>NC_056748.1:1120461656-1120676656 GCF_019279795.1 Protopterus annectens
TCAGTGCAAAGATGGAAGGAATGAATGAGGAGGACAAATTAAATGGCCAGAGTCGTGGCATTTTCCTAGAGTCTTAAATGCTGCTTTTATTTATGAATAGAAACGGGCAAGAAGAATTATCTTTATGAAAAGAAGGGAAAGATTCCCGCACTTTGTCAACAAGCACTGAGAAAGTATGGTCTGTGCAGGAAAGCCTACTTTGGGGGGATTTGGCGGAGAGGACATGAAAAGTCAAGCTGTCTAAGGTTGTATGCTGGCACATCTCCAGAAACAGTCTGGTAGCTACTGGTAGGAAGATGTCATTTTCTTAAGTTTAAATATTTGAGAGGCAAGTAGAAAGTCAGCACTTTGTTTTATAGGTGTCAAGTTATCTTTTCAATGGTTTCACAGTGTTTGTTTCTTGGGAAAAGAGTGACTCTGCAAATGGCTATTGCTTTCGTTTAAGGAGTCATCATGTGCACTAAAGGAGCTTAAGTCTGGAAATTCCCCAACAGTATTATGGGTGACTCCCCTTTATATTCTCAGCTTTTTGAACTGCTCTATCCTGCAGGGCTGGAAATTATGGACATACATAAGGCACGACTTACAAGAAATGGAAAGTATAAAGGAGGACATAAAAAACACTTGACCAAAGAATAAGCTGATTTGTTGTGCTATCACTGCAAACAGGAAAAATCAGAACTTAGCAATAGGAAAGATTAAGATCAGAGTAAAATATAATCCTGCCCATCTTCTAAGAAGACTTCAATTCATGACAATCAATGTGACAACTTAGTCAATTAACCTGTTTTAGTGGAAGTCAATGATTATTGTGAAGGTCAACAGAAACTGCAAAAACAAGAATGCTGTACTCCTATGTGTCTTGAAACGCTGACCTGATCTTCACAAACAAGCCGAGCAGGGTATAATTATCATAAAAATAGATTTATTCCATAAAACGAAAAAAACAAAAAAAGTTAAGCGCTTTCACTCGCAATACTGCGAGCTTCTTCAGAACTCCATTAAAACTGAATAAACCCATTTAAATAGCTTTTTTGGCGGCAAAGCATTACTATTAAATAATTTAAAGCTATATACACATAATAATTATATATACCATAAAATACTGCTGATACTATGTACATTTCACAATATCAACCTTTGCAAAAATATGAAAAACAATAATAATAATTAATCTTGATACATACTAATATAAAATGTTAAAATATAAAATGTAATATAAAATATAATATATTATAGCATCAATGTTTGCATATCCATCAACTACTACTTACAACCTTTCAATAGCATAAAATATATATTTTATTTTATATTATATTTAATACATTTATGACTGTCTACATAAATGATAATATTGGCTTAATAGTAACAAAATCATTTAATCCAGGTGCAGTTGAAGCATCTGTATATAGTTGCCACCATATTTCCTTATAGGACAACAGTCCTTTAAAATCCCCCCCTCTAGATTCAAATGCTGCACTTTCTAAAATAGCAAATTTAAAAGTGTGAGTTAACCCATATTGTTTAATATGCTTATATAAAGCATTTTTCTCATCTCTTGTCTTAATGCTGTATTGATGTGCATAAATACGTCTTTTCAACTTTCTTTCCGTTTTACCTATGTAAAATCCAGAACATGCTGTACATTTTGCCAAATAGACAACCCATATCGTATTGCAATTTCCATGGGTAAACCTTATATGAGTCTTGTATATATTGTCCAAGGTGATATTACTTTCTTCAAAAATAGCATGACATTGTTTACAATTCCCACATTTAGTGGTTTTCCTATTTGTCAACTGTCTTGTAATGTCACCTCTTTCTAAATAACTTTTGATATTCCGGCCCATTTTATGAACAAAAGCAGGGTGAGATCCTAATATTTTAACTATTTCTTGATCAGTCATTATAATTTTCCAGTTATAAATTATGATCCCCTTAATTTTGCCAATATGTTGGCCATATTCCAAAACACACGCTCTTCTATACTCAGCAGTAGTAGATGTAATTAAGGCATGCTTACCTTCAACATATTTATGGGGATTGTTAATATCGAATTTATATCCCAATAAGGGTATATATTTTTTTCCCCATTCATTTATAATATTTTTACTTATACGGTTCATCATATTAATATCATAACCCCTATCCCTGAAAAGGGCAATAATAAAATTAACTTCTTCCAACATCTCAGGATAGGTAGAGGTCATCCTTATTGCCCGTATAATCTGACCTTTAAATATGTTAACAAATAAGTCCCTTGGATGACTGCTAGAAAATTCTAAATAGCTGTTAGAAAATGTGTGTTTTCTAAACAATCTGGATTTAAAACTACTTTCACCTTTAGAAATGTACGTGTCAAGATAAGGAAGTCCTTCCATATTAAATGAATAGGTAAATTTCAGATATGTGCTACTTGAGTTCAAAAAGTTCACGAATTGATCTAATACTTCTTTATTACCATCCCATAGTATATAAATATCGTCCAAATATCGCGAATAGTATTTAACATTTTTGAAAAATTCACTAGTAAATAACATAGTCTCCTCCCATTCAAGCATGACTAAATTAGCGTAGATCAGTGCACACGCTGCTCCCATGGCTACGCCATTAGTCTGTCTGAAAAATTCACCCTCATACTCAATGTAGTTATGTTCCAATACTATGGAGATTAGTTCAATAATAAGACATACTTTATCCCATTCATAGCCACCATATTTTCTTATACTACAGGCAAAAGCCTCTAATCCAGCTTCTTTCGGAATACATGAAAATAAGTCGATAACGTCCACAGTGACAAACATAAGATCTGGATGCCACAAATTGACTGGATAATTTCTCAAAAATTCCCACGAATCCTTAACTAAATGTTAAAAAAAACTGTCAATAGCTGTACCTAGTGGAAAGGTTTTTGATCTGCTTCCAGATATTATAGGTCTAAATGGTGGATTATCAGTACATTTATGTATTTTAGGTATTCCTCCAATCCACCCTTAAATATTTATAAGTATCCATAGTAATTCTAGTTATTCTCATTAGGGGTAATATATACAAGACTCATATAAGGTTTACCCGTGGAAATTGCAATACGAGATGGGTTGTCTATTTGGCAAAATGTACAGCATGTTCCGGATTTTACATAGGTAAAATGGAAAGAAAGAAAGTTGAATAGACGTATTTATGCACATCAATACAGCATTAAGACAAGAGATGAGAAAAATGCTTTATATAAGCATATTAAACAATATGGGTTAACTCACACTTTTAAATTTGCTATTTTAGAAAGTGTAGCATTTGGCGGCCACGGTGGCGCAGTGGTTAGCATTGCCGCCTCACAGCAAGAGGTTCTCCGGTTCGATCCTCGGCTGGGGTGCCTTCTGTGCGGAGTCTGCATGTCCTCCCTGTGGTCGCGTGGGTTTCCTCCGGGTGCTCCGGTTTCCTCCCACATCCCAAAGACATGCTGCAGGTGGATTGGACACTCTAAATTGGCCCTAGGTGTGCGTGTGAGTGTGCCTTCTGTGGAAGGTTGGGCGCGGGGCTGGCAACTCGACACCGTAAAACTCCACTGCCATTCAATGTGCGGACAAGGTGATCCGCTGTGGCGACCCCTAACCGGGAAAAAGCCGAAAGAAGAAGAAGAAGAAAGTGTAGCATTTGAATCTAGAGGGGGGGATTTTAAAGGACTGTTGTCCTATAAGGAAATATGGTGGCAACTATATACAGATGCTTTGACTGCACCTGGATTAAATGATTTTGTTACTATTAAGCCAGTGTTATCATTTATGTAGACAGTCATAAATGTATTAAATATAATATAAAATAAAATATATATTTTATGCTATTGAAAGGTAAGTAGTAGTTGATGGATATGCAAACATTAATGCTATAATATATTATATTTTATATTACATTTTATATTTTAACATTTTATATTAGTATGTATCAAGATTAATTATTATTATTGTTTTTCATATTTTTGCAAAGGTTGATATTGTGAAACGTACGCAGTATCAGCATTATTTTATGGTATACATTATTATGTGTATATAGCTTTAAATTATTTAATAGTAATGCTTTGGCGCCAAAAAAGCTATTTAAATGGGTTTATTCAGTTTTAATGGAGTTCTGAAGAAGCTTGCGGTATTGCGAGTGAAAGCGCTTAACTTTTTTTGTTTTTTTTGTTTTATGGAATAAATCTATTTTTATGATAATTACACCCTGCTTGGCTTGTTTGTGAAGATCAGGTCAGCGTTTCAAGACACATAGGAGTACAGCATTCTTGTTTTTGCAGTTTCTGTTGGTCTTCCTGAACGCTGAATCTTTTACGTTTATTGTGAAGGTAATAAGATTACAAATGCCCAAGATAATGACCACATTTTTTAGAAGATTTCCAATTAAGGAGATTAGAATAGATAGCAGTCTGCAGCTTTTACATGAACCATCTGGGCAGATCAGAACTCCACCAATGATGTGTACAAATGAGAATGCAGTTCTTGTTGAAATAGATGGCTTTAAAATCTTTCAGTACAGTACAATGTAAATTACTCCAGACTTTTTGAACTTTTTAGAAAAGGTTTCACTTTTGTTCCTGTGATGCCCCTCACTGAACTAGACTGCACTAAGGAACTGAAATTGTTTGTGTATAAAAAGAACGTGGAACTACTTATAGCTGACTTTTCAAGGTAATAACTTGGTAAGTGATAATCTAGTACCTACTTAAAAAAAAAAAAGTTTAACCCCCCCCCCCAAATACCCACTTAACTGTTTACGAAACCCTGTACGAGAGTGAGCCGCATGATTTGGCACATGGGAATGGAAACAAATGTTTCTATAAGCCAATCAGAGAAGAATCTAGATTGATTTATGCCCTAGAACAGATTATTCATATTATGAAACCATACAAAAGAGAGAGAGTTGTTAAATGAATACAAACTCGAGTCTGTATTACTTAAAATAAATATTGCATACAGGCACATTGACACATACTGTTATGATCTTTTCTGGAAAATTTTATTTCACCCAAATTATTTCAATTCTTATAAGCTGACCATCCTGTTATTTTAGGGATTTTTAATATTCCCAAGTTCCATAGCTGCCTTGTGGATCCACCACTGAGATCCATAGTTGTTACAGGAAAGTCTAAAACTGAGAAGTACATTAATCACAGGTTAAAGAAGTTTTTGGATAACAAATGTCACATTTTGAAAGATTCTGGGTATTTCATAATATCCATGAGCCAATTTAGAATTCAACACAATGTCATTGTTGTTACAGTTGATGTAACTGACCTTTTTTCTAATATTCTACAATCTTTTGGAGTCAATTGTTTTAATGTCATCCTGATCGAAAGCAACTGTTTCACGGTCATGATGTTAGAATGTTAACTGAATTTTATTAGTACTTGACAACAAATGTTTGTATTTCAGGGGTAAATACTTTAAAAGAACCGGTATTGCTAAATTGCTAAGAGTACAAGCTGTGCCACAACTCATGCCAATATGTTGATGTATGTATGTATGGAAACAAGGTATGTTTTTCATCAGTCAGTAAAATCCATGAACTCCACGCTACCATAGACTTATACTCCCGTGATATTATCATTCTAATAGAAACCTAGCTCAAACCTCACATTACCAGTGAGCAAATTCTCCCTTTAGGCTGCAATATCCTAAGACAAGATCAGTTGCACAAAAAATTGGGTGGTATAGCTGTAATGTATAAACAGAATCTTAATATTCACATCCTAAACTTATCGGCCCCCTTAACTGACAAAGAAGAAATAATCTATACCAGCCTAAAAGTAAACCAAGACAAGACCATTAACATAATAGGATGCTACTTCCTACCTGGCAACAATATCCCTCCACTAGAAAACCTCTTCAGCTGGGTAAATCATCATCTTCCACAAGAAACCATAATATTAGGTGATTTTAATATAGACTGGCTATCCTGTTTCAACCACCATCCAGCCCGCCATCTAAATCTTCATGTTTTTTTCCAACGTATCCAGACACCCACCAGAATAAATAAGAATTCCAACAAGCATTCTAGTCTTGACTGGATACTAGTCAGCAAGAGCCCCCAATCATACACAGCTGGCTGCCTACCGGATAGCCTCAGTGATCAAACCCCAACTTTCCTACTTAAAAAAACACGTATATCAAGATAAACCCCTTACCTATCAGCAAATACGTAATACAGTAAACTTCAACCCTGACAACTTCATCTCAGCCCTAAAAAACTGCAACTGGACTCCACTAAAATACCTCTCCCTTGATGACACTGTCCAATTTTTGAATACCACCTTCCTTAAAGTCCTAAACACCCAAGATTTACTAGAGTTAAAGCCCAGTCCTCCCCATGGCTACAAGAAGTCACTAGATTCGAAATGAAATTCCGAGATGGAGCCTGAAATCACTGGCGCAAGACACAAAACCCTTCTGACAGACAGAAATTATGTGAATTACATAAAGTCAAAAATCCTATATTACCAGTCTTCCCTGAACTCCACCCAAAACAACCCTAAACAATTCTGCTCAAACATCAACTCCATCCTCCACACAGGAAAAATAGGAACCCCTCCACCAAACAAAACAAACTCCTCTGAAAACATTGCCACCTCTTTCAACACTCACTTCACACAAACTGTTCTATCACTAGCAAAACAACACAACCCCTCTCCCCTATCCCCTCCAACTACACCTTGTAACCTGCCCACTGCATTTGCTTTCTCTCCTATCCCTACCTCCAACATAAAAAAACTCTTATTGAAACTAAAGTCCACAAAACTAGCAGCTGACAACCTCCCAGCTGAGTACCTTAAAATTGCAGCTGAAGCCCTAGCCTACCCAGTTGCAGTCCTGATTACCCAATCTTTATCTGAAAGCTATGTCCCTTCGCAATGGAAGATATCCCACATTATCCCCCTCCACAAAGGTGGGCCCCCTACAGAATTCACCAACTACCGGCCCATAGCAATTCTGTCTCCTCTATCAAAAATACTTGAGAGATGCATTCACTCTTAGGTTCTAGGCTACCTCCTTGCTAACAGCCTCCTACCTAACACATAACGTGGTTTCCGACCACACCACAGCACAACCACTGCCTTACTTGCTTTCACTAATACAATCCTTCAACATAAAAACAATGGTTATTTCATGTCTGCAACTTTCCTAGACCTATCTAAAGCATTTGACATGGTCTCTCATAAACAACTCATCACTGGCCTCAATACTCTCTCCCTCTCTCAATCTGTTCCAGAGCTACCTGACTGACCGCCGTCAATCCATTGTTTGGCATAAAGATATATCCCCCAACTCCCTGTCTCAATAGGTGTTCCCCAAGGATCCATCCTTGGACCCTTAGTCTTCTCCATATTCACTAATAATCTAGCCTCTGCTACCAAACAGGCCACTCTCCTACAGTACGCAGATGATTCCACCATCATCTGCTCAGCCCACTCCCTACCTGAACTTCAAAAGGCCACACAGGAAGCCTTTTCCTCAGTTGAAACTTGGCTTTCAGATGCACAATTAATACTTATCCCAAACAAAACAAAACTCCTTATCTTCCAACCCACCAAACACAATCTAAACACCCACCAATTTAATATTAAAGCCAATGACAACACCATTATCCCCCAACAGACCACACCAAATGACTTTGGAGTTGAAATTGACAATAACCTCAAGTTTGACATCCACATCTAGTTAACCATAAAAAAGTACACAAAAAAACTAGGAGCTTTATACAGAAATAAGCAATTCCTCACCAAAACAACCAAGATTTCAGTTGCAAGTAGCCACCTTATCTCCACCCTACTCTATGCCTCTCCAATATTTACCAACCTAAAGCAAAGTGAGTTAGGTAAACTTGAAGCTTGCTACAACAAAATAGCAAGGTTTGCCACTGGCACAAACTACTGTAGCCACCACTGCACCTCACTTACTGAACTGCCTCACCTCCTTCAATGGTACCAACTCTCACTCGCCCACAAACTACTAAATCATCCTCTAAAAGTCCCCTCTCTCCAAAATCTACTCCAACCCTATCATACCACCAGTCCACTACACTCCAGCAACAAAAATCAATTACAGGTAACTAAAACCAGGAACTCTGCTGAAGAAGTTCTCTTCTCAGGCTCCATAGCAGAATTATGGAATACCCTTCCTCACACTATAACGTCTGTGGCATCACGCATTAACTTCAAAGCTGTTCTAAAATCTCATCTAAAAGACTGGACATGCCCCTGTAACAAACCTCTCTAACATCAATACCCCAACCTCTCTAATCCCTTTCTTCCACCCCTTTAACTACCTCGGATTGCAGCCAAATACATTGCTTGTAAACCTATATCTCAGCTGTAATCTTGGCCACTGTTATTCAAGGGTAATAGCTGCTAGCTCAGCTATCACAATACTTGCTAGTCTTTATGGCACCAATGATATAAGTGTTGTACCATTTAACTAAATAATTTCATTTTGAACTATAACTGTTTATTACTATTGTTAAACAAAACCTACCTATACTTCTTGTAACTTGTAATTAACTGTTGATTTTATTGTGGAGCTTTTCTCCCCGGGCCTCCGTTGAAAAAGGACCTGTGTCCAGTCGGATTTTCCCAGTCAACAAATGTAAATAAATAAATATTTATTTATTATTATTTTACATTTGTTGACCAGGTAGGTCCATTCTAAGCTGAGTGGCCCATTTTCAGAGGAGACCCAAGGAGAAAAGCTCCACAGTGAAATATTATTTTTTATACAGAAAAAATTAGATAAGCAATCTTTATTACTGAATACATATATACAATGTGAATATAATATTACACTAGTAGTTGGTGAAAAGGTTGTAATCAGAGTAAAGCATAATACCAATACAGACGAATACATAAGTGATAAACAGCAGTGTTACAAAAATAATTTGTTGTCAACTTGGCATGCATAGGTTCAAAAAAGGAGAAAGGTGGGAGAGGAGTTGTGAGGAAGAGCGATTCCTAATGGAGGTTGAAAGTCTAAGATAATACTGACAGTTTAGAATAATTGCTCAGGGAAAGGGGCTAGTGAGATTATATAGGAAGTGTGTGTGTGTGTGTGTGTGTGTGTGTGTGTGTGTGTGTGTGTGTGTGTGTGTGTGTGTGTGTGTGTGTGTGTGAGAGAGAGAGAGGGGAGGAGGTGAATAGGAGTCTTAGATGCATGGGAAGGTAGTTTAAGAAAGATGAGTGCAGTAGCAAGACCAGTGAGTTTTAGGTATTTTCTGGTATCAGGGATCTCATTTCTATGCAGTCTGCCACAAGATATGGCAGGGTTGTAGCTGTAGAGGTTGCAACCAGTTTTGGTCTTAGGTTTATATATTTGTAGCAGGTCTTGGTCAGAGCTGCGTAGAGACCTAGTTGGGGAATATTTAGAAATAATAGAAGTGAGACTAGGACAGAAAGAGTGCTGGTATAGAACTGAGTGAATTATCTGTAGCTGAGAGATGAGGAGCTGGTGGGGTAATTCTAGCCCGTCTAATTGTCTTAGGGGAAAGACAATGGTGAGACTTGTACGTCTGGTGTGCA
This sequence comes from Protopterus annectens, assembly GCF_019279795.1. Lineage (NCBI taxonomy): Eukaryota > Metazoa > Chordata > Ceratodontiformes > Protopteridae > Protopterus > Protopterus annectens. The sequence goes on from NC_056748.1 coordinate 1,120,471,216, forward strand.
GCAAATCTAGCCACCTTGTTGTAGGTTGATTCAAGTTTAGCTAAGAGTGAGGAGTTTAGATTACTAAGAATGTGACAACTATACAATAGGCTATGAAAAAGGTACGCCTGTGACAGTTATTTTTGCATTGATAGTTAAGAGTTTGTTGTTTCGGTAAAGCAGGCCAAGTTTGTGGTGAGTCTTTTTAATACAGCTAAGTAAATGTAAAACAAACTTAGTTGGTCATCAATTGTAACTCCTAGGAGTTTTGTGCTGGTTTCGACAGTGATAGATGTGTTATTGAGGGACAGCATGGTAAAGGTAGTTTTAAGATTAGTTAGGTTTTTTGGGAGAAAGAGTAAGAGTTGTTTTCTTAGGGTTGAGAATTAGTTTGTTGTCACACAGCCAGAATTCTACGTTGTTGAAGGATGCTTGGGTGTCAGAGTTGAGGTAGGAGGGAGTAGCTGAGATGGCGATGACCATTGAGTCATCTGCATATTGTATAAGGGATGACTGGGGACAAGAGGTATGTAGTATATTAGTGAAAATATTAGAGAGTAGTGGGCCAAGGATAGATCCCTGGGGGGCTCCCATTCTCACTGGAAGGGGAGGGGATAGAGCAGAGAGCCTATTGACAAATTGCAGACAATCAGAGAGAGAGAGAGCTAGAAAACCAGTAATAGCAGAAGAGGAGAAATTGAGGTTTGACAGTTTGGCCAGAAGAGAAGGATGATAGATTGTATCAAAGGCCTTGGAGAGGTCCAGGAATAGGCAGGAGACCAGTTTGTTGTTATCACGAGTGAGGGAAATGGTGTTTATGAAAGATAGGAGTGCAGTTGTGGTACTATGTTTAGGGTGAAAGCCATGTTGGGTAGGTGTGAGTAGGTTTTCCTGAAGTAGGTATTGCATAACTTGTTTGTGGATACATTTTTCCAATATTTTTAAGAGTGAAGACAAGATTATGATTGGTCTGAAATTAGTAATGTCGGTGGAGTTACCTCCTTTATGTATAGGTAAGGTGTAAAATTTTTTCCATAAGGAGGGGACATAAGATTCGGAGATGGAACGATCAATTAAGATAGATACAGGGAATGCAAGGGGTTCTGCTGCAATCTGCAGGAAATAGGGGGGGTAGGTTGTCAGCGGAAGGAGAGCAGGGTTTAAGTTTTGAGACTAAAGATCTTATATAGCTAGTAGCTACTCTTTTGAGGGTGAAAGAGTAAGAGGGATTGGGTGGAGAAGTAGAATTAGAAAAGTTGTTAGCATTCTTAGTTAGACGGAAAGGAGTCAAGCATCGTCAATAAACATTCAATTACGTGGGTGTTGAATAAGTCAGCTACTTCTTCAGATGTGTTGTTAGGGGAGGAAGGGTTTCCTGGATGCAGAATGTGATTTATAGTGTTTCAGAATTTCTTGGTGTCTGACCTTTGGGTGGAGAGGAGGCTGGTATAGAAGTCCTTTTTGTCTTTATAGAGAAGTTTTTTTTACCTGTTTTCTGAGTTGTTTATAGCTTTGTAAATGAATGGAGTACTTGTTTTTTATCCACAGTTTCCACATCCTGTCTCTGTTTTTCATTGGGGTACGGGTAAGATTAGTTAACCAAGGAGATATATTAGCTTTGATCCTGATTGTGCAGATTGGGGAAAGAGAGTTTAGAATGTTAAGGAAGGTAGAGTTGAATGAGTGGACAGCTTCATCGAGGGGGAGAGAGGTTAGATGTGACTAGTTTATTCTGGAGAGATGGTCTTTGAGGGACTCAGGGCAGAAGGTGGAAAGTTTGCGGGAGATTATGTATCTGTGGGGCCTAGTGAAGTGTGGAGTAAATCTGATGACTCTTACAGGGGAGAGATCACTGAGGGAGTCGGGCAGGGTCTCATGTTCTCTTACAGGGGAGAGATCACTGAGGGAGTCGGGCAGGGTCTCATGTTCTCTTACAGGGGAGAGATCACTGAGGGAGTCGGGCAGGGTCTCATGTTCTCTTACAGGGGAGAGATCACTAAGGGAGTCGGGCAGGGTCTCATGTTCTCTTACAGGGGAGAGATCACTGAGGGAGTCGGGCAAGGTCTCATGTTCTCTTACAGGGGAGAGATCACTGAGGGAGTCGGGCAGGGTCTCATGTTCTCTTACAGGGGAGAGATCACTAAGGGAGTCGGGCAGGGTCTCATGTTCTCTTACAGGGGAGAGATCACTGAGGGAGTCGGGCAGGGTCTCATGTTCTCTTACAGGGGAGAGATCACTGAGGGAGTCGGGCAGGGTCTCATGTTCTCTTACAGGGGAGAGATCACTGAGGGAGTCGGGCAGGGTCTCATGTTCTCTTACAGGGGAGAGATCACTGAGGGAGTCGGGCAGGGTCTCATGTTCTCTTACAGGGGAGAGATCACTGAGGGAGTCGGGCAGGGTCTCATGTTCTCTTACAGGGGAGAGATCACTGAGGGAGTCGGGCAGGGTCTCATGTTCTCTTACAGGAGAGATCACTGAGGGAGTCGGGCAGGGTCTCATGTTCTCTTACAGGGGAGAGATCACTGAGGGAGTCGGGCAGGGTCTCAGGTTTATGGTATTTGTAGGGGTGGGAGACTAAAATCCAGTCTAGGAGAGAGCTAGGGAGATGAGGTTTGTTGGTATAAGTGGGTGCAGAGATTAGTTGCTCAAAGCTGTGCAAGTTGATGAATGAAGTAGTGTTGGGTGCATGAAGAGTAAGCCGGTTAATATTAACATCCCCAAGGATGGTTCCATTTTTAATGTTTTGAGAGAGGTGGGACAGGATGTTTTCCTGGATGGTAATGTTGTCTCCAGGGGGTATATAGATTACTACAATGGTAATAGTTGTGTAACTGTTTAGTTTAAAGTTGGCCATCAGGAGTTCAGCAGATGAGAAGGAGGGAGTTGGTTTGTTTGGGCTAGAGGGAGTGAGATGGTCAGAATAGACAATGGCCACTCCGCTACCTCTTTGATTTTGTCTGTCAAGTCTAAGTATGTTATATCCAGGTGGGAGGATGTTATATCTATGTGGGAGGATATCACGGTGTTGGTTTCAACCAAGTTTCAGTTAGGGTGACTATATCAGGGGTGTAATTGGCCATCTGGGCATGGAATTCGATAACTTTGTTAAGAACTCTTCTAAGATTCAGAGACTAAAAGGATACCTGTTTTTTAAAGGAGTGTAGTTGGTAGGGTTTGGAGGGGGGGTTAACATTATCGACTGGAGAGGTGGGGCAGGAACCAGGATTAAGATGAATATCACCTGCCAGGAATAGAAACCTTTAGAGGAGGAATTGTTTGATTAGGATGTGCTTTATTTTTTCATCTAATGAGGTAGAGTGGTAAGGAGGTACCTTGATTTTAGGGAGGGGAGTATTTGGAGGAAAGATGCATGAGCATATTGGAAAGTAACTCATGGGCTCTAAGGAAGGATTGACATTTCTATTAGCTGGGTAGAAATGTGGTGGTGTTAGATGGGAGTGATAGGATGTGAGAGTATAGAGGAGTAGTATGGGGAGGTAAGAAGAGAAAGATTTGTTTTTTGAAAGGCATAATGGGAGGAGAAGCAGTAGATAAGAGGGAGATGGAGGTTAAAGTTAAACAGGGGGGTGTTTGAGGGATAGATGGGGAAAAGTAAAGTGGGTTTGATGTAGCAAGAGTCTAAGTTAGATGAAAAGATAGTTTGGGGAGTGGCTGGGAAAGAAGAAGGGCAGGGGTTTGGGATGGGGTTTGTAGGAGGGTTAACTATAAAGATAATGATATGGGGGATGGGAGGGGAGCGAAGTGAGCCCGAGCATAGTGGAGCTCCACCAAGGTAGCAGAACCACGATAGAATGAGAAAAAAAACAATCAGTCAAATGCTGCCTTGGAGATAAGTTAAACCAGGAGCAACTGTTAAACTTGAAAACCTTATTTTCTAGTGGGAATCATAGTCAGGTTGGAGAAAAGTCGGGGGGGGCTGGGATATACAATAGAAAGACAGGGATCTGATAGTGCAGGCCTAAGGAATAAGTGAATGGCTGGCATTCCAGGTAAGGAGCTCACGGGGGGGGGGGGGGGGGGAGTCAGCTTAATATGCTTAAGTTTAGTGTGGTGATGACATATTTTTCATATAGACAGTTGGACCAAAATGATTAAGTTTATTGGATTTTTGAACTCTACAGGAGAATTTTTTAAATTTATACAAAGCTGGTGTTTTGATTTTGTGAATTACCTTACTGTGACCATCTATAAAAATCTTACAGAGAATTGCTTTGAGTCAGTAATATATTAGAAGTCAGCACTGTCCAGTTCTTATATTATCAAAATTACCATCCAAACAAACAAAACGCTAGTACAGTTAAGGGCCAAATGGTGAGAGTGTCACTAATGACCCCCCCCCCCCCCACCGCTGACATATGCTTCCAACAAAAAACAGAGAATTTAAAAGATGATGTTTTTAAAAGGAGGTTACAAAATTAACTTGTTAAGATGTATGGAATTACCATTCACCATTTGGACCTTAAACCAATTATTACTGGAAGGGTGGTAAATAAACCAACTACAAGCTGTGACAGAAATACAAAAGTTAAAGACAATAAAAATTATTAGGGAACATTTCTGTTACCTTATTCCCACCTGGCTTCCCCTGTTGCAAACAACTTTTCTAAGAATTAGAAGGTCATACTAAGTGTGGACCCCTTTTAATAAAACTAAATTGGAATCTAAATTAAAGTTTGCTTTTTAAAAAAGAAAAATATTTAAGAATTTACTGCAGTGCATTCTCCGTAGTGAAAATAAAATACCTGCAAAATGCCCACATACTTGAGGGGAGTGAAATTCATGTGTCACCTGACTTTGTAGTAAATAGAGTTTATCCTGTGGAAAGTTGAGTGTTGTATTGCAAAATGTGATTCCTGAAAGTGCATTCTACACTGGAAAGACTGAATGCTCTTTGAAGAAATGCATTTATCAGCAACTGTACAGCTTTAAGATGCATGATGCAACAATCATTTATATAGGTACTATGTTACCTGCAAGAATTTTGTGCAATTTATTTATTTTGTAAAATGTAGTTAAGCCCCTGACTGGAAAACGCACTTAAAGGTGTGTGAACTTTCATGGCAGATGAAATTCAATGCAACTGTATTTCCAGGTTTAAATGACTCAGTTTCCATCAGCAGTCTATTAGAGATGATGACTGCTATTTTATAAGAAAAAAAGTTTGTTTTAACAATGTATCTTGTTATAACTATGCTTTATACCACTCCTTTGTAAAAAAAAATCTGTTTTTATTCACTGTCTCTTCAAATGTATTTATATGTATTTGATCATGTGATGTTCTTACTAGCAGTCATGTGACTCTTCCAATAATTAAATGTCACGTGGCATAAAGTAGTCCAGGATTGTTTAGTCAAAAGTGTTAAATTAAAACTGTGTTTTTCATACTCCACTTCCTTGGATTAACATGTTTTCATCTGAATTTCTGTTTACGACATGTTTGAGGTTGGTTTGATTTTTAAATTAGTAAAGCAGATAATCTTATTCAAATTAAATATATACCTATGTCATCAATGAAAAGTTTCTACTACCTTTGTTCCTGATTTCCTTTATTGACTTGTTTTTAAGACTCTGTGACTTAAATTACAATTATATAAATTTAAAAGTCCTTCTCAGAGAGCAGTATTGGGTTATTGCTGTTTAATAAACCCTTTGATTCATTTCAAATAAGAAAATTAGTTTTGGTGCATGAGGTAATATCCACAGATTCCATTTGGTAAATATTGGAATATAAAATAGTTAAGCAATCACACAAACAGCTAAACAAACAGATACATTCATTAAAGAAGCTAAGGTTGTGTTAAAGTGTCACACTCAAACATTTATCATTTATATCTTTGAATTTGAATTCTGAGTCTAAGTCTGACTATTTCAATGTTAATCAAATATATGCCTGTGGAAATATAAGATATGTAACAGACTGCTGGACAAAGTAAAACATCCCCCACAACTGTGAAAGGGATTTTTGGGGGGCCTACTGTGAGTAAGTTACTTGCAGAATTCAGATGCTTTTGCTGCTAACTGAAACTATGAAATGGCCAGATACAGAGCTGATGTGTTACAATATTTATTTTTTATACCATCTACACAGATTACGACTAGGTAATATCAGGCTATGGTACACCACACTAAACCTTCAATTTTACATATGGGTGGCACCAAACCTCTCAACCTGTGAACTTTCATGGCAGATGAAATTCAATGCAACTGTATTTCCAGGTTTAAATGACTCAGTTTCCATCAGCAGTCTATTAGAGATGATGACTGCTATTTTATAAGAAAAAAAGTTTGTTTTAACAATGTATCTTGTTATAACTATGCTTTATACCACTCCTTTGTAAAAAAAAATCTGTTTTTATTCACTGTCTCTTCAAATGTATTTATATGTATTTAAGGTTGTGTTAAAGTGTCACACTCAAACATTTATCATTTATATCTTTGAATTTGAATTCTGAGTCTAAGTCTAACTATTTCAATGTTAATCAAATATATGCCTGTGGAAATATAAGATATGTAACAGACTGCTGGACAAAGTAAAACATCCCCCACAACTGTGAAAGGGATTCACTGTTGAATGTCTTTATATGTTAGACCTTACATAGTACAATGAGATGTTTGCATAGTTTTAGTTTATTTATTTAATACGGACTGCAACCATAAACAACTATTTTATTTTATTTTACATTTGTTGACCGGGATAGTCTGACTGGATACATGCCCATTTTCAGCTGAGGCCTGGGGAGAAAAGTGCCAAGGCAAATCATACAGAAAGTAACAAAATCATTAAATTATTTCACAAAATTACACCGTTTCACACAGTTTACAGACTCTGATCTAACAGGTATACAATCATTTGTTCTTTAAAATAACATAAGTATATAGACTGAGAAAAATTAAGACATAGTACTCAAATTATAGGGAAGGAGCTAGTCGGGATTAGAACAAGGACATAGCCAGTGTGTTTTAAAATATTAAAACCAAAAAAGAAAACCAAAGGAAATCAAAGCTGCTTTAATAAAATCCAAGCACATTTCCACAGTAAATAATTCCAGTAAGCGCTTTCATCTGTAATAAGACTTCTTCAAACTGGAAGTTAACATTCAAAAACACACATTGAAATACTTTAAAAATCACATGACCACATGCTTAGTATTTTAACCCTTTGTGTTTCAAATACATAATAAAATCTTCTCTACTGTTCAGGCCAGGGGGTAGCAAGCATTGAGTCTAATCTGCCAACTATATTCCAGCCACCCCAAGTCATCTTCTGGACTGGATGAATTTTCTACATTTTTTAGACTGTCCACTACTAGGAATTTAAAGTTAACTTTGCATGAACCAGGTTTGTAATGCTTCCCCAGGGCATTCCTTTCATCCCCAATAGAAACTGCATATTTATGTTCTTATATTCTTTTAGTTACTGTTTGATTACTGCTGTGTTTTAAAATATTGTCTGAGACTTTTCTTGAATTAGGGTAGGGAGGTTTCGAGACTAAGATCTGCAGGAGGCTTGCTACCCCCCCCCGGTCTGAAAGAGAGAGACACTGGACACACCACTGTCACAACCTAAATCACCTAGGATGGCTTGTACTGCCTAGCCTACTGCAGTTCAACCAGCTAATAGTGGCACAAAGTCCTTTACCAACCAGAAAATACACCCGCACTAAAAAATATTATCAGACCCTACACTGCAATCATCCAATAGACTCCTAGTTGAAACATACAAATCCAACTACTCAGCTGGGGGACTCTCTGTTTGCCAACTCTGATGGAAGAGACTCCCGGCTGACTTGACCCTAGAACCCTCACTAACTCGATTCAAAAACAAACTCAAGAAATACTTCAAAACTCATTGGTTATGTCCTTGCACTAACCCCGACTAGTGACCCCTCTATTACTTAGGTGCCTTACCTTCAACTACTTCTAACTTTTTTCTACCACACCATTTCAGGAAGGGTCAACTGTACAACTGCTGCCCAATGTGTATTAAACCTGAATGTAATGTTATGTATATATAACTTTGAAAATAATGTTATGTTTTGTAAAGTGTTTTATAATAAGTTAGTACTATATGTGCTAAATGCTGGTATTGCTTATGACTGTAATCTGCTTGAATCTAGAATTTACTAAATGTTCAATGTGGATTATTATCTTGGAGCTTTTCTCCCTGGGCCACGGCTGAAAATGGACATATATCCAGTCGGACTATCCCAGTCAACAAATGTAAAATAAAAATAAAATAAATGAGTTCCAAGTTTTGCAAACAGAGAGTCACCAGCAGAGTTATTGGTTTTAAATGTTTGAACCAGCAGTCTGTAAGATGAGGGAAGAGGCCTAAGGTTATCATAGGGGCTGATGATGTTGTAAGTGCAGGCATGTTGTCAGGATGGTTGAGAATTTTATGGGCCACTATGAGCTGGTTGTACTTAAGTAGGCTAGACTAGGCAATTCTAGCCATCCTAGGAGATTTAAGTTATGACAGTGGTGTGTCCTGTATGCCATACCAGTTGCAAACCTAGCAATGTGGTTATAACAGCTAGAATGTTTGCTGAGAGTGGATTTGTTTGAGGTGGGGATTACGGGGAGGCATAGAGAAGAGTGGAGAGTAGATGTGAATGGTCAATAGCAGTCCTAGCAAATGGAGTAAGGAAAGGTTTGATCTTATAGAGGGAGCTACATTTCTATTAATGGTTTGATATGGTTTTGATAGTTTGATCCACATGCAGGTCAAATTTGAGGTCACTGTATACTGTAATGCCCAAGAGTTTGGTTTGGGCATCTGGGGGGATTATGGTGCCGTTATTTGATTTTATGGCAAAGAATAACGAGGAGGAGCTAGAAGTGGGGGAGAAGAGAAGCAGTAATGAGGAGGAGCTACAAGTGGGGTAGAAGAGAAGCAGTAATGAGGAGGAGCTACAAGTGGGGGAGAAGAGAAGCAGTAATGAGGAGGAGCTACAAGTGGGGGAGAAGAGAAGCAGTAATGAGGAGGAGCTACAAGTGGGGGAGAAGGGAAGCAGTAATGAGGAGGAGCTACAAGTGGGGGAGAAGAGAAGCAGTAATGAGAAGGAGCTACAAGTGGGGGAGAAGAGAAGCAGTAATGAGGAGGAGCTACAAGTGGGGGAGAAGAGAAGCAGTAATGAGGAGGAGCTACAAGTGGGGGAGAAGAGAAGCAGTGATGAGGAGGAGCTACAAGTGGGGGAGAAGAGTAGCAGTAATGAGAAGGAGCTACAAGTGGGGGAGAAGAGAAGCAGTAATGAGGAGGAGCTACAAGTGGGGGAGAAGAGAAGCAGTAATGAGGAGGAGCTACAAGTGGGGGAGAAGAGAAGCAGTAATGAGGAGGAGCTACAAGTGGGGGGAAGAGAAGCAGTAATGAGGAGGAGCTACAAGTGGGGAGAAGAGAAGCAGTAATGAGGAGGAGCTACAAGTGGGGGAGAAGAGAAGCAGTAATGAGGAGGAGCTACAAGTTGGGGAGAAGAGAAGCAGTAATGAGGAGGAGCTACAAGTGGGGAGAAGAGAAGCAGTAATGAGGAGGAGCTACAAGTGGGGGAGAAGAGAAACAGTAATGAGGAGGAGCTACAAGTGGGGGAGAAGAGAAGCAGTAATGAGAAGGAGCTACAAGTGGGGGAGAAGAGAAGCAGTAATGAGGAGGAGCTACAAGTGGGGGAGAAGAGAAGCAGTAATGAGGAGGAGCTACAAGTGGGGGAGAAGAGAAGCAGTGATGAGGAGGAGCTACAAGTGGGGGAAAAGAGAAGCAGTAATGAGAAGGAGCTACAAGTGGGGGAGAAGAGAAGCAGTAATGAGGAGGAGCTACAAGTGGGGGAGAAGAGAAGCAGTAATGAGGAGGAGCTACAAGTGGGGGAGAAGAGAAGCAGTAATGAGGAGGAGCTACAAGTGGGGGAGAAGAGAAGCAGTAATGAGGAGGAGCTACAAGTGGGGAGAAGAGAAGCAGTAATGAGGAGGAGCTACAAGTGGGGGAGAAGAGAAGCAGTAATGAGGAGGAGCTACAAGTTGGGGAGAAGAGGAGCAGTAATGAGGAGGAGCTACAAGTGGGGGAGAAGAGAAGCAGTAATGAGGAGGAGCTACAAGTGGGGGAGAAGAGAAGCAGTAATGAGGAGGAGCTACAAGTGGGGGAGAAGAGAAGCAGTAATGAGGAGGAGCTACAAGTGGGGAGAAGAGAAGCAGTAATGAGGAGGAGCTACAAGTGGGGGAGAAGAGAAGCAGTAATGAGGAGGAGCTACAAGTGGGGGAGAAGAGAAGCAGTAATGAGGAGGAGCTACAAGTGGGGGAGAAGAGAAGCAGTAATGAGGAGGAGCTACAAGTGGGGGAAGAGAAGCAGTAATGAGGAGGAGCTACAAGTGGGGAGAAGAGAAGCAGTAATGAGGAGGAACTACAAGTGGGGAGAAGAGAAGCAGTAATGAGGAGGAGCTACAAGTGGGGAGAAGGGAAGCAGTAATGAGGAGGAGCTACAAGTGGGGAGAAGAGAAGCAGTAATGAGGAGGAGCTACAAGTGGGGAGAAGAGAAGCAGTAATGAGGAGGAGCTACAAGTGGGGAAGAGAAGCAGTAATGAGGAGGAGCTACAAGTGGGGAGAAGAGAAGCAGTAATGAGGAGGAGCTACAAGTGGGAGAAGAGAAGCAGTAATGAGGAGGAGCTACAAGTGGGGAGAAGAGAAGCAGTAATGAGAAGGAGCTACAAGTGGGGAGAAGAGAAGCAGTAATGAGGAGGAGCTACAAGTGGGGAGAAGAGAAGCAGTAATGAGGAGGAGCTACAAGTGGGGAGAAGAGAAGCAGTAATGAGAAGGAGCTACAAGTGGGGAGAATAGAAGCAGTAATGAGGAGGAGCTACAAGTGGGGAGAAGAGAAGCAGTAATGAGAAGGAGCTACAAGTGGGGGAGAAGAGAAGCAGTAATGAGGAGGAGCTACAAGTGGGGAGAAGAGAAGCAGTAATGAGGAGGAGCTACAAGTGGGGAGAAGGAAGCAGTAATGAGGAGGAGCTACAAGTGGGGAGAAGAGAAGCAGTAATGTGGATGAGCTACAAGTGAGGGAGAAGAGAAGCACTAATGAGGAGGAGCTACAAGTGGGGAGAAGAGAAGCAGTAATGAGGAGGAGCTACAAGTGGGGAGAAGGGAAGCAGTAATGAGGAGGAGCTACAAGTGGGGGAGAAGAGAAGCAGTAATGAGGAGGAGCTACAAGTGGGAGAAGAGAAGCAGTAATGAGGAGGAGCTACAAGTGGGGAGAAGAGAAGCAGTAATGAGGAGGAGCTACAAGTGGGGGAGAAGAGAAGCAGTAATGAGGAGGAGCTACAAGTTGGGGAGAAGAGAAGCAGTAATGAGGAGGAGCTACAAGTGGGGAGAAGAGAAGCAGTAATGAGGAGGAGCTACAAGTGGGGGAGAAGAGAAGCAGTAATGAGGAGGAGCTACAAGTGGGGGAGAAGAGAATCAGTAATGAGGAGGAGCTACAAGTGGGGGAGAAGAGAAGCAGTAATGAGGAGGAGCTACAAGTGGGGGGAAGAGAAGCAGTAATGAGGAGGAGCTACAAGTGGGGAGAAGAGAAGCAGTAATGAGGCGGAGCTACAAGTGGGGGGAAGAGAAGCAGTAATGAGGAGGAGCTACAAGTGGGGAGAAGAGAAGCAGTAATGAGGAGGAGCTACAAGTGGGGGAGAAGAGAAGCAGTAATGAGGAGGAGCTACAAGTGGGGGAGAAGAGAAGCAGTAATGAGGAGGAGCTACAAGTGGGGGGAAGAGAAGCAGTAATGAGGAGGAGCTACAAGTGGGGAGAAGGGAAGCAGTAATGAGGAGGAGCTACAAGTGGGGGAGAAGAGAAGCAGTTTTGTTTTGTTGGAGTTAAGATCAGCGAACAATTAGCCAATTTTCAACAGTGTTGAAAGTGCTCTGGGTTGTCCGTAGATTTGTCGGGGAGGTGGCTGAACAAATCAAAGTGGAGTCATATGCATAGTGAATACAGGGTGCATTTGGGATGACAGTGTGAAGGTCATTATTAAAGATAGTGAAGAGAAGCAGTCCTAGTATAGTGGTCTGGCAGATGCCTAGGGTGATGGGTAGTCAGATTGAAAGTTTGTCCTGCCATAGGACAGCCTGTTGTCTACCACACAGGTAGGATTGAAACCATTGGAGAGCATGGCTATCCAAGGAGATTGCCTTCAAAGTTTGGATGAGTAGTTGGTGGTTAACCATACTGAAGGCCTAAGACAGATCAAAAAAGAGGACTGAGGATAGTTTGTTGTTATTTCTGTTATGATTTATGGCATTAGAGAAAGATAAGAGGGCTGAGGTGGTACTATGGAATGGCCCAAAGCAATGCTGAGAGTTGGCCACCAGCATGTTCTGAATGAGAAAGTGCAGTAGTTGTCTGTGGACACACTTCTCAATACTTTTAGCCAGGGTGACAGAATAGCTATGGGTCTGAAGTTTGACAGTAATATGGAGCTGCCTCCTTTATGAGATAATATAACATGAGATAGTTTCCAGATGGAGGGGATGGTGGTTTCTGATACAGTTCTATTGATTAAGATGGAGATGGGGTATGCTATGGAGTCTGCAGCTTTCTGCAGGGGGCAGATCAACAGCGAGTGTGGTTGGTTTTAATTTCTTAATTAGGGCTTGGATAAGTGATGTAGAAACAGGCTGAACATTTGACTGATTTTATAAGGAGCATCAATAAATCCAGGACGTGTGAGGGTAAATCTAAGGGCCAAAATCATAGTAGTATGCTTAAATCATTGCAGCTGAGGTGTGTTGGGAGAACCCAAACAATGACGCCATAATATAACACAGAGTTAACAAATAAGAAACAGTACACTTTTACATCAAGGCAAGCTACATATATACGAGACTACAATACTGCCACCACAAAAAATCCAAGAGTAAGAAGATATATTGCCATGAAAAATTACACTTTACGACAACACTGATGATACTTATTGTGAGAATACAGAGTGCTAAGCTTTACTAAACATCATACTTGGTAGATATTGTTTGTTTTTAAAGTGGAATGTTTATGCTAACGTCATGTACAAGTACATCAATACAGAAAGGGAAATTGCATTACTTATTGTTTTGCAAACTGGATTACAGCAAGGGAAGTAAATGGCATACCACAAGCACAGACTTCATTGACCTCTTATGACTGATGAGAAACAGTGTATTTGATATAAGGCAGAACAGACTCTGGATTTTGATAAACAAGTCAATTTGCAGTAATTACGTAAATGCTTATTTTCTACTGATCTGAAAACATCCATCTGTTTCTTAGCTAAAGGATTTTGATTGTTTTTTTTTTCATTTTTTTGTTTATGTTAATATTACAACAGAGGGGTGATTTCATTTGTTTTAGTTTTCCATGTGGATTTAAATAATGAAAGTATTACATAATAAAGCTGCTTTAATAAACTTAAATTCTTTGCAAGTCAAACGAGCAAGCATCATCAGAATAAATATTGCAAATGATATTTTAGGAAGATTATAATATGATTTACTAATGTGCAATAGAAATTAAATCACAATTACTTGGCACTACAGTGTAGCAGAACAGTGTGTGTTGCAAGTGTTCTTTATAGCTGCCTAGCGTCATGAGGAAGTGTACAGGAGGGTAACACATGCGAGTAGCAAAGACATACTGCATTGCACATTCTGTATGTGGCTAAAATATCAAATAATCCTTCAATAAACAGTTTAAATGGAGATGACTCCTTATACCATGTATGGTAAGTGAAACATTTTACACATAGCTACTTCCAATTAATCTTTACAAATTATTATATATATTATTATATATATTATTATACCAGGCTGCATTACAGACTTCACATGTGTTGTTTGTGCTACAATTGGTGAAACAAGGAAGCATGTTTTTACCTCACTTATGTTATACTAGGATGGTGCAGTGGTGCAGCGGTGCAGCGGTAGCATTGTTGCCTCACAGCAAGAGGTTCTCCAGTTCGATTCTTGGTTAGAGTGCCTTTTGTGCAGAGTTTGCATGTCCTCCCTGGGTTCGTGTGGGTTTCCCTTCGGGTTGCCCGGTTTCCTCCCACATTACAAAGACATACATCTGGAACTTTTCTCCCTGGATCTCTACTGAAAATTGGCTTCGTTCCAAGTCAGATTTTCCCAGTTAACAAATGTTAAATAAATAAATAAATACCTGCCTACTAATTATGTCATTGAATTCTTTCATTTTGTTAATCAGGATGGTCCCAGTATGATTATTGTCTATTGAGGTGGCATTTATATCGATTAGGTGGAATCTTGGGTAGGATATTGAGGAAGCCCCCTGTCTTCTTTCTAAAATGTCCACAATAACAAAACAGAAAAAATTGCTCAAAAGTTCTAAACCAACAAATCACCAATAGAGCAGTCTAAAGAGGCAAAAGTACTTGAACTATGTACTTAAGCACGTACTTTATTCCAAAGTTGACTTTTCAGCCCACAGTTCCAAAATACACGAACACAAGTAACTTTTCAGTCCATAAAATCACTGGAACATATTCAGTCCACAGTTCCAAAATGCACAAACACAAATAACTTTTCAGTCCACAAATTCACTGGAACATTAACGCAATTCACTAATACAATGCATTTTCGTCTGAGAAGACTTCCTCAGATGGAGATGCATACCCGTATACTACCCAACATTTTATACTTATTCAAATCAATTAACACATTCACGTTAATTGATTTGAATAAGTATAAAAAGTTGGGTAGTATACGGGTATGCATCTCCATCTGAGGAAGTCTTCTCAGACGAAAACGCATTGTATTAGTGAATTGCGTTAATGTTCCAGTGAATTTGTGGACTGAAAAGTTATTTGTGTTTGTGCATTTTGGAACTGTGGACTGAATATGTTCCAGTGATTTTATGGACTGAAAAGTTACTTGTGTTCGTGTATTTTGGAACTGTGGGCTGAAAAGTCAACTTTGGAATAAAGTACGTGCTCAAGTACATAGTTCAAGTACTTTTGCCTCTTTAGACTGCTCTATTGGTGATTCTTTCTAAAATGTGCCACTGAGACTTTTAACAGCCAAGTAATTTGCCACCAAATAAACTAGAAGGATCTCAATTTAATAGGTTAACTGAAGGACATAAGCAAATATGACAGCCTAAGCACTTTCAGGCTTTGTTATTTTTTTTAAATCCCTGACTGCCTAACATAAGTCCTTCTGACATCAATCATCCTGTTCCCTCCCCAAGTAGGAGGTTAAAAGGCAGCTTTCAGTTTTTTTCTCTTGTTTTATCCCCAAGCCCACCATTGCTTGTTGACATGCATGTTCACAGATGTGAAGGCCTACAGTACCTTCCTCTTTTTTATGCTAATTTCTGCAAACACAATGAGGAATGCCACAACACAAATGCAGCTTGAAAGTGCACTTGTCACTGGCCCATATGCTTCATGCTTTACACCTCTCTCTCTGCTGTAAATGCCACCTGTGCAGCATGCTGGACTGTCTCTCCCGGATTAGCTGTTCAAACCCCCTCTCTCCCAATCAATCAAAATTTGGATTGTAGTCGGGGCTTCATCAAGTGTTTCAAAGTTTAAATTGTAACCCTATTGTACCATGCTATTCATAACTGCAGCATTTATATGCAAGCTTTATGTCACTATGGTAAAGTATACAGTAATTTATATTTTGATTATATATTTTGAATTTAAGCAACATTAATCAGTGCTGCTATATGCATCACTACATATTGTGCAAATGCAAGTGAAACCAAAACCATGTGAACTACATTGCATTTCTGACTGCACATCAGGATTACATCACAGTCTGCTACACATCAGGATTACATCACAGTCTGCTGCACATCAGGATTACACCACAGTCTGCTGCACATCAGGATTACACCACAGTCTGCTGCGCATAAGGATTACATCACAGTCTGCTGTGCATCAGGATTACATCACAGTCTGCTGCACTATGCAAAGCATGCATGTATGTAGCGCCACACATTCAGCACTTTTACACGGAGGGCCTTCCTCTGGTGGTGCATGCATTACGTGCCCCACGATTAGATGTTGTAATACTCTGGAAATCATGCTGTCTGAATATGCACTTGAAGGTTTAAAACTATCATACAAATCTACAGCATGATTTTGTCTTGGCAACCATTCTACCATAACATTACAGCTATGCTACAGAATCTGCATTTGTCTTCTCTTTAATTCTACAAAGATTAGTGTCATTTGCTCATCCGGCTGTGTTTTTGCCTATGACGCTGCAAGATCAGAAGTTTGTGGGTTCTTTTCCTACATCTGGTGTTTGGCCTTGTGTTCCACTTCCGAAACTGCTGTGCATCACAAGCTGGTCGTGGCAATGCTGAGGTGCCACACTTAAAAATCAGATATTAAACTGACAGCTCATTTTCCTGACTCGGTGGTATTCCATGCATCTATAAAGCATCCCTTGGCATATAATAAAGGGCAGGAAAACTTTAAAACTTACTTCCCATCAGACCATTTACAATAAATATATCTCATTATACATATATCTTGCTAGTAAAATAATTTAAACACAACCTTTGTTTTAGTTCTTAAAATGCTTCAAAATTTCCTTCATCCACACTATTTTATGTTCCATATCCACAAAAAGAAAATAAAACAATCCAGTAACCAGTATATTTTCCAGTCTTTTACTAAATACCTCTTTGTATATCTGAAGTCTAAGCAAGTCATACATACAGTGCAGCAGAACCCTAATTTGTCTTTTTTTTTAACATATCTTCTCAGTATTTTTATATAATTAACAGTATCAACCACTTTTCTTTCTATTTTTTTCTTTTTTATTAATGTCCCAACTCTTTTACAAGTTTGCATTCTAAAAATGAATGCATCATAGTTTCCTCACTTCCACATCCTAGTGCTAAACTTTTGTATTCTTGCATTTGTTTATATTTCATAATACATTTTACTCAATTTCCAGCATTATCCTTCCCCCAAAAAACATTCCATTTATTTATTTTTAGATCTTCTTTGTCTCCTATAAATAATTCTCTTCTTTGCATGTTTGAACTTTTCCCACAAATCCACCAATTCTACCTTGGGTTTATATCACATGATCGAAACATGGAACATCGAACGCTCAAATGATCGAATTTTCACATAATTGAATACTGTATTGTGGGGGGCTGCACCCCCCCCCCCCGCTAAATATATATTCCTACTCCGAGGTCGCACTACAGTGAGGAAAGGGCAAAAATCCCTATCTTCACTGTAGTGTGAAATAAATCCAGGAACTTCGATTATGTTAAAATTCGCTCATTTGAGCATTCAGTGTTCCGTGTTTCGATTATGTGATATAAACCCTCTACCTTTTCATCATGTCTTTACAAAATCATAACTTCTCCTCTCCTATTTTGTCTATTCAACTGTTCACAATTTTCTTTTTCTTTCTTATTCATAACACATTTTCTTTTTGGTACAACTTTTTCACCATCAGCAGTACTCCTTCCCCAAAATTCTCTATTTTACCAGCAACAACATACTCTACAAAACAGTCTTTGCTGCCTATAACCTTTAGCAAAAAAAAAAAAATGTAAGGGTGACAAGAATGTCACATAATTTCTAATGAAAAGAAAATTATGGGTTGGTTATCATTCTCTTTACAGGGTTCAGTCTGGACCTTCCATAATACAAAGACAATATCCAACACCCTTTTTTTCTAATTTGTTTGGTATCATGCACAGTAATTAAATTAGCAACACTAACTGCTTTCCACATAATTATTTTCTTTGTTCTTTGCCTTTGTCATGTCTCTTCACAACTTTCTTTAAGCCCATCTTAGGTGATGAGGGCTTACCTGACTGAAACGTTTTTCTTTGAAAACTCCAAGAAAATAACCTTTTCTTTTTATTTTCTTAAATATGTTTTTTTATAACAGCAACACTCATTTCCAGTATTTTATACACCTCTGAACAATGTCTCCATACCCTCTACATTGGTACTTGCTCTAAGTCCAGTATACTTCAGTGTTTCCTGTGTTATTGAAATCTCCTCCATTACTCAAATTGTATTACTTGTTTCTGTTCATAGGTAGGTACTAGGCTATCTGCCCGAGGGCATTTATAAGCCTAGCCAGAGTGTGTTAGCTTTTGCAGCCCCATTGATTAATTAACTTAGCCTCTGTCAAGAAGAGCCAATGAAGTAATCTCAGGGATGTATTTTCTGTTACCCATCCACTCGACAAGGTTTCTCTTGAAGAGTGTTAGTGAGGGGCTCTGCCTAATGTAGTTAGGAATTTTGTTCCAAAGCATGGGGAGTGTCTGTGACAGGAATCTATCCCTCCAGCATGTTCTACTGTTGTGGTGAGGTTTAGCTCACTAGAGCGAGGGGCTCGCAGTGACTTGTATTTCTTTAGGTGGAGCATGTCCATCAATTCTGAGTTGGACATGGCTTTGTAAGTCAGGCACAGATCACCTCCGAGTAAGCGATATGCCACTGACTACAGCCAGAGTTTTTCCAGTCGGGCTGCATAGGACATATGTTTGAGGCCAGTAATCCTCTTGGTGAGGTACTTTTGTGGTCTTTCCAGCTGTTGGAAGTGTCTTGTGAGGTACAGCCCAAATGGGGCATTGTATTCTATGATCGGTCTGATGAGTGATGAGTGGAGGGGCACTATCACCTCTTTATTTCTAGATGCAAACCCTTTAGTAATTAGATGGGCTACATAGAAGGACTTCCTAACTACTTTGGCGATATGATTGTCAAAGGAGAGATTACTATCTACCTGGGTCCCCAGATCTCTTATTACCTCTTCTGTATTAAGGGGGCTGCCACCTATGTGTAATTCATGGGTGTTTTATTTTCCCCAAATGGGATGACTATGCATTTTTTGGCATTTAGCTTGAGACCATGACTTTGACACCAGGTGTCCGTCTCAGTAAAGCCCTTTTGGAGAATGTCTGTGTCAGCCGGAGAATCAATTATGGTTCCCAGTTTGCAGTCATCGGCGAACTTGGTTAGCCATAGTCCTCCTGTGTTTGCCTGAACTTCTGAGAAGTATATGCCGAACAGTAGGGGTCCCAGGACCGATCCTTGTGGGATACCACTCGTGACTGGTTTAGAGTCGGATATGGAGCCCGCTATTCTTACTGTGTGAGTTCTGTCTGTAAGCCAGTTGGCAACCTATCTCGTGACGTAGGGGTTTATGTTCAGGCTTTAGAGTTTTTCTATAATTCCCGAGTGGGGAATGGTGTCAAAAGCCTTGGCGAGGTCAAGGTAGGCTGTGTGAACCAGCTTCCCCTCATCTATGGCCTTGCTGACTGTCTCGAAGAAGTCAACCAGGTTTTGTAGGCATGATCTGCCCTTAACAACGCCTGAGTTGGGTCAAGTGTTTGGAGGTTCCCAATGTCTTTGTTAATAAGTTCCATGATGATGCGCTCCATAGCCTTGTAGACCAGGCTAGTCAGGCTTATGGGGTGATAGTTACCAGGGTCAGTTGTGGCCCCTCCTTTGTGGACCAGAATAACCATTGCTGTGTGCCATTCTATGGGCACGTAGCCTGTGGAGAGGCTTAGGTTGAACAGTGTGTTTAGGTGGGGGGTTAGTTTGTTCTGTAGTTTGTGCAAGATGCAGCCTGGGACCCCATCTGGCCCCATTGACACTGTGCATTTGGCTTTTGAAAGGGCTGTTTTCACCTGTGCATCTGTGATTTCCGGGACACTACACTTTTCCGGTATTGTTGTGGGCCCTTTTGAGGGTGAGGGGGGGGGTGAAGTTTGCACTGAATCTATCTGCTAGGATGTTGGCAACATCAGTAGGTTCAGTATATTTTGTACTATTTTGCACTAGCTCAGAGCATATCTGTGAGCTGCCACTTAGATTCTTGACATAGCTAAAGAAGGCTTTGTGGTTATCTTTCAAATCCTTGGCTATTTTTCTTTCGAAGTTAGCCTTGGATGATTTTATGAGGGACCATAGTTTCTTACGGATATTGATCAGGGATGTCTTTCCTCCTTGGGATTTGTTTTTTTTTTCTGAACTAGCTTCCTCCTTCTATTGTATAGCCTGTTTATGGCAGGGGTCCACCAGACTGGTTTCCTTCTCTTAGGGGAGTGATTCTTGGTTTTGCTAGAGATGGCATGATCCATGCATCCTTGTAGGTGCTCATAGAGTGCATTTGTAAAGGTTTCTGCATCTTGGACACTGTTATCCTTTAGTGTGGGGGCAGTGAAACTTACCACCTCTGTCTTAAGTAAGGTGACGTTTGCTATAGAAAAGTTTTTCACTGTGGTTTCCTTGGTTGCGGATGGTGGTGTGGTGTGGACATCCAGAGTGATATAGTTTATGGTCTGATCTAACCAGTAACGGGTTGAACTCCTGTGCAGAACACCTGTTGCTCATATTGGTGATGACCAGGTCCAATATGTTTTTACCTCTGGTAGGGGAGTTTACCAGCTGATCCATTTGAGTTGATAAATTTCAAGAAGCGCTGGACCTGGGAGTTTGTACTTGAGTAGTTTTCCCAGTTAATGGTAGGGTAAATTGAAATCACCCAATATCAGGGTGTTCAGTAGGACCTTTATGTTTTCCAGTGTCTCCAGAAAGGTGGAGTGGTGGTCTTGGGTCATGGAGGGTGATCTGTAGCAGGCGACAATTGCAGATTTGCCCAATGTTAGCTGCACATGGATGATCTCAGAGGTATCATGCTGCGCCACTAACCTGGAGGTGTAGGTATCCTTGATGAATATGGATACACCCCCCCTCCTTTTGTGTTTTGGTCCATGTTCTGTGGCCGAAATGTGTGGTATGAGTTGTAGCCCAGTAGTGCTGGGGTGCTCTGTGGAGCCTTGAACCAGGTTTCAGTTACTGCACAGATGTCAATGTTGTCCAAACTGAGGAGTGCTTCGAGCGCGTGCATTTTGAGATTTAAACTCTTGGCGTTGAGTAGCATAACCCTCATTTTTCTATTTGTGCTGTTTACAGAGGTGGGTTTGACTTTTGAGCCTTGCCTAAAAAAGGCACTATGGGGGCAGCAAGAGCCTTGGCCAGTATTCGAAAGCCTAGGGGTGACAGGTGCAAGCCATCTCTTACGAAGCAACAAGGCTTGTCAAGCATGTCATCCCAGGCTGACAGACACTGGATCCCCTTTGAATGACACAAGAAGCTTAGCCACTTGTTGAAATTGATCATTTTTTCTTTATACTGTGGTATCATTATTGATGAGGACAGGATGCTACTCAGGGTCAGGGTCATACCCACCTGGGCTACATGATCAGAGAGCTCTTCCATGTCTCTTTTCATGTAGTCCAGGGAGGTACATCTCAGGTCATTCACACCAACATGAACAATGACAGAGTCATATTTGTACTTGTTCTGGAGTGACTTGAGTGCTTGTGTTATGTGGTGGATTCTGGCTCCCGACAGGCAGCTAACAGTAACCTTCTCCTTTGTCCAGCCTAGTAAGTGGTACGTCAGTGTGCCTGACTATAGAGTTGCCTATTACTAGTGTGTTAGTTATGTTATTTTGCCTTAAGGGCTGTGATTGTGTGGCACACTGATTTTGTGTTTTATGTGTTGTCTGGTTTGTGACGGGAGGTGCAGGTTTTCTGGGTGTCTGCTTTGGAGGTCTCTGATGCTTTTCCAGGTTTTTTGCAGGTGTTATATCATCTGAATATATTACACCTGTACTGCTACTTTTAATATATATTTTTTTATGATTCTAATTTTCCATCCTGCATTCATTAAGTGCAAACAGGATCCTGCTAATCAAACAGCTTGTGAGCAACCCAATGTCTCATTTTACTCTCTTCCCCTAAATATCTTTTCACCAAAGGAGTTAGTATAGCAGCATTGCACCCCCTCTCTGAATCTTCTCCTGAGACCATATTTTAATCATCCTCCACATGCTCTTGTGTTCTATACTATCAAAATCTGTGTGCATATTAAAAATGGTTAGACTTCTTTTCTTCTCTGAACATTTTACTGAATCTATTATTTCTCTTTCAGTCATTAACAATGGTTTTATTTATGTTTTTACACAATTTCTCAGTTATTTCTCTGTTAGTTTTTCCTATACCAATCATACCACTTGCAACAATTTAATTTGTTCTTTATAGTCAGTTTGAAGCAATGTTTAGTTTTAAGTCATTTTTTTGTATCTCTCACTTTTTCCTAAATATGCTTCACTGTTATATTTGAATGTTTTATTCTTTATTTATATAATTTAGCACATTCAAAATAATTTTCTTAGTCATTCTCTTATAATAACCATTCTGTTACTCTACTAGTCAACATGTATTTACTGCATAAGGTTTCAATTCATTATATTATAAAGTCCAAAAGGAGGAAAAGGTGCCAATAAACAACATAAAACAAAAAATAAGCACCTGGATAGCCATTTACCTGAAAAGAATTTTATTTTAGACACAGCAAACACTTGGTAACTCTTTAACGCTGAAACACCAATATACAGTACGTTTTCTTCCGTAACTTCGTCAGAATAATGACAAGCTTCCAAACTCAACATTATATAAACAAAACCCCTCCTCAATAATTAATTCCAACCAATTAATTAAACATCAATTATAAAATAATTAGTATAAAAAGCTGGCCCAAAACCACTCAATACAATCATGTATAGCTTACAAGCGTACATGTTAAAATGTAGACTAAAAACGCTTAAAAGCACATTAGTCATATACATGTAATGTAAATTATTAAAACAAACAATTTAATAATTTCCTAACTCTAAAAATCCTAATTTACAACACCTATCTAAGAAATTAATAAATAAATACATGAAATACTAGTGTAACACTACCCTTAATGGAAAAATGCATCCTCTTTGATTTTAAAAGTTTATAAGTACACAGTAAAACTGAAGAATGATAAAAGGTATCTTAAAACACTTTACATATATTGAAACTTTTAAATAATATTAAAAGATGTTACATATAAAGGCTTACAACTTAGCAGCTCATCATTTCAAAACTGGTGCCAGGGACACCATGTCATTTAAACCGAGCCATCTGTTGGCTTCTAAAATCAACTGCCAATATACCTCCCAGTATTCTAATTGTGTTTCCCATGGTCCCCCTCTGGTATCTCTTTGAACCTCATCTAGTATAAAAAAAAATTAAAAATTGCTTGCCCATATTTCTCTGTGTGTTTAAATAAAGCATTTTTGTTGTTACATTTTTAATGTCATATAGATGTTCATAAATTCTTCTCCTTAAATACCTCTCGGGCTTCCCCAATTAAAAAACTTTCACATTTCTCACAGGTCACAAGGTAAACTACTCCCTTTTGATTCACAGTTAGAGTATACCTTAGAGGCAATACTTCTATTATGACTAGAGACATATACCTCAGACTTGTTAAGAATATAGGGACATTGTGGGCAAGATCCACATTTAAAAGTTCCTGCTTTTTTGTTGTTTCCTTTAATATAATTATTATTTTCCAATATGTTTTTTATACATTTCCCTTTCCTAAAGACAAACCTTAATGGTATGTCAAACTGGAGATTCAAATCAGATAAACTGCTAAATTTGTCCCATTTTTCTTTCAATGATTCTATAACAACATTTGTGTCACCACTATAGTCAAGAACAAAGACATTTTCATAACCATTGTTTTTGCTACTCGTCTCCTCACTTCGTGCATTAATGTCTTCTGCTCCTAAACTTAGAGCAAATCTGTCCTTTCTATGTAAAGTCACTTCCTTAATCACTTCTTCAATCATATAAGCAGGGTAACCCCTTTCTAAAAACATACTTTTTAATAGATGTACTTCTTTTAAAAACTCATCATCATCCGAGGTCATCCTATTGCCCCTGATAAGTTGACCTTTGACGATACTACTCTTCTGGGCAAAGGGATGTGCACTTTGAAAGTATAAAAAATTAATTACAGTATGTATCTTTCTTATAAACTTCTGATTTAAACTTTTTGTATTCCTTGTCCTTTCTAATCCTTACATCTAAATATTCAATGAATTCCTGTCCACAATTGTAACTAAATTTCAAAAAAATAGTAGTTAAAGATATGTAGTTCACAAATTCATTGAGCTTATCCTCCTCTCCTGTCCAAAATCGACTATATAGGACCCAATCATCCTTATATATGGAGTGAAAAATGTATTTTTGTTCCCCCCATGAAAGGACCAAATTAGCGTAGGTTGGTGCACACATTGCTCCCATTGTTACACCTTTTTCCTGATATTCGAGGGTATTTTCACGTTTTCCCATGGGTTGTTCCTGTGTAACACATTCATTTCACAGGTCAAAGTTCATCAATGATGTCTGTGAGAACAAAATATTTTTCTTTTATTTTTTTCAAGTATATATGTGATAAATCTACTCAAAATAGCATATTTTTTTCATTTCTTAGAAGTGAAGAGCTGATAAAACAAAAGCTATATTAATGTTTTATATTGAGCTGCTGCTGACACATAATTCACTTATATTTTGCTGAATGTTTATATCTTATGTTGTAGTGTCATTAACTCCAACTATAAATATTAATAAAAAGAAAGATATTTGTTATTGAGTAAAAATGTTTAAAAGAATTAAGAAGAATTAGAAACTTAGAGAAAATTAGCAGCTGCTGTGAGTTGTCATTTCACATGCTGTAATCAAATTCTAATGTTACAGCAGTTTACAATGGCTAAAACACATTCAAATTAAACAAGCAGGAATTTGTATGTATATATATATATATATATATATATATATATATATATATATATATATATATATATGTATATATATATAGAGAGAGAGAGAGAGAGTCAAGATCACTTGTAATACTCCAAATAATAAGAGTGAACATCTTATGAATAATATGCAAATGCACAAAGAATGAAATATCTAATATGTAAAATTAATAAAAGAGCAGTATCAGTAAGTTAAGAAATATATACACATACTATAATCCATAACAGAGAGCTGATGAAATACATGTTACATAGAATAAGTTGGAATATTAGTGGAAAAATAAGAAATAAAAATATATTTAAAAGCCAAACTGCATACAAGAAATATGTATTACATATACCTGCATATAGGTAAAATGTGATTGTACAAGACCTCATATAATTTACATATAAAATTATATAAAATATTTGAAAGTAAAATGAAACTTGAAGTTTGGTCATGTGAACTTTGAAGCTTTTACATATTATATTTTATTATAATTATATATTTATTAGTCACTAAGACTACCTGAAATAACACATTTCATAAGTCAGAGCTGAAATTTGAGTGTTATACTGTTAAATCGGTACATCCATTTTGATAGAAAATATAGTAGATTCTTCAGTATATTTGAACCCAGGAAGGGAGAGTGGGATTTGAATTAAACACATTATAACTTATGAATACAGTATAGACTGCAAACATTTTGCTGACTCCACAGAAATAGCAAGACATTCTCTTTGACATCAGTAATGTACATATTTTATGACGTAGTTCAATAAGCTAAAGGATTTTTTAATATGTTGATGCTTGTCATGTTAATCTGAAGATAATATAGAGCTATAAAATATGTGTAGATCTTTTAGCATGATAAATATATATATATATATATATATATATATATATATATATATATATATATATATATATATATATATATATATATATATGTGTGTGTGTGCATTGATTTCCCTTTTGTATAATAGGTTAGTATGATAAGATTGCTTGTCACCTGTAAGTTTACATACATCTATTTCTTCAGGTCCCACTCTGTTCTACTTATTAATTTAGAGATTTAGTTATAATAATGTTAAATAAGCAAATAATTAAGGAATATTTCATGGATTATTTATACTACTATTACATAAATGGGTGCATAATACACTGTTGGAT
Source organism: Protopterus annectens (assembly GCF_019279795.1). NCBI lineage: Eukaryota > Metazoa > Chordata > Ceratodontiformes > Protopteridae > Protopterus > Protopterus annectens. The sequence goes on from NC_056748.1 coordinate 1,120,497,031, forward strand.
TATTTAATATTTGAGATTAATATAAGAGGATAATTAGACTTTTTAGACTAATGGGAGAAGTTTTAAATGTCAAAATATATACCCAAACTAACAGTCTTAATATTTTAACATATTTAATATTATACTAATTATCTGTAAGTCACAGTAGCTTTTGGCTAGGTTTTGATGAAATTGTAGGTACTGGTAGGTAGAAAGATAATACAGTAGTTTTTCTATTCAGTAGGCAAACTAGGAACATTGGTATCATTGGTAGGTTTGGTTTTATTAGTAATATATACAGTTATAGTTGTAGTTTTATTTATGAGGTTTAGTAGTTTAGTTTGTATAAAAGAAGAATTCAAAAAATGTGAAATGTTAAGATAGTGTTGGAAGAATGCATTAGAGTCTTATATGCCATTAAATTAATATGGTGGATAAACATGTCATATCTTTCGAGAGATATATTTTTAAATACACATTATGAGTAATGCAAATGGATTAAATAATGTCAACAAAAGGAAATCATTAACAGGATATCAAAACTTAAATAAAGGCAGCATTACATTCTTGCATGAGACGCACTTGATCGAGAAAGATATACGATATTTAAGTAATGCTGGTTACAAAATGTTATCATCTGCTTCTTTTAACAAAAAGAGGAGAGGAACTGCTGTATTTTGGAGAAATTCTGCTGTAGTGCCTCAGGTCATGGAATCCATTGATGTTCCCAATGGAATGTATATACTTGCAATAATTAAATATAATGGAAAACCCTAAAACCCTTTACACTAATTTTACCGGCTCACTAGAATAGGTGCAGGAGTGGCTAAAGATCACTTAAACATACTACAAAGTCATTGGTAGGGTAGTTTGAGTTTATCAGGTGACTTTAACTGCATATCTAGTATAGAACATACACGTGAACAGAAGAAAGCTAAAATACTGGCATCGGCTACAGCTCTAAACAGATGGTAGTAATAATTTAGTTCATTTAATAGTAAAAGCAGGATACAAGTCACTGTTCTTCAATCATTATTCTTATCCACGTAGGATGCAAACTAGAATTAACAGGATTTATGCCTCTACAGACCTACTTAATAAAGTGAATTAGTTTAAAACTATTCCTTGTCCTTTGTGTGCTCATAATGCACTAAGTATTAATATTACTGTATATAAGGACATTTCATATTATTTATAGAATCCCAGTACATATGGTGAAATTATAAGAATTTAAGGGTTATCTTAAAGAAAACATTGATAATGTTTTATCTTTGAATGGTAATGGTCAGTAAAACCATACTATGGGACTCTAAAATGCATATTAAAGATAAAATAGGAAGATGGACTAATAATAAAATGAAAAAGTGAGATAAAGAGTTGTTAGGAAAACAAGATTAAATGAACAAAATGAGGTTTAAACAAAAAAAAAATAGCCATCATTAAAAAAAATAATGACAAAATATCAGTGTTAATGCATAAAGTGGAGATAGCTTTAGAAGAAATAAAATTGCAGACTTATGTGATTACTTCAAAAAATCTACTTAGATTAGTTAACAGAAAATGTTAAGCAAAAAGGCACAAATCAAGAATATCCAAAATCCTCTAATAAATTTTCTTCATAAATAGAGGAAATGTTTAATATTTTTTAAAAATTGCATGAGGATCTTAAAGATAAAAATAATAATCCTGATGATTACAAAATTGACAAGTATTCAAAGAAGAATATTACTAATAAACTTAATAACCAACAAATTTATTTGCTGAAAAATCTATTACCCTAACAAAATTTAAAGAAGCTTTAAAAGGGGTGTGGGAGTGGTGAAGCTCCAGGGTTAGATGGTTTAAGTATGAAATTATATAGTCTGCTTCCATTAAATATTTTCAAATTACTAAGTGACATTTTCAGGATAATTCTGAGTAACAAAATAATTCCTCTCTCATGGAAATTTTCTGTAATGTTACATATACTACAACAAGGAAAGGATAATAAGTTACTTTCCTCATATTGAACTATTTCATTATTAAATGTAGAATGTAAAATATTTGCTTCCATCTGCACTGCAAGATTAACAGTTAAAGCAGATAAATTACATGATAAAGATCAAAGAAGATTTATAGTCAATAAATTAACATAGAATATGAAAAGGTTCATAACTATCCTAGATTTAGCAAAAAGAATGAACAAGAAATTGTCCATAATTAACTTAGATATTAGAGAAATGTTGATTCTGTAGACTGGAACTACTTGGTTAAAACTTTAGAAGCATTTCCAGAAAAATTTAATGGAGTATGAAAAAAACCTGTACAGAGAGTCCAAAGCACATGCTAAAATTGGCTCATACATTTCTCAAGGATTCACTTGAAAGGCAGAAAGCAAGACCATTCTTTGCCCCCTCTACTATTTGCATTAGTCATTGCACACTTAGCTAATAGTATAAGAAAATGAAAAAAAAAATGATGGATTCTCAATTAACAAGGATTGTCAATGTAAAATGCAGCTATCTGCAGATATTTTACTAACCATAAATGTAAATTATCCAATTGAAGAAAATTGAAAAGTTTCAATCATTGCTGCTGCTAAAATTTAATAATAATACAACTGAAACTTTAGTGTTAAATCAATTACAAGATAGTAAGTTTAAAGATAAATAAAAATATAATTGGGAAGGAAAATAACTAAAATATTTAGGAATAAAAATATATCAAGGTGTGAATAAATTATTAAGAATTTTGAAAAAATAATTGAAGTGTTACTTCTCATGAAAAAATGTAATAATTTTTTTTTGAAGATAGGTTGCGTATTAAAATTAAGATTTTATATATTATATATACATATATATATATATATATATATATATGTGTTCCATATTAGAAACACGATCTAAAACATGAATGTATGTACATCGACACATACCTTTATGTACATATACAGAGAAACACAAACGGTGAAAATCAAAACGCTGAACATGTTTCCTAGCCAGCAGCGCAGTGATGGGGATAAGGAAATATATCCTTTTTCCCACTGTAGTGCAGTCTTGGAGTTGGTATATTTAAGAAGGGGGGTGTTGGGGGCTTGCCCCCCACATGGGGTTGCAGGGGGGCTTACCCCCCTGCATAAGCATGTTAATGTATTTTTTTCTTTTTTACTTACCTGTGTGATGCGTTTTGCTGGCAAAACACGTTCGGCATTTTGATTTTTGCCATTTTCGTGTTTTGCTGTGTATGTACATCAACCTTTATGTGTCGATGTACATACATTCACGTTTTAGATCTTTCAGGGTTTTAATATAGACCCATATATATATATATATATATATATATATATATATATATATATATTCCATTCAATAGCTTTAATATCTGATGAAAACTTTTAAAGAAAATGTGGACAATGTTAACTACATTTTTATGATATCCCAAAAAGCTGAGAATTACTTATACAAATCATATAAGGTTATGGGAGCATGGTGGTATTAGCTTCCTAAATAGAATCTTATTCTATTGCTGCAAATGTTGACTATATTATACTCTGGATAGACTCAACCTACACAATGGAAAGTTACTCTTCAACAGGTTATCTTAAATTCTTATAAGTTAATCAAGTGATAAACTAGAAATATGTAATGATCCTTTCATCTGATTAATGCAATTTAACTTAAAAGGAAAATCATTTCAATCTTTAGACTCTGCATATATGAAATCAATTCTTAAAGCAGTTAGGGAATATGTTTTTAAAACCAGTTAATATTAAAATGTAAATTTTTGTGTTTTCCCATTGTGTGCATCTCTAAGTTTAAGGATACTCAGAACAATGTTAAAATTAATTTGTTAAAAAGGAATATGTTAGTTTTATGGTCTAACTGCTTTGAGAAAGGAAAGAAAAAAACAAGTTTCCAGAATATTTAATGAAAGATTATAAGTTGGATGAAATCCGTTAACCAGCTAGTATTAACCATAAGTAAGAAACTAAATGAATTTGTAGATAACATGAGTGAAGAAGAAAAGAAAACTATTCCCCCATTATATAAATATATGAATGCTATTACTCCAGTCAAATTGACCTACAAATGAAGCTTGTCCAAATTCTATAAGTTAGTTATAAATGATAATACATTTTATGCAAAATTTTGGAACTCTTTAGAAAGTAATATATTCAGTGACTCAATAGATGGTAAGAATAAAACTCTGTTACTTAAATGAGTTAGTCAAACTTCTTCAAGTTTATACTGGAAAGTTTTTATGTGGAAATATATACATAGATAGTCACTCCCGATAAAATCTCAAAATTTAGCAAAATTACTTCTTCATTTGTTAGAGATGAAGTTGCAAAAGCTCATGCTTATGGGCTGTGAAAAAATAAACAAATTACTAAACAATTTAACTAAACTGAAGTGTTACCAACAACTCAAAATATAAACACTTCAAATCAGAAACACAGACTCTTCTCGACTTTTATTATAAAACAGATTTAAGTGCTTTCATCCTTTTAAAACTAGGACTTCATCAGAATCAACATTTCAACATCCTTAATCCACTTATATAGTCTGAAAGCCATTTTAATTAACCACCAACTTCTACCTGTAAGGATGATAATAATAAGGGCAAGATAAAGAACAAGAGTGTACAACCCATCAAAACTAACAATGGATATTTGCATAAATATGTTATAGTTACTAATAGTAATACACTTGGTAATCTTTACTCTGTTCTTGCTAAAATATTTGATTTTGATATTGCAAGATACAATCACAGGGATAATTTTGAGCATATGACTATTGGTTTTGAACATGTGGTTTATTTAAAAGACACTATTCATCTTTTGGAGAGGAAAAAAAACTGCTTAAAGCAAAATCCCTGCTGAATGAGAATAGCTATTTATCAAAATGTTTACAGTTGAAAATAATCCCACAGGGATTCCATGCATTTAAATTTCCTTTTGGATTGCAATATAATGACATGTATGAAAAGTCTGTAGAGATGTTTCATCAGCATGATTAGAATTAATTAGAAAATATTATTAAATTTAATGAAACCAATTTGTATTTTTTAATGAAAGATGTGGAGAAAAGTAATGTTGATATAATGAATGATTTAAGTTTTGACCAATGGGAAGATTATTATTTGAAATAAATTGGAAAAGTAGACGTGAGGGGATTGTAAAGAAAAAATATAAGAAAATAGAAAGGGATATGAAACAATATTCTGAAAAGAAAGCTTACACAATTAAGGAAAATAAGAATGAAAATATACATGAGAAACAGAAGTATTCTGAAAACATTTCAGACAAAAGAGCAAGGAAGGAAAGAAGAAATTATGGTAAAAATTTGAGAGAAGCAGTGCTTAGAAGTAATTATGTTACTAATGATGTTTTTTTCCCAAACTACAGATGAAGTACAGGAAAGGAACAAAGTATTACTACGATTCAGGGCAGGGAGTGTACAACCATCCACCTGCTGCAGGTCAAAAGGTGTGGATGAAGAGGAATTAATGGTTGAGGATAATAAAAAATTGTATATAGTTTTAATAGATTTATTATTTACAATTATACAGATGTTATCACTAAAGACCATTTTTCCCTTTTTCAAAAGGGGTTTGTACCCACACACCATTTGGATGATGTTATGAAACATTAAAACTACTGGCGTTAAACATATAGGAAGGGATGGTATACTTTGATAACAGAGAAATATTTAATATGTCATAAGAATGAATTTAATAAAGCAATGATAAATGGAAGATAAATATTTGATTTGTTTATAAGTCTGGAGATTTATTGTGGAAATTGTTATGAGCATGTTACCTGGAAATATTAAAATGAAATATAATGCAATGGATGAGAGAAAGCGTAGAGAGAATATGAAAGCTGTATTTTTTAGGGAGTATAAAAAGATACAATTTTTAAAAAAGAAATCAAAATGTATATAATATGGAAGGTCTGAGAAATGCAAACATAGTTATATTATTCTACTTGAAATATGAAAATAAAATTCTGAAGTTGACAAAAGGGATAGGACATCAATGGTAAAAGTACGGGTAATGTAGAAATGAAGATGTGATAAACTGTTCTATAGAAAAATAGTAATGAAGATGATGTGTTTACTGAAACAAAAATGTTTTTGGATAAAATGATGGAAGCATAGAATGAAAAGCATTAAATCTTGTGAAACTGAAGATTTAAAATGCTGAAAATTTTGCAAAAGCAAATGAAAACACTGTATAAATATAAATGGAGTGGAAAGTCATTATGTATTTATATATATAAATAAAGCAACACCTTCTCTTCTACTTCTGTAGCTGATGTTGGATCTTTTCCATCTACCTGATGGAACTACAACTACTCAGGCAAATAGGTCCCTGGTTTAATATTTCATCTGAATTATGGCACACTTAAGAGTACAAAACCCCTCTTATGTCAGTTTTGGAAAATTGACCCTGCTTCCTAGTGTGGGAATAGAACAGACAGTCTTCCAACCAAATTGTAACTTGACCACATCTTTAAAGCCTAATCACAGTTTTTTTTTTTTGGCTCATCATTTCTTGGTCATTTCATTCTGTTCTAAACTTCTAAACCCCACCACCATTCATCATTAACAAAATCATACCCAAAAAGACAGGTGCTTCCCTATTCTTGCTTTAATTATTTTTTTATTCTTTAAATGCCTACAGAGAGGCCCAAAGGAAATGTAGTCAGTATGACACTCACTTTGTTTGCTTGCTTAAGTCCCCCCCTTCTGTTGAGTTTGCAACCACACTAGCATAGGGAGTTCCCACTCATGGATGGTTTTAGAACAACCTTGAAATCATAATTCATTTCAGAGGTATACAATTAATAGCTTTTCATCAATGGACACATTTTTTAATAAGCAGGCTAAATTGTATTTACTTTCAAAATAAATATTGTTTTATAGTTTGCATGTATGTTTTATATTTGTAAATATAATTCTTAAAAATCTGATTCAGTTATATGGTTTTGATTTCATGCTGTCCTTGCTCACTTCAAAAGTTAAACAACTCCTGCTGACATGTTGACAGATGTTGTTTATGTAACAACCCATATTGGCAGGGTACTCACATTTAAACAAATCTAGTAATATTTAAAGAGTACACCTAATAAGGTTTTGTTTCCATTATCAGTTATGACATGGCTGCTTGTTATGATCTCTGCCAGTACATATCTAATCCATTTTTGCTGGTTTTCATTTTCATTCATTTCAGAATTATTATTTGTAGGGACTCCGATTACTCTGTATGTTCATTATAATTTCTGTTCTGTTTCTTTAAAAATACTGCATTTCATGTTGTGTGACGTTAACTGCTTTAAGTCATTTTTCTTCACAAATCTTCTCTTTAAATGAGCACTGCCCCATAGAACAACTCAACTGAGTCAATCAAAGAAAATACTATTGTTACTCCAAAGTATTACTCCTGATGATCTGTTCTGTACTCCAAAGTATTACTCCTGATGATCTGTTCTGTACTCCAAGGTATTACTCCTGATGATCTGTTCTGGTCATATGGCAGTACATATGACAGAATGGAATGTCATACCAAAGGGTTGCTTCATCATTTCCTTCCAAATGTTCTTCAACTTCCATACCATACACCAACAGACTATTACTGACCCTCAATTCAACATATTCTTTCCTTAAACATGATCCATAACTTGTTGCTCAGACTGTGTTTCTACTATGACAGTACCCTTAATCTAATCAGTTGTAGAGTTTAGTATCATCACATTCATGTTAATCATTTTTGTGAATTACATTATCCTTCAAATGTTTCCTTTCTTCTTGCCATCACATACTTTACCATCTATGCACACCCATAGCTGTAGAAATTATGAAGCTTCTGCCTTTCTCTATCCACATAATTCTCTCTCACCATTTTCTCAATCTTTACCTCCTTCCAGAGGTCCAAAACACAGACCAAGGTTATCTGCCAGAAACAAATTCTCCAAGTAATGTCTTGAACATCACAATCCTAAGACCACAGTATTGATAACCAAAATACTGATGATCAGAATATTAAACTCATGGACCTGCCCTTGCCCCTGCTGCAGGATCCACAATCAGAATATTAAACTCATGGACATGCCCTTGCCCCTGCTGCAGGATCCACAATCAGAATATTAAACTCATGGACCTGCCCCTGCTGCAGGATCCACAATCAGAATATTAAACTCATGGACCTGCACCTGCCCCTGCTGCAGGATCTACAATCAGAATATTAAACTCATGGACCTGCACCTGCCCCTGCTGCAGGATCTACAATCAGAATATTAAACTCATGGACCTGCCCCTGCTGCAGGATCCACAATCAGAATATTAAACTCATGGACGTGCCCCTGCTGCAGGATCCACAATCTAAATATTAAACTCATGGACCTACCCCTGCTACAGGACCCTCATCAGCACTCAATCATGGGTTTACACTGGTGGGTACATTCAATATTCAGAATTGTTAGAACCTGTGGTCTTCAGCATTTCGGTCATCAATATTAAGTTTTTGAGAGTCTTATGTTGAAGGCTGTAATAGTAAACCTATTAGAAAATTGGTTTATTATCACAATCTTGGCCAAAACAATCCTAGGACAATAATAATAAACCCATTGTAAAGTACTGACTACCCTGATATAGTTCCTTTCTTTTTTGGCTAGGAAGGTTAAAAATCTATGGGCTACAGAATGCATCAACAGTCATAGTAAAGATCCTCACCTTTCTTACTGTGACTGTGGATTTTTTTGTAGATGTTGCAGGATATTTTGCCTGCTGTACTTTGCCTCATTTAACTCATATTCACTTCTCCCCTTAACCAAATCCCAGCCAACCCACCTTCAACATCACTATATTAACAACCATGGTAGCCAGTCCCGCTGAAGTGACCAATAGTCTCAGAAATCTAATTAACATAACATTCCACCAGCCAGTAATATTAGTTTTTTTTCCTAAATGGATATCAAACATCTACACTACCTTCTACTTGCCAGCCTCCATTCTCACTCCAGCCTTCTGTTGCAGCAAATATTTCCTCTTTCCATTCTACTAACTCCTAGCGTCTGCTCTTACTCTAGCAGTAGGAAGTGGTAATGGCTGCTGTTTTCCCTCACTCTAGCTCCTGGAATTTAATTATCCATTTAACCTTTACTGGGAACATTTCAATTTCTCCATTTTTCATCTTGTAGCCTTATAGGCCACAAAGGCCTTTTCCTTGCCTTCCAGTTCATTCCTTCACTCAGTTACTATTACCTTTAATGACAGTAGAAGTCTTATATTCCCTTCTCATAGTTTCAGTCACATTTCACTCAATCTTCTTGTCCTTTATTCTCCTCAATTGGCAATATTTTTATTAGCAAAAAACACTTTCTAGTAGTATAAATACCACCTCAAGTCTTTTCTGCAAAGAGGCTACTAGACTAGTGGAACTAACCCTGTCAAACAAGGATAAATAAGTAAACTAGCATTGGCATGCATTACCAATTCAACTAGCACTGGTATGCATTACCAATTAAACTAGCATTGGTGTGCATTACCAATTAAACTAGCATTGGTATGCATTACCAATTAAACTAGCACTGGTATGCATTACCAATTAAACTAGCATTGGTGTGCTTTACCAATTAAACTAGCATTGGTATACATTACCAATTAAACTAGCACTGGTATGCATTACCAATTAAACTAGCATTGGTGTGCATTACCAATTAAACTAGCATTGGTGTGCATTAGCTATTAAACTAGCATTGGTGTGCATTAGCTATTAAACTAGCATTGGTGTGCATTACCAATTAAACTAGCATTGGTGTGCATTACCAATTAAACTAGCATTGGTGTGCACTACCAATTAAACTAGCATTGGTGTGCACTACCAATTAAACTAGCATTGGTATGCATTACTAATTAAACTAGCACTGGTGTGCATTACCAATTAAACTAGCACTGGTGTGCATTACCAATTAAACTAGCATTGGTGTGCACTACCAATTAAACTAGCAGAGGTATGCATTACCAATTAAACTAGCACTGGTGTGCATTACCAATTAAACTAGCACTGGTGTGCATTACCAATTAAACTAGCATTGGTGTGCATTACCAATTAAACTAGCATTGGTGTGCATTACCAATTAAACTAGCACTGGTGTGCATTACCAATTCAACTAGCATTGGTGTGCTTTACCAATTAAGCTAGCATTGGTATGCATTACCAATTAAACTAGCACTGGTATGCATTACCAATTAAACTAGCATTGGTGTGCATTACCAATTAAACTAGCATTGGTGTGCATTAGCTATTAAACTAGCATTGGTGTGCATTAGCTATTAAACTAGCATTGGTGTGCATTACCAATTAAACTAGCATTGGTGTGCACTACCAATTAAACTAGCATTGGTATGCATTACTAATTAAACTAGCACTGGTGTGCATTACCAATTAAACTAGCACTGGTGTGCATTACCAATTAAACTAGCATTGGTGTGCACTACCAATTAAACTAGCATTGGTGTGCACTACCAATTAAACTAGCAGTAGTATGCATTACCAATTAAACTAGCACTGGTGTGCATTACCAATTAAACTAGCACTGGTGTGCATTACCAATTAAACTAGCATTGGTGTGCATTACCAATTAAACTAGCATTGGTATGCATTACCAATTAAACTAGCACTGGTATGCATTATCAATTAAACTAGCATTGGTATGCTTTACCAATTAAGCTAGCATTGGTATGCATTACTAATTAAACTAGCACTGGTATGCATTACCAATTAAACTAGCACTGGTATGCATTACAAATTAAACTAGCATTGGTGTGCATTACCTATTAAACTAGCATTGGTGTGCATTACCAATCATAACAAAAAAGTACTGAGTCAGGCATTACTACAGATCCTGCTGGCATCCAGTCATTGCTCATAAAGTGTTGCCTGTGTTCACTCTTATACCTGCTGATGTCTAAGCACAAGCAAATAGAGGGAAATACTGCCTAAAATAAAACCGTTACATTTTCAGTTTCTTTTCTAATCAGCTTCAGACTTATGCATTAAGTCTCACCTACATTTATCATTTCTTCTACCCATGTCCTCAAACAACCCACATAACATAGTCACTGTTACTCCAAAAGTACACAAGAGACATCTTATGACACTGCAACTGTGTGTGCTGCAATCTTAACAAACACTAATTCTCTAATATTTCAGTCCCTTGTATCCTAACCATCCTGGTATGATGAACATTTACATACAAAATTTACAAGTATAATAAACGTGACATTCCAAAACCTTTAAGGATTGGATCTCACTTAATGACTTAAAAAAAAACAAATCTATCCATCCATCCACAGCCCTTTTTCCCATATTTGTACAAAAGGTCGAGTTGTCACTTCAACAGTGACAATCATCTGGAACCTAGGTTTACACTGCCAGGTGGTTAGCCCTGCTGTAGCTACAAATGAAAATATTAAATCATTCACTATCCATTCGTACATCCATCCACAACCCCTTTTCCCATTTTTGCATGAGTTTGGGGTGTCACTTCCACAGTGCTAATCATCTAGAGTCAAGGTTTACACCTCCGGCTAGCCCTGCTGTGGTTATTCTTCCTACCATGCACTTGCATACACATTCACACCTATTTCCAATTTACAGTATCCAGTCCACCTACTGGATATCTTTGGAATGTGAGAGGAAAATAGGGCACCAGAGGAAACCCACGTAAAAATAGGGAGGACATGCAAAACTTTGTAAAGGAGGCACCCCATCCAAGAATCGAACCAAAGGACCTCTTCCTGTTAGGCAGCAATGGTATCCATTCACTGCTATGAATTAAATCATTTACTTCTTGCAGTAAAACTGATAAAAGTGCTATACTTTCAAAACATATTTGTTTTCCTATTAAAGTGTGACACATCAAACCATTACTAGAATCAGAAAATACATAACCCTCCTGATAGGGCATTTAAGGCATAAGATAAGTTAAGAATAAGTACCCCACAAGTACATATATGGAACCAAAAGGACTGAGGATCATAAATTGTAGCATCTGTAACAAGACCAAACAGTTCCAAACATTCATGGATTATTATTTACAAGATATAACTGTACTAACAGAAACATGGCCTAAAAGTCGCCAAAAAGTACACTTATACTAATACAAGTCTTACAACAGTGCAGGTAGAATAGCAAGTTTTACCAAGAATCACCTCAAATGTACCCTCAAAAATAAAATAACCATGCCGATAAATTAAGGCATGACAGGATGATTTAAAATGTGTACACACAAAATCCCTCAATCTTAGTAAAACATGGTTTTACCTGAATTATCCAGGTGAACTTCATATCAGTGTGGTAATTTTATTTTTTGGTTCCTGCTTAATATGCCGAGTGGTGGAACTGCTCGGTATCTATAGCCCACCTGAAAAGGTAAATATTATCTTAGAATATATCATAAACTAGTTGCTTAACTGCACCAGTTCTGATTTGATCTATGCCAGAAGTATAAATATAGAATTTGCAGTTTCAAGAAAGAATAATAAGCATATTCATTTACATGTCCTGCACCAAGATATTGACTTTACCCACCTGCACTGATACCACGTCCAAAAGAAAAAAAAATCTCAGATTTGATTAACATATCAAAAACTGAGACCATTATCTTTTCAGGGTATTGTAGTAAGTGAACCCCCCCCCCCCCCCACCCACTCACCTGGTTTTGCCATTTGAAATAATTGGAAAGCCATTAAAGTCTGTAGTTACCTTAAGGTATAGGTTCATAGGTAGGTACTAGGCTATTGGCCCTAGGGCCTATATAAACCTAGCCAAAAAAAATGTACCCTGGCTTTCGCCACCCAAGAAAATTACTTTCCTGTGCCCCTGTAAAGCAGAGCCACAGAAGTGATCCCTGGGGTGAATTTCCCATTTCCCATGCAATCATCAAGATTTTTCTTGAAGAGTGCTAATGAGGAGTTCTGTTTGACATAGATAGGTAGTCTGTTCCAGAGTATGGGAAGTCTCTGGGACAGGAATCTATCCCTCCAGCATGTTCCGTTTATTGTGGTGACAAGGTTTAGGTCTCTAGAGCGTGTAGCTTGGAGGGATTGGAATTTCTTTAAGTGGAGCATGTCCAACAGCTCTGGGTTTGACATAGCTTTGTATGTTAGGCAGAGATCGGCCCTGAGTAGGCGATATGCGATGGAGTAAAGCTGTAGTTTTTTGAGACGGTCTGAGTACGGTATCTGTTTGTGGCCAGTAATCTTCTTTGAGAGGTATTTCTGTGGTCTTTTCAGTTGTTGTAGATGTCTTGTGAGGTACATACCAAAAGGGGTATTGTACTCTATAATGGGTCTAATGAGTGATGAGTAGGGGGGAACAATGACCTCTTTTTTTCTGGATGAGAATCCTTTTGTGATGAGATGAGCCACATAGAAAGATTTCCTGACCACTGTGGTGATGTGATTATCAAAGGAGAGACTACTGTCCACCTGTGTCCCAAGGTCTCATCACATTTTCAGCATTAAGTACACTACCAGCTATGTGGTAGTTCATGGGTACAGAGTTTTTACCAAAGGGGATGACAATACACTTTTTGGCATTGAGCTTCAGGCCATGGCTTTGACACCAGGTATCTGTCTCAGTGAGGCACTTTTATAGTTTGTCCACATTGTTAGGAGTTTCGATTATGGCTCCTAGTTTGCAGTCATCTGTAAACTTTGTTAGCCTGCACTTCAGAGAAGTAGATACTAAACAGGAGAGGACCTAGAACTGAACCCCTGTGGTACTCCACTTGTCACTGGTCTGAAGTCGGATTTGGAATCTGCTACTTTCACAGTGTGGGTTCTGTCCGTGAGCCAGTTGGCAACCCATCTTGTGACATAGGGATTTATACCTAGTTTAGTGAGCTTATCTATAATTCCAGAGTGGGGGATGGTGTCGAAAGCCTTGGCGAGATCTAGATAAGCTGTGTGAACCATTTTACCCTCATCTATGGCTTTGGTAACTGCTTCAAAGAAGTCAATCAGGTTTAGGAGACATGATCTGCCTTTTACAAATCCAAACTGGGTAGGGTCCAGAGTTTGGAGATATGCAGTTTTGAAAATACTGACCAAGAATATTTCAACCATATAATTCAGCAAATAAACTGGAAATACATAAATACTTCTGCTAGCTATGAAAATGTTGTCATTTACATCTGTGACTCAATCACAGCAACATCAGACTATAACATGCCACAAAAATCAGTAAGGGGAACAATGCTTTATAATAATAAATGACAAAAGAGCTAAAAGCAATAATGACCAAAATGAGTAGGAATCCTTGGTCAGATGCTCAAAAACAAAATGGCAATCCAACCTTCTGAAATGCAAAAATGTTATAAGGAATTGTATAGAAAAAATATTAAATCATGACAATATACCAAGCACGTCACCAAAAAATTTCTGGTAAACAATAAAGCAACTTCACAAACTGTGAAGCAAAATTAAATCACCTGTCTCTCCTATCTATCCAGAGAAAGACACCATCAATTTACTAAGTAACTACTTCAAAACAGCCATAGGTTCATATTAGGCTATCTGCCCTGGGGCATTTATAAGCCTAGCCCGATTGTGTTTGGCTTACGCCACCCATTGATTTGAGTATACTGTGCCCTTTTTAAAGTTTAGTTTACTGTGCCTCTGTCTAATAGTGACACGGAAGTAATCCCCGGGACAAACCTACGATCCCCCATCCACTCATCAAGATTCTTCTTGAAGAGAGTCAGTGAGGTGCTCTGCCTAATATGAATTGGAATTCTATTCCAGAGTGAAGGGATCCTCTGGGTTATGAATCTGTCCCTCCAGCATGTTCTATTTATTTCTGTGCTGAGGTTCAAGTCCCTCGATCACGTGGCTCTAAGGGATTTAGATTTACTGAGGTGGAGCATGTCCATTAATTCTGGGTTGGACATAGCTTTATATGTCAGGCATAAAGCTCCATGATTCTAATAACCAATGTTTACCATCATGTTACCAATTCATAATTAAAGAAGTCAATTTGTCACAGCAAAATAGCTATGGAGGGAAAAAACTATGGATTGAGACTCACCCTTATCAAAAAACCTCCATCCAAATCTCATAAAAGTAATTGTCCACTGCTCAATAGTCCCTCTTATTCTAGTCATTAAAAATGCATTGGAGAAATCACATACCTGACATAAGGAAAGAAGGCCATATTTACCTTTTCATATAGGAGGAATTTTAAAACAGCCTAACAACTATAGACCAAAAGCTATTCTAAACATACTTACTAAAACACTGGAACAATCAAAACCATTTCTAATAACCAATTACAATGAAGAATTCAACTTGCTTAGACATCTCAACATGGACCTTGTAATGGTCACTCACTCATTATAGCATTACTAAAAGTCAATGACATAATCAAAGAAAAGCTAGATAAAAGTGATGTAATTGCAGGACTTTTCCTAATATTATCAAATGTATCCATCTCCATTAGCCTTAAAGAACTATTCTACAAACTATACTTTTTTTGCCTTCTACCTCCTTCACAGCTAATGGTTTCACAGCACCCATACAAAGAAATACAACCTAAGGTGTAGAGAAGACCTTTTAATACACGCACAAGACATAAAGGCTTCTCCAAGGCTCAATATTAACACCATCATTATTGGACATGTATGCAAACCCCATAAGCACACTCCAATGTGTATTGCACTTTAAATATTCACTAGTTGTGTGAAGAGGGTCTAGTTTCCATTAAGATGCAAGTTGCTCTGCTTGAGTAGACTTAGGATTATTATTTTAGACAAATATAATTTACTGTAAGACATTTCAATAAACATAAGCACAACCACTCTTTCATCCCAGATAAAACACATAGAACAATGGATTTGCATTTTCCAACTATCTCTATAGCCAGTTTGTTTGAAATGAGCATCCTGAAACAATGTAGTAATGGTCTGTTTATGGACCCCCACCTACTTCTTAAACCAAAAGACAATGAGAGAAGGAGATGTAGTTATACATTATTATTTTAGACAAAGCAAGCAGGTTGTTAGCACCACTGAACCCAACACTAAATGAAGTGCACACATGTCAGACTTACATATGTTGAGGCTCTTAAAAGTAACTTATTTAAACTACAAAGGCCTCCTAAATGTATTCTAGGAGACAAACACCCTCAGCAATCTCACAAAAACCCATCACAGGCAAGCACCAACCACAAAACATGTATCTAAGAAATAGACTGGCCAGTAAGGCAAACTTTCACACAATCCAATATCTTAGTTATAGGTGACTCCATAATGAAACAGACTGATGCACCACTCATCAGGTTGTGCAAAAAAGGGCCTTGGTCAGTTACCTGTCAAGTGCCAAGATGCACCATATCATTCAAGGACTTTAGTTTATGTACCATAAGTGCATATATAACACAGTTACAGTTCACATTGACGAAAACTACTTGAGATGTACCTCCCTGGACCATATGAATTGAGACATTATGGAACTCTGAGAATATATGTCTGAAGCTGGTATGAACCTAGGCATGAGTAGAATTTTACCATCACGAAGAATGATGCCCCAGTATGAGCAAAAGTTAACTGATTTCAAAACCTGGCTTAGCTTTTACTGTCATTAAATGGGGGAACAATATATGTCAGCCTGGGAAGATACATTAGACATTCCCAACAGATTTGCCAAGGATGCCCTGTACCTCTATCCCCAAGGCTTTTGTACATTAGCTAAATCTTTGTCCCAAGGCTTTTGTATATTAGGTAAATCATTGTTCACCCCCATAGTGCCTTTTAGTGCCTTTTTAGGCAATGTCACACAAATATATATGTATATATATGGGTCCCCTTCAAAACATCTAAAACCCATAACATCTAATTTCATAACACTGAGACCAGAACATCTAAAACCCAAAACATCTAAAACCCATAACATTGAATTTCATAACATCTAACAGTACAGGGTTGGGAGGGTGGCCTAATAGTTAAGGTGTTTACCTTACAAACACAAGGTGCAGGGTTTGAGCCTCACAAGGGATAATTGGCTAGGCTTAAAATGGCTCGCAAGAGCAGTTAGCTTAGTACTAACCTATGAACTTATATAGCTTCTAACTTAAGCAAACATAATCCGGATAACATATAAATATTACTGCTCAACACTAGGAGAACAGAAAAAAGTAAAATTCATGTGCTATCACTTGTAAGGGTCTGCATAGATTAGCAAACAGATAAAAAGTAATTAATACAGCTAATCATATTAATACCTTGTTGACTGAAAAAAAAATGGGCACATTTTATCTGACCAAGAAAAACATATCACATGTATTCAATTATTATAAAACAATTAATGCTGGGGGATTGAATCTGAAGGAGGAGAGAAAGTTGAAATAATTTTCTTAATGACAACATTGAGAATAAGAAATCACAATCATATTTTTTAAATTTTATGAAAGATATTAACTTTTGTGAAATTAAAGAATAAATAAAAAAAATTAAAAACAAAGGCTCTGGCCAGAATGGATTAATCTCCAAGATTTATACATTAATATCTTGTAAGTCATTATTTTTATTCCAAAATGTTTGCTTACTATACAAAAGGAAGAAGAAATTCCACCATCATTAACTATTCCTTAATATCTCCAGTTCTAAAGCAAAGCAACTATCCTGAAAAAAGTATTTCATACTGGCCTATCCTGCTTTTAAATATGGATTCTAAACTTATGTCAATTATAACAAATAGATTAAAAGAATAAGTGAATTTACTGGTTCATAAAGCTCAAACTGACTTCTAATAGGAAAACAAATGATATCAAAATCCTAACAATTACAGATTTTGTAAATATAAATATATAAACAGAATTACCTATTGTAAGTCTTGATTTGGAAAAAGCTTTTGATTATGTCAGTTGGACTTATTTATTGGTTTCCTTTACAATTTATTAAAATGCTAAAGCTATTTATATATATATATATATATATATATATATATATATATATATATATATATATATATACATACACGTATATATGTATATATATATATGGGTCCCCTTCAAAACATCTAAAACTCATAACATCTAATTTTATAACATTGAGACCAGAACATCTAAAACCTAAAACATTGAATTTCATAACATCTAACAGTACAAATCACATGAAAATAACATCCCCTCCACATATAACGACATATAATGACACCAAACACACTTTTTACTATGTTTCTGCAGGGGGGCTTGATACAGTGGGGTTAGGACATTTTCCCACTGTAGTGTGATCTTGGAGTTGGTATATTTAATTTATGGGGGATGTGGGGGTTGGAGCCCCCACATGGGTGGTGCAGGGGGGGCTTGCCCCCCTGCAGAAATGTAGTAAAAAGTTTGTTTGATAGTTTGGTGTCATTATATGTGGAGGGGATGTTATTTTCTTGTGATTTGTAGTGTTAGATGTTATGAAATTCAATGTTATGGGTTTTAGATGATGTGGGTTTTAGATGTTCTGGTCTCAATGTTATGAAATTAGATGTTATGGGTTTTAGATGTTTCAAAGCAGACCCATACATGTATATATATATATATATATATATATCTATATATATATATATATATATATATATATATATATAAATATATATATATATATAAATATATATAAAGATATATATATATATATATATATATATATATATATATATATATATATATATATATATATATATATACACACACACACACACACACACACACACACACACACACACACAACATTTGTTGAGCTAGGTTCATTTATCTGTATAGGATTTGAAATTCTGATATAAAATAAGGTAGTGCCCTTTTCACTTTTAATTACTATTTCATTTAGTTATCAAACCTTTTTGCACAATACATTAGCTGTAATGATAGAATTTAAGGTTTTAATCTGAATGGTTCTTACTAATTTAAAATATGTCTTTTTGCTGATCTCTTACTAATGGCTTGTGATATATAGAAACATTTTCCATAAAATCTTAAATGTATTAATTTATTTGAAGAAACCACAAGGATGAAATTTAATAAACTCTTTTAGTTAATCAGAATGTAATTGTTAGTCAATCCAAAAAATTATAACTCGTCTTAAAAATCTTAAATATTTAGAAATATACTGTTTAATAACTTAGATTTAACTATTAGAAATTATAATAGAAGAGAAAATTAAATCAATAACTGGAACATTTTTTTCTATGAGGAAAGATTAAGATATCATTGTCAATTTTATATAGGTAAAGCCATACCCTTAATTCCAGTAAGAAAAGAAAATTAATAAATAAATGTAATAATTTCTTAACTTTCCATGGCATTCTTTAAATCCATAACCTATCTTTATAAACCATAACACACCCTGGAATAAAGGTGTGAGGATTGGATTTTCAAATATTCCTATTTATTTTCAATCCTCAAATTTAGTAACTTGTTTACATTAGATAGATACTCATAGTCAATATTGGAAACAATTCATAAATGTATATGTGGTAATTCAAATATGAAACACATTCCTTTATCTTTAGACATAAAATATGGGTTTTTAAAATTGTGATAGTTTTTTGTGTAAATTAAAATGAATTCAATTATTCTAATTATAAGTTTTCTATATTTCCAATAGCATTCACAGATATTAATAAAGTAAAATTTCTCATTTAATGTTAGAGCTGAAATATAATCATCTTTTTGGTCTAATTTTCAAGATAGCATTTTATGAGAAGATATGAGTATAAGCAATTTTATAAATTAGCAGATAAAAGCTTAATTATACTTATATTTGTGGTAAATGTAGAAACAAAGATGTGATGCTTGAAATTATAAAAATGAATTACCCCAAAATATTAGATTTTACCATAAACATTACTAGAGTAGTGAGATAGAAAATTTGATTTTAAAAGTGAATAAATCAGCATTAATATTCGAAACTAAAATAAATCAAAATATTGGAACTGTATAACAGCATAATAATGATGTCGAAAATATTTGTAAGGATTTAATTTTGAGTTCAGTAAGATTTACTTTTTCTGGTGCTTTTTGGAGAATTTTTACCTGAAGTATTTGCATAAACTTTAATATCTAAAATGTAGAAAACTGATGAGATTATATGTTGGAGATGTAAAAACCCTTTAAAGACTGATTGGCATTCACATATGTCTTAGGTGTGCAAAATTGAGGTATATCGGGAGGGGTTTCAAAAGTTTTTAAAAATGCGATCTGATAAATGTGAAATTTCTGATTCTTTGTTATTAAATGCTCCAATTCCTTAATGTATTTAAAAATATTCCATTTTGTGGACTTAACTTGCATTTTTAAGGAAGAAAATTATTAACTGGAAATGTGAACTTGCTAAGAATTTTTGAGAATTTTTAAATTTAGCTATAGTCACTGTAGGATCTACGTTAGGTTAAGAAAAAGACATTTGTGAGACTGGGGAACCTTATAACATTTATCATATTTTCTGAAGACTGATAGCTTACTGTCAGGAAAATTGTTGTTTGAAATAAAGTCATCCTGTAAGGCTGGCAAATCAGGTGGAATGGGTGCAGATTGAGAAAACACTCCCAGCAATTAATCATACCATCTATACTAGGTGTCTTGAATTTTTATATGTACCACTGAAATAACTCCTTCATGCTTTTAATAGTGTCAGAAAAAGACAACTCCTCAAGGGGAATCTGAAGAACGAGATGTGGCCAAGATGAAAAGCAATTAACAGCACAAGAATTTTGCTCTGTTTCTCTTATATATTTTTGACAGGATGTAATTTTTAATTTCACTAAATTCCTTCTAAAAGGGTAAAATAAATAACTGGAAACTATTTGGGATTGTCTGATGAAAAAAATCCACTTTTTTAAATGTAACTGTTAAAACTTCAGTTTGAAAATATGAAATGAAAATGAATCACTCTAAGGCAACATTTCAAAGAAGTCACTGTGAAGAAGGAGCTACAATCTATCATCGATAGTATTCATGACTTATTGTTAAAATTTGATAACCTCCACTAAGGTAGACACAATCAAAGAAGACTTTAAAAAGCAGATAGAATTAAAAAATGAAATAGTTAAACAGAAAAAACATCAGATATCTGATAAACACGACTCACTCACTGATTTAGACAGTAGACCAAAGAAGAAAGTAACATTAAAACAAAACATAAGTTCCTGGAGAAGATAGATGATCTTGAAAACAGGGCAATAAGGAACAATATCAGGTATATGAAGTGCCTGAGAAGCAAGAGGGAGAAAATATATTAAATGTTTAAGTACTCAGATTCCAAAAACTTTAAACCTTCCTGAAGCCCTATCATATGGTATAGAGAGGGCACACAGATCCCTAACAAACTCAAACAAGAAAACTTTAAATCCAAGATCCATAATACTAAAATTCACTTCCAGTCAAGACAAAGACTTGGTTCTAAAAACTGTCTGCTCTGCATCCCCCATCGAAATAGGTGATCATGTGATCAGATTTGACAGTCACTATTCTTCTTTACTTGTCTCAAAATGGGGAGCGCGTATTCCCTTGGCGAATCCAGATAGACCCGATTTATATAACTCACACAAGGCTAATCCTCTTACTGTTTCTTTGTCTATAGCTAACTGGACTGGGAAATGAGATGTTTGAGATGTTTCAAGTCTTTTTGAGATATAAAAAGATGACAAAACAAAACTTACAGTAGAACATTATGCATGCACACATGAATTGGTCCAGCAATACTCATACTAATGAAGGCATAAGAAGAAGAATTTAGGAGTATGGATTAAAAAGGATTCTGTTATGACAGTTAAGAATATGTGGGAAAAGATAATACAAAAACTAAGAAGATGCAAGCTCTTGATTAATAAGATACAAGCAATGCAAATATTCTTAGTACCCTTAGTCTTAATGTCAGACATTTTTATCAGCCAGAGGAGAAGTTGTCGATGCTAGTAAATCCACTGTCTCTTGTATTCATATAAGCTGACCTCTGTGTATGCCCAACTTCCTATACTTGTGTATTTTATATGTTATTGCCATGTTGATATGCAGTTTTCTTTTACCATTCATGTAAGCTGGACTGAGCCTGCAAGTGCTGATTTCTGATTTGAGACATACCCGAGTAAATAAATATAAAATAAATAAATATTGAATAAAGAGTTGAAAGAATTTATTTGGAAGGAGAAGAGGGCAAGAGTTAAGTAGGATACATTGCCTCCCCCCTACAACTAGGAGGTTTAAAGTTAAACTGATTTGAAGTGGAAAATAAAGAAATGGGAGGATTTTCGAGACAATAAGACAACTCAGATTTCGATGCAAGTTCTTAAGGTGCATAGCAACAGCCATACAAAAAGTAATATCACAAACATGGAATGTAGAAAAGAAGATTGGTCCAGTAGAAGGTAAAAAAAAGTAGAAGTTGAAGTTCGGGGGTGCCTGCGAAGTGAAGTATTTGGCATAGAAGGTCTAATACAGGTTACATCACAGCATGATGGAGTGAGTCCTCAAAGTAAGGAGAAACAGGAAGATCAGGAAACATCTGAAGAGGAAATAGGGACATGGAAAAAAAAAGAGATTTGATATGGTGTAATATTTATGCAAAGGAGAAAGCAAAATTAACCAGTGCAAAAAGACCAGCACCAAAGATATTTGAAGAGAAATACAGGCAAAGGAATCTGGACATGGAAAACTTTATAATACAAAAAATAAGAAGGCAGGAAAAGTAGAAAAGGAGATTAGTAATGGAGTTAAAGAAATAGAAACTGAGGATGTTCTTCGTGTTCACTGTTGCGGTCGTAACATTTGGGTTGTCTGCTTGCAGTGGCTCTCGGTCAGCCTGATTGTCGGGGTCTTGGGTCCTGCGTCAGTTGCTGTCTCATCTTCAGTGACTTCGGGTGGTCGGGGTTGTGGAGCGTGCGGCCGGCGCCATTGCATCAGTCTTTCTTGCCGTACGGTGCCCGAAGCAGAAGCAGTTTGCAAGTGCCAGTCGGCCGACTCCTGATATTTTTCTTTTCGAGTTTCAGAACCGAAGTCATCAACTAAAGCTAAGTACGCCATTGGGGAAATTTTTTCTTGCTCTAAACCGATATCAGTAAAAGTCAATAACTGTATTTCTTGTGGAAAGCAAATACCTCAAAGATTTTCATTCGTACTATATTTCTTGCCTAGGCCCTGACCACGACGTACCTCGCTGTTGGTTTTATGCCTTATTTAAACAATGAACTATTCGTCGTCGGTATATTTACGTTTCTAAATATTTTGGTACTCTGTTCAATTATACAAATATGTCTTCAGTAAGCCACCCGACTACTGACATTCTGCAAAAAAGCAAAGATACAGACAGAGACAGTCCGCAAAGGTCCAAAGCTGCCGACGCTTCTCCTAAGCTAGTCGCCAGTTCACCGGTACTCAGTGAGGCGCTTTTGTAGCCCCTGATACTCACTACTTCAGATTCGCAGGCCTCTACTGAGACCCATTCGGAGTCCGGTATGTCACGAGATTTTTCAACTGTGGAACCTGCCGATGTCTCTACCTTGGATGGGTCTGGAGCCACTGTGCAGGCACCGCCTTCTGAGGGAGTATTCAGGCCTACTGACTTGCATATTAAACCGATGCCATCTTCTTCTTCAAGGCCTAAAACTTGAATCATGCCTAGAAAACAAAAGATAAGAATGGCTGAAGACCTTATTACTTTAATCAGGGGAAGCCAACCTTCCCCCTCTAAAAGACCTAGGACTGAATATGATTATGATACTTCTGATAAGGATTCTGAAATTTCTGTTTTCTCTGATGACCAGGATTTGCCCTTATCTACCTATGAGGATTCTGATGCTTCTCCTCCAGAGAATTTCTCTTTTGGTGAAACCTTGCATACTCTTAGGGAGCATTTTCGCTGGGAAAGCCAGGATTACTCTGATTCTAAAAAGAGGCTTACGGATTTCTTACTCCTGCCCCAACACAGACCTTTAGTTATCCCCCGTACTAGACATTGTTGATGATGCCTTTTCGGAATCTAGCTTGACCCCTGACTCCCTACCTCCTGCTCCCAGAAAACCTGATAGATATTACAGGGTTCCTGACTCTCACAAGTTCATTTTTAAAAATCCGACTGCGGATCCTGAGTCCATTTCACAGGGACCCAAGGGCATTAAGGCTACTACTGCCAAAAATCCTACTCCCCTCTAATAGAGATTCCAGGGCGATGGATAGAAGGGGTAAGAAGGTATACACTTCTGCAACCTTGCTCATTAGGACCTTAAACTGCCAGTTTCATATGTTAAAGTATCAGCAACTTATTAGTAATAGGTGACTCTATAGTCAGGCACACTGACGTCCCACTCACTAGGCTGAACAAGGAAAAGGTTACTGTTAGCTACCTGTCAGGTGCCAGGGTCTGCCACAAAACACAAGCACTCAGGTCACTCAAGAACAAGTACAAATATGACTCTGTCATTGTCCATGTTGGTGGAAATGACCTGAGCCATACCTCCTTGGACTACATGAAAAGAGACATGGAGGAGCTCTCTAATCACGTAGCCCAGGCTGGTATGACCCTGACCCTGAGTAGCATCCTGCCCTCACCAAGAATGATAACATGGTATAGAGAAACAATTATCAATTTCAACAATTGGCTAAGCTTCTGGTGTCATTCAAAGGGGATCCAGTGTCTGTCAGCCTAGGATGACATGCTTGACAAGCCACACTGCTTCGCTAGAGACAGCTTGCACCTGTCATCCTTAGGCTTTTGAATACTGGCCAATGCTCTTGCCACCCCCATAGTGCCTTTTTTAGGCAAGATTCAAAGACAAACCCACCTCCATAAACAGCACAAGTAACAAAAAACTGAGGGTAATGCTACTCAATGCCAGAAGTCTAAACCTCAAAATGCACGCACTCGAGGCACTCCTCAGTGTGGAGAAAATCGATATATGTGCAGTAACAGAAACCTGGTTTAAGGCTCAGGAGACCACCCCAGCACTACCAGGCTACAACTCGTACCATACATTTTGGCCGCAAAACCCGGACCGAAATACAAAAGGCGGGAGAGTATCCATAGTCATCAAGGATACCCACACCTACAGGTTAGTGGCACAGCACGATTCTTCAGAGATCATCCACGTGCAACTAACAACGGGTGAAATTGCTATTCAAATTATAGCTTGCTACAGATCACCCACCATGTCCCAGGACCCCCACTCCACATTCCTGGAAACACTGGGAAACATAAAGGTCCTGCCAAACACCCTGATATTGGGTGATTTCAATTACCCAAACATTAACTGGGAGAACTACTCAAGTACAAACTCCCTTGCCCAACATTTCCTAGAATTTATAAACTCAAACGCCCTGGATCAACTGGTCAGCACACCCACCAGAGGTGACAACATATTGGACTTGGTCATCACCAACATGGGCAACTGGTGTTCCACACCAGCGGTCATCCCCTCGCTGGTTAGATCTGACCATAAACTAATCACTCTGGATATCCACATTCCGCCACCAACCCCGGTCAAAGAAACCACAGTGAAAAACTTTTCAAAAGCAAACTTCACATTACTTAAGACCAAGGTGGGATGTTTCAAAGCCCCCATGCTAAATGATAATGCTGTCCAAGCTGCAAAATCCTTTACTAATGTATTCTACGGGCACCTACAAGAATGCATGAATCGTGCTATCCCAAACAAAACCAAGACTCACTCCTCCAAGAAAAGGAAACCAGTCTGGTGGACCCTTGCCATAAACAAGCTATACAACAGAAGGAGGAAACTAGTACAGAAAAGAGTAAAATCCCAAGAAGGGAAGACATCCCTGATCAATATCAGCAAGAAACTACGTTCCCTCATAAAATCATCAAAGGCTAGCTTCGAAAGAAAAATTGGCATGGACTCCAAAGATAACCACAAGACATTCTTTAACTATGTCAAGAATCTACGTGGCAATTCTCAGATCTGCTCGGAGTTCGTGCAGAATGGCACAAAATACACTGAACCGACCGATATAGCTAACATCCTGGCAGACAGGTTCAGTGCAAACTTCACCCCCCTCTCACCCCCAACAGGGCCCATAACTATACCAGAAGAATGTAGTGCTCCTGAAATCAGAGACACTCAGGTTAAAACAGCCCTCTCCAAAGCCAAATATACAGCATCAATGGGACCGGACGGTGTCCCAGGCTGCTTCCTACATGAGCTCAAAGATGAACTAACCCCTCAACTAAATGCACTGTTTAAACTCAGCCTCTCCACAGGCTATGTGCCCACAGAGTAGCGCGCACAGCAACGGTTATTCTGCTCCACAAATGTGGAGCCACAACAGACCCCTGGGAACTATCGCCCTATAAACCTGACTAGCTTGGTCTGCAAAGTTATGGAGCACATCATCATGGATCTCATTAACAGAGACATTGGACACCTCCAAACACTGGACCCTACCCAGTTTGGCTTTAAGGGCAGATCATGCCTCCTAACCTGATGGACTTCTTTGAGGCAGTTACAAAGGCTATAGACGAGGGAAAGGTGGTCCACACAGCCTACGTAGACCTTGCAAAGGCCTTCTACACCATTCCCCACTCGGGTATTATAGACAAGCTCACCAGCCCGAACATAAACCCCTACATCACGAGATGGGTTGCCAACTGGCTCACGGACAGAACCCACATGGTAAGAGTTGAGGGAGCTAGGTCTGACTCGAAACCGGTTACAAGTGGCATTCCCCAGGGCTCAGTCCTAGGACCCCTCCAGTTCGGCATATACTTCTCAGAGGTACAGACAAGCACAGGACGACTATGGCTGACCAAGTTCGCAGATGACTGCAAACTAGGGGCTATAAGTGACTTTCCGGCTGACACAGACATCCTCCAAACACACTGAGACAGATACCTGGTGTCAAAACCATGGCCTCAAGCTAAATGCTAAAAAGTGCATAGTCATCCCCTTTGGAAAAAACAAAGTACCCACAAACTACCACATAGGTGGTAGCCCCCTAAATATGGAAGACTTAATAAGGGATCTGGGGACCCAAGTAGATAGTAACCTCTCCTTTGATAATCACATTGCCAAAGTGGTTAGAAAATCCTTCTATGTGGCCCACCTAATCACAAAAGGGTTTGCATCCAGATTGAAAGAGGTCATTGGGCCCCTCTATGCATCACTCATCAGGCCCATCATAGAGTACAATGCCCCATTTGGGATGTACCTTACAAGACACCTGCAAGAACTGGAATGACCACAGAAGTACCTCAGCAAGAGGATCACTGGTCTCAAGCAGATGCCCTATGCAGCTCGACTGAAGAAACTCCAGCTGTACTCAGTTGCATACCACCTACTCAGAGGTGATCTCTGCCTGACATACAAAGCCATGTCCAACCCAGAATTGATGGAGATGTTCCACCTAAAGAAACCCATATCCCCTCGAGCCACATGCTCCAGGTATCTAAACCTCACCACAACAATAAATAGGACATGCTGGAGGGATAGATTCCTGTCCCAGAGACTTCCCATGCTCTGGAACAAGATTCCAATCTACATTAGGCAGAGCTCCTCGCTAACCCTCTTCAAGAGAAACCTTGACGAGTGGATGGGAAACAGAAAGTTTACCCCAGGGATCACTTCAATGGCTGTGCTGGAGAGAGGCACAGGGAACTAATCTAAGGGGGTGGCGAAAGACAACACATTCCAGCTAGGCTTATAAATGCCTTCGGGCAGATAGCCTAGTACCTACCTATGAACCTATGAAAAGTCTAAAGAAATTGGAATAAAAACACATCTAGGTTACTCAGCAAAATAAAGACCTTTTTGCCAGAAGGAAAAAAAAACACTTGAAAACAGCAGCAAAAAAACAGATCCAAAGTAACAGAAACATAAAAATGGTTAAAATCTCTAGCACCTCAGCAAAAATGCCTTCATGGAGTAAGCACACCAAACCAAATCAAATAATATATACTTAATCGAATCCAACATTTAACATGCAAAATAAATGAATTAATTACTTCCAATTACATTCATTGTTCAAGCCTGCTGGTATCAATGTGTTGTATTTCAAAATATACACGGAGCCTTTGTGCAATAAATTATCCTTAAGGGGGCTGAATCATTAGAAATCCTGGAAGATGATGTTTCTTTTGTACAGAAAAACAATTTACTTAATCCCAATGAAGCAATGGGGTGGACTTCTATGAAAAGACATTCTACAAGAAATGAATGGACAATAAAAGGCAAAAATAAAAAGCATATAGAAAAATGAAAATACGACATGTACAATGCATGGTTTTATAATGACTTGTTTTTTGAAGTATTTCTGAATGGATTTCATCAAAAGCTAAAACTGTTCTTTTTTCATATTAAAATATAGCTTCAGTAAACAATAATTTCCTGCTTATTGAAATACATCTAATGCTCCACTAGATGGGGTAAAGTATAAGTAATAGTTATATTAATAGTAATCTGAAATGTATAATCTGAGTTTAAAAAATGATTAAAGTTTTTTTAGTTCACTTTGTTTAAATATCAGTAAGATGATTTCCAGTTAGTCATAATTAGTCTGGGTTTGATATAGAGTGAAAGTTTTATTTAAAACAATACACTAAGAGAAAGGAAATGTACAGATATGGTCAGTTCATGGTTATCTGTTAAATTTGAATAATCAACAGCAGTCTTACTACTAAATGTTGGGGAAATGCTTAAATAACATGTACTTAATGAACTGCACTTTAAATGGGGCTTATTTGATCTATTGTCTTTATCTTTTTTTACACAGATTGTGGCTACCCCAGAGTGATTGCAAGCTCTTTAAACGTTTATCATACATCCTTTACCTCATTTTCCCACCTGAAGTCTAAAAGTGTTTCAAAAGTATTTTTTATTGATGGCACAATCTTATTTGAGTTTCCAAGGCAGCCTGCTTTCATTTTGAACAGCTCATGAGAAAGGAAGTGTTCTTGACCTCTAACCCCTCCAGAAATGAATTAAACTTTTGAATGGAAGATTAAAATGGACATTATTGGCAGGTTTTGAAGACTTCTTTACATTAATCCTCAAATTTATAAATGATTATTTGCAAGTTAAAACATGATTTTTAATGTTATACTCAGTATTACTACTTCAGTGAAACAAAAGAAGCTTCTGCTCAAAGGAAACTTGTGACAGGAACTGCAAGACTGGGGGGAAGAAACATGATACACAAGGGAAAAGATCTGTCAAGGTTGGTTACTCAAAAGCAAATTTTATAAACCATATAATGCTGCTCTAAAGGGATTATGTGAAAGCTTCATTAATAAGGTCAGCATACATTTTAAGTTACAGAAAGTTTTATTTATTTTTGAATACATAGAGCTTCCCCACCCTCATTTTAAACAGCAACTTTCCTGAGTTTTAAAACATTTGTAAAAAATAAACTGCTGCATGACTTCTTTTCATTAGATATTAAACAAAGTATAAGCTGTTAGTACATTGTTTGAATGAAAACAACATAAATGTAACAGTTTTTTAAGTAAACATTCCAGCTTTCTAACAGACACAACGGAAGCCTATCCTATATTATGTCATGATGACCACTAGATGTGGATGCGTTTGTTTATTCTTGCATACTCACATTTGATTGTAACTATATAGAAAGGGTGAGGTTCAGATACATATATGTACGAGATTTCATAGCTCTGTGGAGAGAACTTTACAGTTCTATATGATAGTGTGGAGCTGAAGAGAGAGTGCACACACAAACTTGGAATTCCTTAGTAATATAGCTTGCATAAAAATAAATATTTTAACCTATTGACTATGTATATGTGATATGACTGAATATAATTGATTAAATGTAAGCACAGGTAATTAAATTAAGTTTATCTCACCAAAAGTTTAATTCTGGTAAACCTAGCTAACATTGTCAGTAATAAAGATAACACTTATTTCAGATACTTCATATGGTATGCTTGATAACACTGACATGAACAGCAAGGTTTTATACATAATATACAGGATTGCTTAAGTGCAAGTTTATCCAACACACACTAAATAACAGTTCACCAATACATTATAATAGTCAATGTAATATATTATGTATATAGTTATTTGGTAGATAGGAGATTTAAAAGTCCTAGAATTAGGAGAATCGTGTTTTAAGAAAGTAATGAATAACACATTAATAAATAAGTAATATGAAAATACAATGAAATAAGACAACTGTTATAAGCAAAGTGCCTTCCTATCTCAAATTTGATTTTATAAGATTAAGCTAATTGTTTAGTAATTGGTTGTGCCTATTAGAAGCACAACTTGTATAGTTAGAGTGCATTCTATTTCATTATATCTACATAAGCAGTAGCAAAGATCTGTGATTAGCTACATTTATGGGGATGTTAGTGTGTGGTTTGTATGAAATGTTCATCAAACCAGGAACTTTTTATTCCATGTTAGAGGATAAAAATATTTTAACTTAGATTTTTAATGCTAGTTTTAGAATGTTTGTCCTTAAGTTGTACATATTTTATATCTGTATTCATAGGAGGCTACTAGGCTATTCACCTGGAGGTCATTTCAAGCCTAGCCATTTCATCCCAATGTAATACCATAAATAGTCTAGCCAATACCCAGGATTGTATTTATTAATGATTGCCCATGCCCAGTAAAGTTGTGGGTGCTATCCCTAGTAAGAATTTATGGTGCCCCATCCACTTGTCTCCGGGTTCCCTTTTAACAGTGTCATAGAGGTGCTGTGCTTCACATGAACTGGTAATCTATTCCAAAGACATGGTATTTGCTGGGAGACAAATCTGTCTTTCCAGCACATCTTATTCAAGTTGCAGGCCATATTTACATCCCTGAAATGGGTAGCTCTAGTCCTGTTTGATTTATGGAGGTGCAGCAATTTCATTAGGTTTGTGTTAGAAATTGCTCTGTAAGCCAGGCATAAGTCTCCTCTTAGAAGTCTGTATGATTCCGAGTATACTGACAGGGGCTTTAGTCGATCTGTGTAAGGTATGTGCTGGAGTCCCTTGATGATCTTAGTTAGAAACTTCTGAGGCTTCTCCAATTGCTGCTGGTGTTTTGTACGGTACATGTCAAAAGGGGTGTTATTCTCAATTATGAGACTGATTAGTGACCAGTATAGAGGGGTTATAACCTCCTTTGCTAATCAGGTATGCTACATAGAAATCCTTCCTTACAATAGACACATGATTGTCAAAGTTAAGGTTGCAGTCTACTTGTGATCCCAGATGTCTTACCACTTCGTAGGTACATAGGATATTGTTGTTAATCTGATACTGTGAAGGGACATTGTTTTTACTGAAAGGAATAAAGATGCATTTCTTTGCATTGGGTTTGATCTTAAAGATGCCAAGATATAAATCTCTTTCACTAAATGTTAATGGGTTGAATAACCCTTTAAAAATAAACTGTTTAAAAAATATTTAACATTACATAAAGCAGATATTGACTTCTTGCATGAAACACATCTTTTGACCAAAGATTTAGGCAGGTTGCAAATAAAGGACTATTTAATTCTAATAAGTTATCATTTTAGTTTATAAAAAGAGGTATTTTTATCCTTTGGAAGAAGGCACTAGTTTTACTTAAAATAGTGGACACTTATTCTGATAAAAATGGTATGCTGGGATTGGTGGTAATAGAAATAGATAAAAAACATTACACCCTCCAATACTTAATGGACTCCTGGAATATGATCTAAAATAGCCAAGAAGTATCTAGACATTATGATATTATATTCAAAAGGAAATGTGGTGATAGACAGAGACGTTAATTGTATTTTATCAAGTAAAGATACCACTAATGAGAAAAGAGTCAGACCATCTTCTACAGCAAAACATTTAAATCACTATACAGGTTTAATGACTATAAAGAATATTTTAGACTTAAAACTACAAAGCTGTTTAAAGTATGCACACTATTCCTTCAGATATGCAACACAAACCAATATTGATAAAGTTTTTGTATCAAATGAGCTTTCAAAAACAGATGATGTATTAATGGGCTCATGCCCTTTGTCTGACCATAATGCCAATACATTCCCTCTAACCTTTAGCTCAAATATCTTAATTCATTGTCAAAGGTTACCTGCATACACAAAATAAAATTGTTTTTGAGAGAAATTAATCAACTCATGGAATTTAATAACAATGTGGAGGTGGCAGATGCTATGTTATGGTACACTCAAAGTCTATTTATTTGGTAAAGTTAAAACTGTTTAATTTAAATATGTAAAAGGAAAGAACGGGACATGGACTTAATTGTTTTGCAATCTAATATAGACAAATTAAAGTTAAACTTAAAGCCTAATGAAAAGGCCGAAAATATGGAGTTAAAAAGCTGAATCAGGAATATTAGGAAATACTTCAACACAAGATCTGAATTAATCTGGAAAAAAATTAAGCTACAGTCTTATTCAGTAAACCCAAAGAATCTACACAGAATAGCCATTATATCAAATAATATGAACAAAATGGACCACATTAGAGAGATTGTATATAAAGAGGGGAAAACCACTAAAAAACAAATCTAAATGACATATTTTAATGTTTTAGTCAATATTATGAAAGAATTTGTAAAACAGAGACAAACACATCATAATGAACTAATTGATAATTTTTTGAAGGGAAATATACATCATAAATTAACTAAATAGTTTAAAGGCCAAATTAAAAGTCTCAAAACCAACAATGCTCCAGGATTAGATGGAATTATACCAGAATTGTATAAATTACCTGGCAATATTTTTAAAACCTTTATTGAAAGTCTTTAAAGAAGTCAAAAGATCAGCGAATACCCCCCCCCCGAGATACTTTATAACAACACCTATTTCAGACTCATATAAAGATACTGTATCATGTGTGTCTTATCACCTTTTCTCACTTTTGAATGTAGACTACAAAATGTTCATGTCTATACTAGCAAAAAGCATAAACCATTTACTCCCAGGATTAATAAATGGAGATCAAGCTGGCTTTATAATAGACAAAAGAGTACAAGACAATATTTTAAGAGTTTTTTTCATTAATTGATATGACAAATAAAAATAAAAAAAGAACCATCAATAATTAGTGTAGATAGTGATAAAATTTTGATTCAGTGAACTGGTCTTATTTAACTCCGAGTGAAACCTTCAGGTGCATCTGCAGTTAATTCCTACTGACTCCTCTAGGCATCAAATATTGCTAGTTCACATTTACATCAATAATTCCAAAACCATGCTATGTACAAGGTTTTAAAAGACTTCATCTTAAAGCTTACACAATAGGAAACTCAACTACATTAATATTTGACTTCTGTCTAGTGCAGCAAAATAGATATTAACTGTTGTTTTATGCTATTAACTTATATAGATATAATTTTCACCTTTTTCTAAATATCTCGATAGCTAACTAATCGACTCCTTAGTTTCTTATGAAAGCTCTCAGCTAGATGAATAAAACGCTACTAGCAGTGTGTGTGTAAATTGAGTGGTTGCTGAGATATTGTAAGCTGTTTACAAAAGATTACAAATGGAAGAGTTACTGTGTTTACTGTGACTTATAAAATTCAGTTTAAGACCTAGAACCAGAAGAATACTGCCACTATAAAAACAGTTTGTATAGTTTTTGTATTCAAAATGGGAGAAAACCTATCTCCAAACATGCCTCAACAAGCAAATTGTACCAAAAGGATCGGGACTCCACAAAAGACTAAATTGTAGAAATGCAGAAATGCTAATGAAGATCTAAACATAAAATGGCATAAACTGCTTACTGACACCGGCCTCAACCTAGTTAATTTCCTCCTCAAACACAACAGATACCTTTCAACACCACCATCAAGCACTTGAACTGCTCGAACCGTACATCAACAGGATACCAGATAGATTAAGACTCCAAAATAAAACTCATTATACTAAAGGTCGAAACACTGGACCAGAGACTATGGATCAAGAAACGGCTGAAATTTCATAGGGACAACAATGTAGACGACCACAAGAATCACTCCAGAATAACTGCAAACATAGCTGGACATAGAGATTTAACATTAACCCAGGAGGATGAAGACAAAGGCCCAACCACAGCATTGAGCCTGCTCCTTTTATAAGTGTCTAACATGATGTCAAACAACCAGCTAGTTTTTCACAAGGGTACAAATTCACCCTGTCTAGACCCCCAGGAGCAACCCAACACATTAACAAGATCAGGACCAAGAAAAGGATAATATGCAATAACCCCCACCAACTCCAGCTTCATCACATCCACACCTCTCCAGAACCCTCACAACAAAGAAATCTATCATCCCAGGCTCAAAACACTTGCCCGTGAACCAACCCTCCCAACCACAGGAACACAAAAGCCCTACTCCCAGGATTAAGGTCTGAAACCATTTTAAAAAAGCCCTAATCACCACTGACCTGAACATCTTGGAAAAAGGTCCTACTTTCCCCACAAAAGGAGTGACCCATTTCAGACTATAACTGAACTAAAAATATTTACTAGGAAGATTAACCTGAAAATATTTCTTCACAACAAAAGTAAACCAATCATCATCATCAAAGAGAAATGGAAGAAACCACACAATCTCTGTACAACCCTGCATCCCGCAGTAACTGCCTTCAAGAGAAAATGCAAAACAGACATCAGGAAAACCTTACACAAACCTTCCAATAAACATTACTACAACCTAAGACCACACAAATATAAAACTGTCAAAAATCTCAGCTCAGATTCATCCCACAGAATAATGAAATCAGATAAGGGCAGTAGAGTTCTTGTCATGGACACAGACTCGTATAACTGATCACCTCCATGGTCTATTCTGCATCAAGACTGCTATATAAACATCACAGAGGAACTTTTCAGAATGTGTGACAAAGGCCTTATTAGCAATAACCTGCTAGATTTCATCACTGTCATCCACCCTAAGATTCCCAATTTCTTTGGCATACCCAAGTCCCACAAGAGCATTATGGACCCACCCTACAGACCTATAACAGTCAGCAGGGGTGGAATCACAGAGCTGATGTCAATCTATCTTGAAGTCTAGATTAGACCCCTGGTTGAGAACAATCCCTCATTTATCCTGGACACCAGATATTTTCTTAAGAAAATTAACCAGATCACAGTTAACAATGGTGCTTTTTAGTCATGACTGATGTGGAAGCACTTTACACAGTGCTTTCACATGACTACTGTATTTGGTAGTGATTGAATCCTACAAGGAGCACTGAACAAGCCACAAAAGATGAAACGGAGGCCATCAGCAGACTTCTTAGGTTGCTACCTGAAAATGACTATTTCCAGTTTAAAAAACTACTTTCCAGACAGAAACATGGCATTGCTATGGGGGGCTGCCATGGCACCTAGCTTGGCAAGCACTGCAGTTGGTAAATGGGGGAAGGAACATATTTATAATTCTCCCTATTTTCAACACATGGGCCACCATCTCAGATACACTGACAATATATTTATCATCTAGAACAGCAATGAAGCTGGTCTCCTAGAATTCTATGACTGTATGGGCAAGACCACCAATTTCCTTAACTTCACTACCACACACAGCAAGACCAGCACTAAACTGCCTGGACCTCAGGATCTCAAAAACCAATGGCAGCAGTTACCTATTGAACAACCTATACCAAAAACCACCAGGGTGAACCTATTACTTTACTGCCGCAGGATGCACCAATTCCAAACCAAGAAGAATGTATTTAAGTCCCAGGGACTCAGGATGGCAAGGGTATTGAAGGATCTTGGGGAATTCATGGAGAATATGGTAAACCTAGAGAAGCATTTCCTGCCCTAAGGCTACAACAAAAGCTGTTATATGAGATATTCCAGTCCATTTCCAAATTAAAGAATACTAACCCGGACTTTCCAAACAGCATTAACAACCTCAGAAGGAAAAGAATAAAAAGAAACCAAACCAATAAGGACATCACAATGAGCATCACCTACTCTATGGACTTCAAGGCCATTATGTAAGAACAACTGGATCATCTTCAACAACAATCTGTCCCTTAATAGCATGTTATCAGAAAATGCCAGCTTCAACCTACGGAGAAATAATATCTGGGACACAGTGGAAAGAATGGGAAGAGACTCTGCTGACACCCAGATCCTTCCAAAAGGCACATCCCCCAAGCTGCAAATACTGCAAGTAACTGAGCAGCCTAACAGGGTCTGATGCCTTAACACTAACTGCTTCTATAACAGCCGCAAACAGGGGAACTGTAACCTCAAAGCAGTAGTCCACCGAGCACAATGTACACACTGCATGGCATTCTACGTAGGAAAAATGATCAACTGAAAACCAGGATAGCCCAGCATCTCACTGATATCATATGGAAAACCTCAACAATATGCTCTCCAAACATAACTCTTTCCATTTCCACATCATTCAGCATATTTTCAAGACTGAATTCCAAGGCTCACTGGATGACTGCTTTGAAAAAAAGAGAGCCTGAGTGGCAAATTAGACTCAAAGATTGTAAACCACCCAGCTTGAACAACCAACTTTCTATAACCAGCAGACTTAACCTAAGAAAAGTTCATCCCCATGCCTACTACTAACGGAACAAACTTGTGTGGACACGCTGCTCACTTTGTGATCAGGAACTGGATATTACTCCATTTTATTTAAAATGTATTTATTCCCTATGGTAATAATATGTATACAGTTGTTTGATTTCTCATTGTGTTTTGATAATTTTTGATGTTTTTGATGCTTACATTTGGCTCACAAATGGCAGTTGTTCTACATGGGCCCTGATATGTGTTTGGTACTTCAGCATTAAATTGCTTTCAATAATTTAACTCCTACATGCAGATCTGAAGAAGTAATGGTGAAAGCACTGATCCCATAATTTTCTTACCAGATTTTGTGTTTATTTTATTTTGGCTTATTTAAGACTTTAACATTGGGTTTCCTCCCTGCCAGGTCCCACTAATGGCGTTTATCGCTTTCTCCACGTTTCCTCTTTCTTCTCCTTTTGTGCTCATTGGCCAGTAGTTCTCCCCATCATGGGCCTGCTATAATGTTTTCCACCACTAATCCAATTCCCATGGTTCAGGCCCTCATTCGGCTAGCTACTTGTCTAACAGACCAATTATTCTGGGCCTGCTAGCCCTAGTCCATGGCCCATTGGCCAGTAACTCAACCTGTTACCAGCTTTTTGAACCTAGTTCAATTTCCTTAGCCTTATCCCAATTCACTCACATACCAGCAAAAAGGCCAATCACCCTAATTTATAACTTCAATTCAGACAAAATTCAGAGGATCTTTGACCACCCTTCTCCAGTACACCCTTGCATAAGTAATTATTCCACCATGCAATTTGGTTCCCTAAGATTAGTGAGACTCTGGGGTCCTATCAGCTATCTCATTGGACTGGATGCCCATGTACTCATCTACAAATGTCCTGTCTTTGGCTCGCACAGTCACACATTTATTAATATCCACATTTTGGCTGTTATACATTACAATGATTAAAAAAAAAACCTGCTTCACATGCTCTAAGCCAACACAGGCCAGACCTGATTCACAATGATGCTGGCATGTTCTCACTCTGGTCATTTATTCGCCCCTCTTATCAAGTTGTTCCTCAGACAGGCTTTTTTTTTTTTTAACACCTCTTGTTTTTTTCCAAAATAACTTCTCCAGTTCAGTCCTTGTGAAAGGCCACACTTGTGTTTTTTTATTGAGTGAGACATCCTCCCTATGATACACAAGCATTTCAAATGTACCGCAATCAATACACAAGGTGGACTTAAACTCCACACCTTAAAATCTGGCCCACCTCCAGTGATTCCATTTGCTGAATTCCCACACCTATCATCTTCCTAAGTTTCATTTTTCCACCTATGACTTCATCCCTGGGGCCTTGTGTTTTTCCTGCCCGCTTGTCCTCACCCTATCAGTCCCCAGGTCCCCATAAAATCTATCTGGCAAAGGTAAGTAATTATCCTATGAAATGCAAGATCTTCCATTTTCCACCAATGGCATGGCTCCACAATCAAGATGTACTGGTCCCACAAATGTATTTACTCTGTACACAGTATTATACTTATTCTCATGTTCTGTACAAATACAAGACCATTTTAAAAAGTTATATAGACAGTGCTCATCTGCCCTCAAATAAAGGAAGTTTAAAGAACAAGACGTCCATATTATTTTCGGTTTTGGTACAAGTTTGTATATGACAGGAAAATTGTAATCACCAGTTTATCTAAAAACACCACTCGATTGCCTGGAGTTAAAATCCTAGCATGAATAACTCAATTATTCCTTATAGGTTTTATATTTATAAACTATAAAAACTTAAAGGATGAAATCATAAAGTTGACAGACAACTGGAATGAGCTATTCTTTACAGTGGAAGACAGATCCACCCGGATTAAAATGTAAAAATCTTATACTATAGTCAATCATTAATTCCCCCCTTTAAAAAAATTATAAGAAAAATAAATTCTACCTTATTTAAATTCTTATGGTACCCTAAAAAAACAAGGAGATCTTTAGACTGGCATAGCTTTAGCTGGGAGGAAGATGGCTTTGAGTTTCCAAACAATGAGCTATATACTAATGCTGTAATTTTTAAAATATTATTATTGTGGTTAGATTCTTCATATGTCTGTTGTTGGAAATCTTTACATGAGAAAATATTAATAGACAACAAACTTATCATAGATTCTTATAGAAAAGTGAGTATCAATATATTCTTCTCGGCTATAAAAGATTTTGTTCTGAATGAAAGACTCAAATTTACTTTTATGCCTTTTATTAACCAAATCCTTTCAAGCTTTATGAATTCAAATTACTTAGTCAAGGAATTACTAATCCTATTATTCCCATTGCATCCACTAATTGATATTTAGTATCTTTTAATCCAAACACAATGACAGCTCTCAACAATAGTAACCTAATATTTTGGCATCAGTTTCTTAATGGAAGCAAAATACATCCTGCTCAATATTTAAGAGCAAGAAGGCCGGTTAGATATATATACCTGTAAAGAACATATTTAGAATAAAATCAAACTATCACTAGATCTTCAAACTAAAACTGTTCCAAAAATCTTCGATCTATTCTCTAATGTTAATAGTAGGTCTCCCAAGGGGAACCTATATTTATCAATTACTTACAAGATTAATGGAACTGAATTTTTTACCTCAGATAGCGAATCTGGAACTTCTCAACAAAAATTAACAACGAACAATTTTTAGAACTAAATAAAAAGTTATTCTTAACATCTGCAGGAAAGTCAATGTCCTCACTTTATTGGAAAATCTATACATGGAAATTTCTGCATAGGGTCTTTCTTAAATCTCATAAAATTACATAAATATATAAAACAGAAGAATGACATGCTGGAGGTGTGATGAAGTTCTTAATGCTGAAATAAAAATAAAAAATTTCCAACACAAACATGGTTTCACAAATTTAATAGCACAAAACACAAAGATCCCAATGACTGAGCACTTTCACCATAAGAATGGCTTCATCAGAATGAATGAAGCCATTCTTATGGTGAAAGCACTCATTCGTTGGGATCTTTGTGTTTTGTGCTATTAAATCGGTGAAACCACGTTTGTGTTGGGACTTTTTTAATTTTTATTTCATTGTTTTTTGCTTCGTTGGAAGATTTGGTGTTTTGTAACAAGTTCTTAATGCTGACTGGTTACGCATGATAATGGAATGTAAGTTGGTGACTTCCTTTTGGAGTGATTTTTAGAAACTTTTCTCAGGCATTGTGGTCAGACAATTGCATTATTTCTGATTCCGTGATACTACTGGATGCTACAATTCCAGCAGCTATACCCATTTCTTAAATGCCTTGTATTGGCCATTACTTGCCATTGCAAGAAAAGCTATAACAAAAAACTGGAAATGTAAAATTTGATTCCCTTGTACTGGCCCAGTAATCAAGGAGCCTCAATCCTCACCGTTGGCAACAGTGAGGGATGTACACAATGGAAGGATGACAAGTACACACACAGTAAAGTACAATTTCCCTTAAGAGCACATAGATATCACAGTCAGTCTAGGGCTGGTTTCTCCCTCTTTCTCCAGGTCCCCAGTAAAACTTTCCACTGGCACAGCTATAGGGTTAAGATCTCAGCCAAATGGCCAAGGTAAGACCTCCAGCACCCTCTCTGTCCAACCAGTGCTTCATGTCCCTGCCTAAGTAGCTGACACACACAAACACACATACATACACACACACACACACACACACACACACACACACACACAGTGAGATTTGATTGATATACAAACACATACGCACACTTAGGAAAGGCTGGCACAGGTTTACTAGCTATGCCCCCTTCTGCCCAGAATATAAGGTAGTACTAGCTGCCACTAGCCACCCTTGCTTATCAGCTACTATAAGGCCCTTACAAAGGGTGTCCAATCCTACTGTATAATATTACTATTATTCAAATGGTAGTTTTGACCAAGAGCAAGGCTACTTGGGAGTGGCCTGTACAGTGTTACCAAATACATATGCAAGTACTCGAACAGCTTGAATATGTCTCTCATATATCAGCCACAAAGATAGGTTTAAATACATTTAATAATAAATAATAAAAGAACAAGACAATACACAGAAAACAAACACAGTTACTTCAGAGTTCAGAATCACAGGAAATATTTTAAAGCAACATTGCAGGACAGTCTCACATTAATACAAAAAAAACATGTAAACTAATCTTTACTGTATTCCTATATATATATATATATATATATATATATATATATATATATATATATATATATATATATATATAAATAAAATAAATTACTGTACCCTGGTTAATTACTATTAGCAAGGCAAGTGCAGATGATGGTTGTGATGGATGTTTCTAGGTCAAAGACAAAGTACAAAATGCATAGTCTCTCTCTCACAAAGTTCTTAAATTAATATCAGACATTAATCAAACTGAAATAAATAATAAATAATTAGTATTTAGTGAATTTGTGTGCCTAGCTAATACTGTCTGTAAGATGAGTTGTCAGCTATAAGAATAAGGACTTTAAACATAAATCATCAGTATGTATCTTGTTAAAAGCTAAATGATTTACTGGAAAAGTACTAATGGTTAAGAATATACAAATATTCTTGTTATGGACTTTTGTAAATAGTTATTGTTTATCTTGTTATACATTGTTTTAAATGCTGATGGACTTGTTAAACCAAATAAAACATTTAAAAAAGAGGAATCTGAAGAAAAGCTCTGCTAAGACTCAGATTTGCCATTCTCTGGAATAGAAAACAAAGAATCAAAGTCTAAGATTAACCCCTGAATGTCATATTGTGAATCAGAATCTGAAAGATAAGAAACCATTTTCTTTTTAAAGAAGGGAAGACCCAAACTCTAATGACAGAAACGTTTTACATAAGAGAGTGGAAAACCCAGGCAATCCTATTTGTCTGTCTTAGCTGAGTGGGAGGCAGGTGGGGGAGAAATGTTTAATTTTAATCTTACTTTTTCTGGGGATAGTATCTGATAGAGTCCCAGAAGATCAATCTTTTCTCTGAAAAAGTCCTCACAGGTGTCTTGCAAAGGTGCAACCTTAACTTTCTTGTCAAATGCCAGCAAGAGTGATTCTCACTTACCCAAACAGAACAGCCAAATGGCTTTAAAGGATATGTCTGCCTTTTAGTTATTAGCATTTTCTTGTGGGACAGCATCAGAAGGACTGGGAAAACTGATGAGCAGGCCAAGGTCCTTGAAATATCCACAGAGTAGTCAATCATGGCCAAGGCAAAGAGGAAGCTGGAGGCAGGACTGAAACTACCCTGATAACTCATCTTGTGGAGAAGATGTATCTCAGGTGCTGGGACCCATATCAATCACTCTGTTTGAAAAATGTTACTGACAAGTAGTTAGTAGAAACTTAGTATCACAGTCTTCCAACTGACTGAAGGTAAGGTAGGTAACTATGAAAGTAACCTATCAACTATCCTGACAGTTGTCATCAATCCCAGGCAAAAATTCCTGACACAAAAAATATACGTTTTCTCACAGAAATATATATATCTATATATATATATATATATATATATATATATATATATGTGTGTGTGTTTGTGTGTGTGTGTGTGTGTGATTTATTTATTTCACAGAAATTCGAAGGCATTTGACAATGGGGTACTTATCTGCCCATCTTTGCAAAGCACTAGCCAACCATCAATCTTAAAGCCAGAGCAAAGACCACTCTTTAATGGAAAGGAAGTTTTGTGATTTTACCTTAACCATTTTGTATTTATATTGCTCTCCTTGACCTCTACATATTTCAGGATCTGCCTACGACTAAACTATGAAGAGATAGCAGGAGGACTTCAAAAGAATGACAAATCTTTTTAAAAATAAATGGCAAGTTCCTAAGAAGTTCTAGTATCTAAATGCCAGCTTAAGTAAACAGCCATTTTTCAATCCTCCTCCTACAGGACCAAGTGCAAGGGTTCATCTTTCTATACAAAATTAGACATTCATGTTGCAGTATTGGGGCCTAAATTATCTGGACATAGCAAGTCCCCTAGGATAGAAACTAGAGGATTATGATCTCATCTTAACTTCAGCCCTGGAATCCCCAATTATCTCACTCACTCTACAGGGAAAGTTGGGTGGTAGGGAGTGGGTCAGATGTTTCTGTTCTGTGAAGTGAATGGCCAATGCACTCCCCAAGTGGGACCTCTCCAACCCTTGTGGGAGTCCATATGAGCTCCTCTGTATACTGCCCTCCAAAGGGAAGTATTTCTCTACATGCTGAATATGCTTCAGCTTATTATGCAATTTCCATACAACAGCATGGGTTCATTAGACTCTAGCTCCTCGGATGAACACCTAATGCTCCCCTGGGTGTCACCCATGAGGTGAGAAAGTCATTAGCCTTTTTTTCACTTTGTCTTTAACATCAATTACAGTGGCAATATACTCTTTGTTAAAGACTCGGACGGTCGTTAGAAACATAATGTGCAAATGTGGGGTGATAGCAAACCTTTCATTTGCTTCAGTATATATCTTCAAGAGTCTGTCTTTGAATGACTTTACACAGTAATGCCAATTAGTAATACAGCAAGCATGAGACATTAACAACTTGGTAAGATAAACAAATCTTACTAATACCTTCCAATGGGCTTCAGTATTGATGGGGTCAACGTTAGGTCAAAGAATGTCATATAGAAGATATCCTAAAACATAAAAATAGCCTTGCACCTCTTAGAAGGAAGAGACTATTTGGCTATTCAAAATGAACAGAATGTTAATGCAGGATAGGGAAAACGCATGACAATAACGGCAAAAATATAAAACACCTCAATATCTTGAAAACTTCAAATTATTATTTATTTTATTAGCATTTGTTTAGCAGGATAGTCAATTGGGCCATTAACAGCCCACTTCCAGTGGAAGCCCAGGGAGAAAAGCTCCATAAAAATATAAAACATTTGACAGAATTAATAATATCAATATTTACAGAAAAAATATACACATAAGAAAACTATTAACAACTAGTTACAACAGAGAGTGAAATTGTCTAGTAGGTACAAATTAACTGCAAACTTACAATTACAGAATAGATA
Organism: Protopterus annectens; assembly: GCF_019279795.1. NCBI lineage: Eukaryota > Metazoa > Chordata > Ceratodontiformes > Protopteridae > Protopterus > Protopterus annectens. The sequence continues at coordinate 1,120,540,555 of NC_056748.1, forward strand.
CTAAAAAGTGAAAAAGGGTACACTATGTAAATGAATCTGCATAAGTATAGTTAAGTTATCCTTAGACAATTTAGTGATAGCGTAATGTGAATAAATACAGGAAGAATATGACTGTCAGTTTATAAAAGAGGGATGCTTGGTACAAGTACAGATCCAGTTAGTAGAGAGGTTCATAGGTAGGTACTAGGCTATCGGACCTGGGGCCTCTACAAGCCCAGCCAAAAAGGTACCCTGGCTTTTGCCACCCAAGAAAATTATTTTCCTGTGCCACTGTCGAGCAGAGCCACAGAGGTGATCCCCGGGATGAATTTCCTATTTCCCATCCAATCATCAAGATTTTTCTTGAAGAGTGCTAATGAGGAGCTTTATTTGATATAGATAGGTAGTTTATTCCAGAGTATTGGAAGTCTCTGGGACAGGAATCTATCCCTCCGGCATGTTCTGTTTATTGTGGTGACAAGGTTTAGGTCCCTAGTGTGTGTAGCTCGGAGGGATTGGGATCTCTTTAAGTGGAGCATGTCCAACAGCTCTGGGTTTGACATAGCTTTGTATGTTAGGCAGAGATCACCTCTGAGTAGGAGATATGCGACGGAGTAAAGCCAGAGTTTTTTGAGATGGTCAGCGTAGGGCATCTGTTTGAGGCCAGTAGATACCTCTTTGTGAGGTATTTCTGCAGCCTTTCCAGTTGTTGATGTCGTCTTGTGAGGTACATACCAAAAGGGGCATTGTACTCTATAATGGGTCTAATGAGTGATGAGTAGAGGGGAACAATTACCTCTTTTTTTCTGGATGAGAAACCTTTTGTGATGAGGTGTGCCATGTAGAAGGATTTCCTGACTACTGTGGTGATGTGATTATCAAAGGAGAGACTACTGTCCACCTGTGTCCCAAGGTCTCTTATCACACTTTCGGTGTTAAGTATACTACCGCCTATGTTGTAGTTCATGGGTACAGAGTTTTTACCAAAGGGGATGACAATGCACTTTTTGGCATTGAGCTTGATGCCATGGCTTTGATACCAGGCATCTGTCTCAGTGAGGCCCTTTTGTAGGATGTCCACATCGTTAGGCGTTTCGATTATGGCTCCTAGTTTGCAGTCATCTGTGAACTTCATTAGCCAAAGACCTTCTGTGTTAGCCTGTACTTCAGAGAAGTAGATGCCAAACAGGAGAGGACCCAGGACTGAACCCTGTGGTACTCCACTTGTCACTGGTCTGAAGTCGGATTTGGAGTCTGCTACTTTCACAGTGTGGGTTCTGTCAGTGAGCCAGTTGGCAACCCATCTTGTGACATAGGGATTTGTACCTAGTTTAGTGAGTTTATCTATAATTCCAGAGTGGGGGATGGTGTCAAAAGCCTTGGCAAGATCTAAATAGGCTGTGTGAACCACCTTACCCTTGTCTACGGCTTTGTTGACTGCTTCAAAGAAGTCTATCAGGTATAAGAGACATGATCTGCCTTTTACAAACCCAAACTGGGTGGGATTCAGAGTTTGGAGATTACCAATGTCTTTGTTTATAAGTTCCATGATGATACGTTCCATGACCTTGCAGATCAGGCTCGTCAGGCTAATGAGGCGGTAGTTCCTGGGGTCCGTGCTGGCTCCCCCCTTGTGGAGTGGGATAACCGTTGCTGTGCGCCATTCAGCAGGCACAAAGCCTGAGGTGAGGCTATGATTGAACTTGGTACTTAGGTGGGGTGTCAGTTCGTTCTGTAGTTCATGTAGAATGCAGCCTGGGATGTTTGTCTGGTCCCATGGGTGCTGTGTTCTTGGCTTTGGAGAGTGTGGTTTTTACCTGTGCAGCCGTGATTACAGGAACTTTGCATTCTTCCGGTATAGAGATGGGCTCTTTAGGGGGTGAGAGGGGGGTAAAGTTAGCACTGAACCTATCTGCCAGGATGTTGGCACTATCAGTTGGGTCTGTATATTTAGTGCCATTGTGCTGTAACTCAGAGCAGATCTGAGTGTTGCCATTCAGATTCTTTACATAGCTATAGAATGCTTTGTGGTTGTCTTTAGAATCAGTGGCAATTTTGGTTTCGTAACTAGCTTTGGAGGATTTTATCAGGGATCGCAGCTTCTTACTGAGGCTGACCAGGGAGCTCCTCCACTCGTGGGATTTTACTCTCTTTTGCAAGAGTTTCTTCTTTCTGTTTTACAGTTTGTAGTTTGTTTATGGCAGGGGACCACCAGATTGGCTTCCTTTCTTTGGAGGATAGCGTCTTGGTTCTGTTTGGGAGAGCACGATCCATGCACTCATGTAAGTGCTTATAAAATGCAATTGTGTAGAATTCAGTAGTCGTAACTGCATTGTCCATCTGCATGGGTGTCATGAAGTTCACTACTTCTGTCTTAAGAAGCATGAAGTTGGCTTTGGAGAAATTTTTTATTATGGTTTCCTTAATGGGGGGGGGGGGGTGGAGGCAGGATGTGGATATCTAGGATAATTAGCTTATGGTCGGATCAGACCAATGAGGCATTGACTTCAGGTGTGGAACACCGGTCACTCATGTTGGTAATGACTAGATCTAGGATATTGTTGCCCCTGGTGGGGATGTGGATAAGTTGATCCAGGGCATTGGAGTTTATGAATTCCAGAAAGCGTTGAGTGAAGGAGTTGGTACATGAGTAGTTTTCCCAGTTAATGGTGGAGTAGTTGAAATCGCCCATTATTAGGGTGTTTGGTTGAAGCCTAATATTTTCCAGTACATCAAGAAAAGAGGAGTGGGAATACTGGGACATGGTGGGTGATCTGTAGCAAGCTACAATTTGGATTGCAGTTTTGCCCAGAGTTAGTTGCACTTGGATAACCTCGGCTGCATTATGCTGAGCAACTAGCCTGGAGGTATGGATATCCTTAATGAGTATGGATACACCTCCACCTTTGGTGTTCCAGTCCAGGTTACATGGCCAAAAAGTGTGGTATGAGTTATAGCTTGGTAGTGCAGGGGTGCTCTCTGGAGCCTTTAACCAGATCTCAGTCACTGGACAGATATTGATGTTCTCCATTTTAAGGAGTGCCTCGAGTGAGTGCATTTTGAGATTTAGACTTCTGGCATTGAGTAACATCACCCTCAGTTTTTGCTTGCCTGTTCCTGTTATGGTGGTGAATTTGTCATTTGAACCTTGCCTAAAAAAGGCACTATAGGGGCGGCAAGAACCTTAGCCAGTATCCAGAATCCCAGGGGTGACAGGTGCAGGCCATCTCTGGCAAAGCATCGTGGTCTGTCGACCATGTCATCCCAGGCAGACAGATACTGGATCCCTTTAGAATGGCACCAGAAGCTTAGCCAATTGTTGAAGTCAATCATTTTGTCCTTGTACTGCGGCATCATTCTGGGTGATGGCAGAATGCTACTCAGGGATAGGGTCATACCTGCCTGGGCTACAAGATCGGAGAGCTCTTCCATGTCTCTTTTCATGTAGTCCAGGGAGGTACATCTCAGGTCATTCACACCAACATGGACAATGACAGAGTTATATTTGTACTTGTTGTGGAGTGACCTGAGTGCATGGGTTATGTGGCAGATCCTGGCACCCTACAGGCAGCTGACAGTAACCTTCTCCTTGTTTAGCCTGGTGAGTGGGACATCAGTGTGCCTGAGTATAGAGTTACCTATGACTAGTGTGTTGGGTACGTTGTTTTTCCTTATTGGCTGTGGTTGAGTAGCACACTGAGTCCGTGGGCTATGTGTCATTTGGGTTGTGTTGGGGGGGGGGGTGCTTGCATTTCTGCTTTGGAGGTCTTTGTTGCTTGAGCAGATTATTATTGAGAGCCTCCGCGAATGTTTTTGTGTTTCTGTGTGTGGATTTTGGTGGTGTAGATTTAGTGAGACTATGTGATGAGTGTGGTGTGGTGCAAGTGTTTACCTTCTCCTCTTGACTGTCAAGTTCAGTCTTGATTGGAGAGAGCTTTACCTCCACAGTTTGGCTAGATAAGTGCATCTCTCACAGGTTGTAGTGTTGGGTCGTAGGAGGAGAGGGTTGTCTGTGTACATGAGTCAATTTCTACATTGCCCCAAGATGCCCAGATTCATCAGATAGACAGGAGAGAACACTGGGTGCTGACCCTTGGACATGCCTGAATAAAAAACTATTTTCCTCTAGATAAGTGAGGAAAGTGAGTACAAGAGCTGTTTTTCTCTAAGCAAGTGAGAAAAGTAAGTACCAAAACTGTTTTCCTCTAGGTAATGAGGAAGGTTGAGTGCTGTAGTAATTAGTAGGTTATTTAGTGCTTACAAGTTCTGAACAAATGATGATTACGAATAAGCAAATTCAAGTGCTAAAACTAAGAATCTGTATCTGGACTAAACTAGTTACAGGAAAGGGGGGAAACAAGTGCAAATGCGGGCTTTTAAATCAGAAAGTTGAGAGAGATGGAAAAACTGCCCTAATGGCCAATAACTACAATTTCTGAGCCAGAACCACTCCTTATGTGGTAGATAGGTTACCTAGTGCTTACCACTCCCACTGATCAGCTAGAAGGCTTCCCTCCAACACAGAAAGCTGGGGGGGGGGGGGGGCTCAGAAGCTTACATACAGTCCTGGATACATCAAATCTGAAAAACACTAGTTACAGGAAAGTTTTTTTTTTTATATATATATATTCAGAAAAGTAGCTAAAACAGTAGTCAAAACAATTCAAATACAGTGCAAGCTAGCAGACTTGAGTATGTAGCAACGTTAGACCAAACAGTTTAAAAAAATGCAATTAAATTAAAAATGACTAAAAACAATGCAGAAGGAGTCTATTAGGTAGAATGAGAATGGGGGGAGGTATTCTTGCAAAAAAGATTTGAATGAAGCACGACTCTGAATGGTTCTAATTACTAATGGAAGGGCATTCCAGGCTCTGGCTACCGCACAAAAGTAAACAAGCTGGCCTGCAGGTTAGGCTTGTGAACTTGCAAAAGGTGGTGTTTTTCAGATCTAAGAGCTCTTTTGGGTATATAGTGGGTAAATACTGAGCTAAGACCAGGACAGTCTGAAGGTATGTAAGATATTTTATGTGCAGTAATTAATTGCAGGTAGGTGAGATAGTGTGGGAGTTCAAGCCAGTTCAGTGAGTGTAGAGATGTGCATTGGTGAGAAGAATGTCTAGCATTTGTTGCAAACTTGGCAATTTTGTTATAACAGGCTTCAAGCTTTGTTTTTAGGGAGGAGAGCAGGTTACTAAGTAGAGAAGCCCCATAGATGAGAAAAGGAAGTAGTTAAGTGGTAGCAAGTACTTGTTTTGTGGAAGGACTAATGAAGTGTTTGTGCCTATAAATAATGCCTAGCTTTTGTTGTGTTTTATTGATGGTGTATGTTATGTGCAGGTCAAATTTTAGGCTTGCATCTATTACTACTCCTAGCAGTTTAGTGCGACTAACAACTTTGATTCTTGCGGTGCCCTGACAGAGTATAGTAAACTGAGTTTTGTCTATGAGAGTATTTTTCTTGGGGGTAAATAAGTTTGGTTTTGTTAGGATTAAGAGACAGATGATTATTATGTAACCAGGTTTCATGGATATGAAAACAGAGTATGTGATTTGTTGTAAATGTGACACAGAATCAGCAGAACATATAATAGTAGAGTTGTCTGCATATTGTATGAGACACCCTTGACTGAATGAAGATTATTAATAACGATGCTGAATAGGAATGACCCTAGTATACAGCTTTGGGAAACCCCAGTAGAGGTGTAAAAATATGGAAATAGGGAGTTTTGTCATTTAACTGCCTGTTTTCTATTTGATAGATAACTGGAAAACCAGCTAAGAGAGGGAGGTGAGACCAGTATTTGAGAGCTGATTTAGAAGACGTTAGTGAGAGAGTGTATCAAAAGCTTTTGATAAGTGAAGTAGGGTGGAAACAATTTTGCCTGAGTCTCGGGCTTTGTTGACTGTGTCCATGAAGGATACTAAAGCAGTCCTAGTACTATGACTTGGTCTGAATCTATGTTTAGTAGTAGACAGAATAGTTTCCATTCATACTAAAATACAAATTAATGAAAACAAAAACTATACTATAATTTTCAAAATCATAGTAAACACAACCATAAAAAATTCTGGATGACCATTAAAGAAATCTTGCATCATGGCCATAAATTTAACCTTAGCACCTCTCCCAATAACTCATCACTAGAAACCGTGATACAATGCTTATGCAATTTTGTATACCAAGCACCACAAGAATCGAAGTTGCTAGTAACCCTAAACTGTTAGGAGTAGTAACAGATGAATGCCTAAAATCTGACCTGCACATACAACAAATCATCAATAAAACACATTTTATAAATAGCAAATGGGATGAAAACACAAACGGTTGAACAAAACCCAGCTAAAAATAACATAAAACTTTAATGGCAGGTAAACGTTTTTACCACTCATCTAGTGGCTTCATCAGACCATATAAAAATAAAAAATACAAAAGCATCTTAAATATTCACTTTTCAATATATAATAATCCATTAATACGTAACAGGTACAGTAACCACAGATCCTCAGCCATTACACTGAGATGTATTCCACGCAAATCACATAGGCAAGCTCCATCTCCCTTAAAGGAACTACCTAATTGTACCTGATTGTGTTTTCATCCCATTTGCTGTTTACATTTGTTTGAATGGTTATTCGTTCACCTGTTGGGTGCTTTGTTACTTTCAGATTTCATAGATAGCACAGTACCTTAAATCAAGGGTACCCTAACCCTGAACAGCAGCCACGTTTCCCCACATCCACTTTCACCTTCACAGAATGCCCACATTCTAGATAAAACTACTCTTAAATAAACTCAAACCATGCTCAACTTCAGCTGACCTACCAAGCGAATACCTTAAAATAGCATCCACTAGCATTGCCTACCCTTTCTCAATCCTTATAAGTCAATCCAGAAATCTCACACACTCTCTGTAGAAAAAGTCATGCAATATCCTTCTGAACAAAAGAGGAAATTCAAAAGGCATTACTGACTTTAGATCTATAGCGGTCTTATTCCTAGGCTCCAATATATTTGAAAAAATCTATTTAAAAACAGCTGCTGAACTATCCCCTGCAGGTAGAACTTCTATCCTTCATACTACAAGGCACTAATGCTGCACTTATAAACTATTAAAATACTGTCAATAAAGCTAGATATAATGGCAAATGAATCTCCTCCTTATTTCTAGACTTGTCAAAAGCCTTTGACACAATTTGTCACAACAAACTTCTACTTCAAATGTCCTCATTAGGTCTCTCTTAGCCCACCCTTCTATGGTTCAAAAGCTACCTCTCCTATATGTGTCAGTCAGAAAAATAACACACCACCCTCTCGCTAGACCTCCCAGTCACCACTGGTGTACCACAAGGCTCAGTCCTCTCCTCTTTAACATTCCTAGCACCTTCCATACATCCGCACAACAGGCCTCCCTAATACAGTACATAGATGACTCCATGGTCATTTGTACACCTGACAACTTGGCACACCTCCAAAAAATTACTCAGGAAGTTTAACAGCAACTGAAACATAGCATTGTAACTCACAACTCATGCTCAACTCAAGAAAAAAAAAGCTACTACTTTTTTTCTCCAAAATTTTTTTCCCATGAGAAACAAAATTTAAAGTCCTCTCTCTTGATAATATAACCACTGGTCATTTTTCACAGCAAATTATTAGGGATGATGGTGGATAATCTTAAATTTGGCCTGCATATACAAAATTGGATAAGAAAAAGTCATCAAAAACTTGTGATGTTTTATAGAGCCTAAAACTCTCTCACTAACACAACCAAAGCCACACTTGCCACTACTTATCTCCTCCCCACACTTCTTTATAGTGCTTCCATCCTCAGGCATAACAAAAATCAAAACTTAAACAATGCTATCACAAAGATGCTAAATTTTCAGCAAATACCCCTTGCAAAATCCACCACTGAAAAGCACTAAAAAGCCTAAGCTGGTTAGAACTACCCCATCAACTAATGTATTCACAGCTTCTTTGCACCTATAAATTTATCCAGAATCCCACTGCTTGTGCAGCACTAAATAATACTCTACACAGCCATGTTCCTAGTCAGTCATTATGATCTAATGACCAAAAACTCCTGTCCATCCACAAACCTATCAAAACTGCTTGGCATGGTGTGTACTCATACCATGTTCGTAAGGCCCGTAACTCCTCCTCTCTTTCCATCAGGTTAGTACCCTCTCTGCCATCCTTCAAAGCCACTCAGAAAGACTTCCAAGCCAAAAAATCTCTCTGTTCTTGCTCAACACCAGGATAAACTATATCCCTAAATGCAGATAAATACTTATTCATACCTTACATCTTACTCTGCCTTCTTCACTCACTCCCTTACTTCTATCAATTCCTCTCCCATGGCGCTCTCTCTAAATATACCATAAGCCTGTTTTTTTCTAACTTCATATTGTAATTTCTGTTTGTACTGTACTAATTTACCTTAATTTCTCTAACTATTAAATCAGTGTCATATAACTTCTATATATACCTAACCAATGTTTTATTATGTTTAATTTGGTATAATTATTTAAACTGTATTTATTTTTTCTATTATTTTTAAAGGTTATAAAATAATTCTTCTTAAAGTGTTTTGTAATACTTTGGAGTTTTTTTCACCAGGCCTCCGCTGAATATGGATTCCTACCCAGTCAGACTTTCCCAGTAATCAACTGTCAAAAAAAAATTAATAAAAGCTAAACCTTGTTATTGCAGTTCATTTACTATGGCATCTCTAGTCTCATTCTGCAGCAGTAACACCAACCAAGAACAGACTAGTCCAAGGCTGTGAACATTTTAATGCCCAAACAGGCTAGAGATCCAAGGCCGTGAACATTTTAATGCCCAAACAGGCTAGAGATCCAAGGCCGTGAACATTTTAATGCCCAAACTCCTTGGGGGGGGGGGGGGTCACATGAATGCGAAAATAGTGAAAAGTGGCATCAAAACAAAGCTGTCCAGCTGCGCAATGCCCCCTTCACTGGGCTCCAGGCTTCCCACAATACCCCCTTCACTGGGCTCCAGACTTCCCACAATGCCCCCTGCACTGGGCTCCAGACTTCTCACAATGCCCCCTGCACTGGGCTCCAGACTTCCCACAATGCCCCCTTCACTGGGCTCCAGACTTCCCACAATGCCCCCTTCACTGGGCTCTAGACTTCCTATCTTGTCAAGTTTTTGAGGTTGCTGTGGGCACAATACCAATCTTCACTAAGCCTCACTCAAAGATGTCAGCAATGCAGATCATCATCCTCAGTGTTCTATTAAAGCACTCGACAAAATATTAGTAACAGGAACATTACCAAAGAATTTGTCTTTTACTAACCCTAAAAGTGCAAGTAGCCAGTAGCACAGTGATCCACACCTAGCACCTGTGAGTGGACAGGAGCAGAGTGAATACCTAGTAACTGCAAGCAAACAGGAGCAGCAGTGTGTTCCACACCTAGTATGTGCGAGCGAGTCCCCAGCAATAACAGTGTGCTCATCACATAGTATCTGTGAGCGAGTCCCCAGCAGTAACAGTGTGCTCATCACAAAGACAAACACAAGGCATTCTATAGCTATGTCAAGAATCTAAATGGCAATGCTCAGATCTGCTCTGAGCTACAACATGATGGCATTAAATATACTGATCCAAAGGATATTGTCATTATCCTGGCAGATCGATTCAGTGCAAACTTCACACCCCTTTCACCCACTAAAGCGTCCCTCTCGGTACCGAAAGATTGCCAAATTCCGGTAATAACGGCAACACAGGTAAAAAAAAACAATCTCCAAAGCTAAGAATACAGCATCCATGGGACCAGATGACATCCCAGGCTGTGTACTACATAAACTACAAAATGAACTGGCACCCCACCTAAGTGTCATGTTTAATCATAGTCTCACCTCAGGCTTCGTGCCCATTGAGTGTTGCACAGCTACAGTTATCCCACTCCACAAGGGGGGATCCACCTTGGATCCCGGGAACTACCGCCCCATCAGTCTGACAAGCCTGACCTGCAAGGCCATGGAACGTATCATCATGGAACTTATAAACAAAGACATTGGCAACATTAAAACACTGGACCCATGCTGTTTGGGTTCGTGAAGGGCTGATCTTGTCTCCTGAACCTGGCTGACTTCTTCGAATCAGTCTCCAGAACTGTGGACAAGAGTAAGCTGGTCCACACAGCCTATCTGGACCTTGCCAAGGCCTTCAACACTATCCACTACTCTGGAATCATAGATAAACTTACTAAGCTGAGCATTAATCCTTATGTCACTTGATGGGTTGCCAACTGGCCTACTGACAGGACACACACTGTAAAAGTAGCCGACTCCAAATCCAGCTCCGGAAAAGTGACAAGTGGAGTACCTCAGGGTTCAGTCCTGGGACCGCTCTTGTTTGGCATCTATTTCTCTGAAGTACAGGCCAACAGTAAGGGACTCTAGTTAACAAAGTTTGCAGATGACTGCAAACTGAGAGCCATTACTGAATCTCCAAATGATGTGGATATTCTACAAAAGGGCCTTACAGAAACAGATGCTTGATGCCAGAGCCATGAGCTCAAGCTCAATGCCAAGAAAGGTATAGTTATCCCCTTTGGGATAAAACTTGTACCCGTGAATTACCACATAGGTGGCAGTACACTAAACATCGAAAATGTGATGAGACTTAGGGACACAGGTGGACAGTGGTCTCACCTTCGATAACCCCATTGCCAAAACAGTCAGGAAATCCTTCTATGTGCACACCTCATCACTAAGGGCTTTTCATCCAGAAAAAGAGAGTTCATTGTCCCACTGTACTCATCCCTCATTAGACAAATTATAGAATACAACACCCCATTTGGTATGTACCTCTCACATCTGCAACAACTGGAAAGGCTGCAGAAATACCTCACTAAAAGAATCACATGCCTAAAGCAGATGCCCTACGCTGTCTAAAAAAACCTCCACCTATACTCTGTCGCATATTGTCTACTCAGAGGCAATCTCTGCTTAACATACAAGGCAGCATCAAACCCAGAGCTGTTGGACATGCTACACTTAAAGAAATCCCAATCCCTCAGAGATACACGCTCTAGGGGACTAAAACGTGTCATCACAATGAACAAAACATGCTGGAAGTATAGGTTCCTGACCCAGAGACTCGCCAAACTCTTGAATGGACTGCTAATACATGTCAAGCAGAGTGCCTCTTTGGCCCTCTTCAGAAGGAACCGTGATGATTGGATGGGAGATAGGAAATTCACCCCGGGGATCACTTCAGTCACCCTGCTAGACAGGGGTCCAGGGAAGTAAATACTGTGGGAAGAAATAGCCACAGAATTATGGCTAGGCTTGTATAGGCCCTATGGCCGATAACCTAGTTCCAACCAATGAACATACTGCCTGCAGGTAAGTACCCAGCAGTAACAGTGTGCTCATCACATAGTGTCTGTGGGTTCCCAGGAGAAGCAGTGTGCTCATCGCCTAGTGCCTGCAAGTACACAGCAGCAGCTCCATCACCACCTGGTGCCTGCAAGTACACAGCAGCAGCTCCATCACCACCTGGTGCCTGCAAGTACACAGCAGCTCCATCACCACCTGGTGCCTGCAAGTACACAGCAGCAGCTCCATCACCACCTAGTGTCTGCAAGTACACAGCAGCAGCTCCATCACCACCTAGTGTCTGCAAGTACACAGCAGCAGCTCCATCACCACCTAGTGTCTGCAAGTACACAGCAGCAGCTCCATCACCACCTAGTGCCTGCAAGTACACAGCAGCCATGTGATTACCACCTAGAACCTACGTGCACACAGCAGTAGCAGTATGATCACCACCTAGTAACTACATGTACACAGCAGTAGCAGTATAATCACAACCTAGTACCTACATGTACTCAGCAGCAGCGGTGTGATCACCACCTAGTGCCTACATGTATTCAGCAGCAGTAGTGTGATCACCACATAGTACATACATGTACCCAGCAGCAGCGTGATAACCACATAGTACCTACATGTACCCAGCAGCAGCAGTGTGATCACATAGTACCTACATGTACACAGCAGTATAATTGCCACCTAGTACCTACATGTACACAGCAGCAGCAGTGTGATCATCACATAGTACCTACATGTACACAGCAGCAGCAGTATAATCACAACCTAGTACCTACATGTACATAGCAGCAGCAGTGTGATCATCGCAAAGTACCTACAAGTACACAGCAGCAGCAGCAGTGTGATCATCACAAAGTACCTACATGTACACAGCAGTAACAATGTGATCATCACAAAGTACCTACATGTACACAGCAGCAGCAGTGTGATCACCAAATAGTACTTACGTGTACCCAACAGTAGCAGTATGATCACCACCTAGTACCAACATGTACCCAGCAGCAGTGTGATCACCACATAGTACCTACATGTACACAGCAGCAGCAGCAGTGTCATCACCACCTAGTACCTACATGTACACAGCAGCAGCAGTGTGATCACCACCTGGTACCTACATGAACAAAGCAGCAGCAGTGTGATCACCACAAAGTACCTACATGTACACAGCAGCAGCAGAGTGATCACCAACTAGAACCTACATGTAACCAGCAGCAGCAGTGTGATCACCATATAGTACCTACATGTACCCAGCAGCAGCAGTGTGATCACCACATAGTATACCTCTACACAGCAGCAGCAGTGTGATCACCATCGAGCACCTACATGCACCCAGCAGCAGTGTGATCATCACATAGTACCTACATGTACACAGCAGCAGTGTTACCACTGAATACCTACATGTACCCAAAAGCAGCAGCAGTGTGATCACAACATAGCACCTACATCCACCCAACAGCAGCAGTGTGATCACCACATAGTACCTATATGTATCCAGCACAGCAGTGTCATCACCACCTAATACCTACATGTACCCAGCAGCAGCAGTGTGATCACCAAGTACCTACATGAGCACAGCAGCAGCAGTGTCATCACCACCTAGTACCTACATGTACCCAGCAGCAGTGTGATCACCACATAGTACCTACATGTACACATGAGCAGCAGCAGTGTGATCACCACATAGTACCTACATGTACACATGAGCAGCAGCAGTGTGATTACCACCAAGTACCTACATGAACACAGCGGCAGCAGTGTCATCACCACCTAGTATCTGCATGTACACAGCAGCAGTAGTGTGATCACCACCTAGTACCTACATGAACAAAGCAGCAGTGTAATCACCTAGTACCTACATGTACACAGCAGCAGCAGTTTAATCACCACAAAGTACCTACATGTACTCAGCAGCAGCAGTGTGATCACCACCTAGTACCTACCTCTACACAGCAGTGTGATCACCATTTAGCACCTACATTTACTCAGCAGCAGCAATGTGATCATCACATAGTACCTACATGTACCCAGCAGCAGTGTTACCACCTAGTACCTGCATGTACCCAACAGCAGCAGTGTGATCACCACATAGTACCTACATGTACCCAGCAGCAGCAGTGTGATCACCACCTAGTACCTACCTCTACACAGCAGCAGCAGTGTGATCACCACCTAGTACCTAACTCTACACAGCAGCAGCAGTGTGATCACCACATAGTACCTACATGAACACAGCAGCAGCAGCGTGATCACCACCTAGTACCTACATGTACCCAGTAGCAGCAGTGTGATCAAAACCTAGTACCTACATGAACACAGCAGCAGTGTCATCACCACCTAGAACCTACATGTACACAACAGCAGCAGCAGTGTGATCACCACTTAGTACCTACATGTACCCAGCAGCAGCAGTGTGATCACCACGTAGTACCTACATGTACACAGCAGTAGTGTCATCACCACCTAGTACTTATATGTACACAGCAGCAGCAGTGTGATCACCTAGTACCTACATGTACACAGCAGCAGCAGCAGTGTCAACACCACCTAGTACCAACATGTACACAACAGCAGCAGCACAATCACCACCTAGAAGCTACATGTACCCAGCAGCAGTAGTGTGATCACCACCTTGTACCTACATGTACACAGCAGCATGGTCACCTCCTATTACCTGCATGTACCCAGCAGCAGTGTGATCACCACATAATACCTACATGTACGCAGCAGTGTTATCACCACGTAGTACCTACATGTACCCAGCAGCAGCGGTGTTATCACATAGTACCTACATGTACCCAGCAGCAGTGTTATCACATAGTACCTACATGTACCCAGCAGCAGTGTTATCACATAGTACCTACATGTACCCAGCAGCAGTGTTATCACATAGTACCTACATGTACCCAGCAGCAGTGTGATCACATAGTACCTACATGTACACAGCAGCAGCAGCATGATCACCACCTAGTACCTACATGTACCCAGTAGCAGCAGTGTGATCAAAACCTAGTACCTACATGAACACAGCAGCAGTGTCATCACCACCTAGAACCTACATGTACACAGCAGCAGCAGCAGTGTGATCACCACTTAATACCTACATGTACCCAGCAGCAGCAGTGTGATCACCACGTAGTACCTACATGTACACAGCAGTAGTGTCATCACCACCTAGTACTTATATGTACACAGCAGCAGCAGTGTGATCACCTAGTACCTACATGTACACAGCAGCAGTGTCATCACCACCTAGTACCTACATGTACACAACAGCAGCAGCACGATCACCACCTAGAAGCTACATGTACCCAGCAGCAGTAGTGTGATCACCACCTTGTACCAACATGTTCCCAGCAGCAGCAGTGTGATCACCACCTAGTACCAACATGTTCCCAGCAGCAGTGTGATCACCACATAGTACCTACATGTACACATCAGCAGCAGTGTGATCACCAAGTACCTACATGTACACATCAGCAGCAGCAGTGTGATCACCACCTAGTACCTACCTCTACACAGCAGCAGTGTAATCACATAGTAACTACATGTACACAGCAGCAGTGTCATCACCACTTAGAACTTGTGTACAAAACAGCAGCAGCATTGTGATCCCCACCTAGTTCCTACATGCACACAACAGCAGCAGCAGTGTCATCACCACCTAGTACCTACTTGTACACAGCAGCAGCAGTGTGATCACCACCTAGTACCTACATGTACACAGCAGCAGTATGATTACCACCTAGTACCTAAATGTACCCAACAGCAGCAGTGTGATCACCACCTAGTTCCTCCATGTACACAACAGCAGCAGTGTGATCACCACCAAGTACCTACATGTACCCAGCAGCAGTGTGATCACCAAGTACCTACATGTACCCAGCAGCAGTGTGATCACCAAGTACCTACATGAACACAGCAGCAGCAGTGTCATCACCACCTAGTACCTACGTGTACCCAGCAGCAGCAGTGTTATCACATAGTACCTACATGTACCCAGCAGCAGTAGTGTTATCACATAGTATCTGCATGTACCCAGCAGCAGTGTGATCACCTAGTATCTACATGTACTCAGCAGCAGTATGATCACCACCTAGGACCTACATGTACCCAGCAGCAGCAGTGTGATCACCACATAGTACTTACATGTATACAGCAGCAGTGTGATCACCACATAGTACCTACATGTATACAGCAGCAGTGTGATCACCACCTAGTACCTACATGTAACCAGCAGCAGCAGTGTGATCACCACCTAGTACCTACATGAACACGGCAGCAGCAGCAGTGTGATCACCACCTAGTACCTACATGAACACGGCAGCAGCAGCAGTGTGATCACCACCTAGTACCTACATGTACACAACAGCAGCAGCAGTGTGATAACCACCTAGCACCTACGTGTATCCAGCAGCAGCAGTGTCATTACCACCTACTGCCTATGAGTACAAAACAGCACCAATGTGCTCACCATCTAGTGCCTGCTAGTACTGAGAGCAGCAGGACACTTATCAGCTAGTACCTGTGAGTACACAGAAGCATAGCAGTGCGGTCATCACCTAGTGCCTATGAGTAAAATGCAGCAGCAGCATTGGGCACATCACCTGGTGCTTGTGAGTACCCAGCAGTAGTTTGATCACTGGGTCTATATTATATGTTCGAAGTCTGAAAACTTGAAATTGGATATGATCGACTCCATATGAGCGAAATTTTCAAACACTGAATATATAAACAAACTAAAAACAAAAAATAAAACCTACCTGAACATCTCCCCCTGCACACCCCACACCCCCCGCTACTTAAATATACCAACTCCGAGAGTGCACTACATTGACCTACCGCGATTGTCACTGAAACGTTCAATGTTTGAAAACTTCTCTCATATTATGTTGATAATATGAGATTCAAGGTTTTCAAACTTCAAACTTATAATATAGACCCCCCATCACCACCTGGTGCCTGCATGTACGTAGCAGCAAATTTGATATGCATGTGTATAAACCACATGTTAAAACATGCAAAATCCACTCATTTCTTGATTTTTGCAATCCCTCTTTTACAAACTGTAGTACTGATTGCAATGCATTGATGATCCTCTCAGGAGTAAGGAACACACTAATTTCAAAGCAGATTAGGTGTGAACGTCTGTATTTTCCATTACTAACGTTATTCAGGTTCTTTTTCATGTAAAAAGAATTTAAAAGCAATATGCATGTGCAACTGTAAATAACAGTAAATATTTATTACATTTTTACATAGGTTCATAGGTGTGTACTAGGCTTATGGCCCTGGACCCTTGACAAGCCTAGCCCATAGAAGTGCCCTGGCATTGTGCTGCCCAACGTTAGCTCCCAGTGCCTCTTATCAAGTAGAGCCACTGGAGCGATCCCCAGGGTGAACTTTCTATTACTCACCCACTCATTAAGATTTCTCCTGAAGAGGGTCAGTGAGGTGCTCTGCTTGACATGTATGGGAAGTTTATTCCACAGCATGGGCAAGTCTCTGGGTTATGAGCCTGTCCCTCCAGCTGAGAAGAAATGAAACAGGCTCTGATGAGATATGAACTCATAACTCCTGCTTTACTAGACCAGTGCTCTAACCCCTACAGAACCACACACAATATATTGTTGTGACTTTCTCATGTAAAAAAGTAAAAGGAATCCCAGAAGACAAAGCTGTAGCACAATTCTTTTAATAAAAACAAACCCTGACAACAACTGGTGAGCGCTTTCACACCGAAGTGCTTCTTCAGACAAATATCATAGCAAAACACATTTATATAATAAAACAGCAGTCATCAATTATTAAAATGAGCAATTATCACTTAACTAAATCCTTTGATTTTAGAATGGGTCTTAAAGAAATACTGTCATTGAGGCCAGGTTTTCTTTCAGCACCAAACCTCAAATTCCACTGAAGTTCTCTCTGTTCAGTATAATTCTTTAAATCACCACCTCTGGGATTGTTAAACACTACCTCCATTACTTTAAAAACAAAACTATGTTGCAAGTCAGATTCTAACACATGTTTAGCTAAAGCATTTGTAGCATCACACTTTTTTATGGCATAAAGGTGCTCACGAATACTCTCAAAGAGCATTCTATTAGTTTTCCCTATATAGTAACTATTACAATATTTGCAGGTAGCTAAATAGACCAGTTTTGTTTTTAAAGTAATGGAGGTAGTGTTTAACCATCCCAGAGGTGGTGATTTAAAGAATTATACTGAACAGAGAGAATTTCAGTGGATTTTGAGGTTTGGTGCTGAAAGGAAACCTGGCCTCAATGAAAGGGTTTTTTTAAGACCCATTCTAAAATCAAGGGGTTTAGTTAAGTGATAATTGCTCATTTTAATAATTGATGACTGCTCTTTTATTATATAAATGTGTTTTGCTGTGATGCTATTTGTCTGAAGAAGCACTTCATTGCAAAAGCACTCACCATTGTTTGTCAAGGTTTGTTTTTATTAAAAGAATTGTGCTACAGCTTTGTTTTCTGGGAGTCCTTTTACTTTTTTACTTGAAAATTTTGTTGTTTTTTGGTCTCCCAGTCTAGCCTTTTGGAGGTATATTGAACTTTGTGTATTGTTGTGACTTTATTTAATCTCCTACAGTATACTGTTTTCCACAGTGCTGTTTCATTTTCTGTAGAATTGAACTTTTTACAGCAGTTCCTCATTACTTTGACATGGTTCTTAGGGAGGATTAGATCTTATCACAAATTTCAGAGCACACCTGATTTGTACTTTGCTATGGAAAGAGATGCCTACCCTTTTTTGTGATTCTCTTGTAGAACAGATCAAGGGGACTATAGTTATAATGAAAACAACATGAAAAGTAAAGGTTTTCAACTGTATAAACTTATGTTATCACTGCTGTTAAGTGTTGAGTATTGTATTCATTTTGTTTGCTACAATAAAATAAAATACAGATGGTAGATCAATGATTTAATTCACCATGTTGACAATTTTGAATTGTATCATTACAGATAGCATTTTATATACATCGTGTGTGTGTGTGTGTATAGATCTCACTATTTTTTCTACTAAGACTGTATCGTGCTCTGTCATACTGCATAATCTCCATTTAATTCTACAGGCAGCCAACTAACACAGTGGCCTTCTTAAGTATATTTTCCATGGCTTAAATTGTTCACTGCAAGGTTGTGTAACACTGATAAGAAGTGGTGGGAATGAGTTTATAATGTTTCTTTAGGCAGGAACTCATTGTAATGTAGACAGAAAAAGATCTATACTTCTTGGAAAGAAATGTAAAAGATGCAATGGAAATTGCAGAAGGAGAAAACTGTTAACTTGGAAAAATGGCATATAATCATTCAGTGAATGCAAAGTATTTTATTCATAAAACCCACAAGGGCTCATGGCTTTGAAAAATGTAGAACCAAATATGTGTTCAGTTATGCAATGCACTGAAAATCCAACCTAATTTTCTAAGCCTGAAAACTTAAAGCAGCATTATCTGTAGGCAGTACTACAACACATCCAAAACGGTAATTGCAAAACTGAAAACAGCTGTCAGCAACAGGAATCTGAGCAGATAAGTGCTTGTTTAACGTGATATCTCTTCATGAGGATAAACAGAGAAGACAAGCATTGCCCCTACATATATCCACGTGCAGAATACAAGTTGGTAGGAAAATGTGTAAATTACAGCAGTCCATTTTGCTTGGTTTTGTAGTAATATATTTAGTCAATCACAGTTCCACAAAATTCACCTTATAATTCTATATGGACCCTTCTTGCCTTTGTGGCTTTCACTGATTTATTTTTAGTACAAAGAATTTCTGGTCTCAAACATAAAATGGAAGGTATATTGGCAGTGTGATGCATACTGTACTAAATGTCTTATACACAAAACAAAAGTCCTCTAGAGTTAGTATTTATCTGTTTGCTAACTGATTGATTATGCTAAGACTCTAAGTTTTCTCTCACATCCTTAGGTAAGAAGGCAACAAATTACACAAACAATTAAAAGCAGTGTGTAAGCACTAAGGGTTAATAGCTCATCAGATTGCATATTCATCTATAATACTAGACAATCCCGTTTCTCTGGGTTTATTTCAAAAATCAGGAATTCATATTCCATTATATGAAATTTTGTCATGTATCATCACTATGGAATTGTATATAGTGTTTAGGATTATTGTTGGGTTTGACAACGTTTAAGATAAGTTTTGTGTTTTTATACTCTAAAAGGATGAATACAAGACAAATTAAGTAAAATAAACATGATAAAAAAATCATATGAAGGATAATCTTGTTGTAGCAGTGTGCCCCAAAGAAAATAAATGGTGATTCCTAGTAATGCATTCACAGAATATTCCACAGAAGAAATTAGAGATTCTTATCAAAGACAGCTTATTGTGGATGTACAACCAGCCTTGCCTGTGTATATACAAACTTACATATATCCTTTCTTTTAAACTGTATATAACTTCTGCCCTGTTGTATACAGATTATTATTTTTAAAGTTCACTATGTGAAGCAGTAGTTGCAGATTAGTGACTAGATTCATGAAAAATTAGAAAACACTTTGATGGGCTAATGACCACTAAGAGCCAAAATAAAAAAAAAATAAATATATATATATATATATATATATATATATATATATATATATATATATATATAGTTATACTTTGCTGACTGGGTTAGTCCCATTAGGCTAGCAATCCCTTATCGGGGAAGACCTGAGGTAGCATACATCAAGTGAAGTTAAACACAGTATTATTTAACGCCTGGGATTTAATGTACATGACATAATAGCATTAATACACTTAGGAACAAAAGACTTTTGTAAGGTTACTTTTGAAACATTTACTTTACTTGAAAAATGCATGAATGATATGGTGAAAGAGTTCATTGGCACCATAGCATGGAAAAAGTATATTTTTCAGAATCTGCAGTTGTAGAAGAAATTTTAGAAGACTGGACATGGAGGAATTTGAATTAAAGACTTTTTTCTGTTTATAATAAGGTGCATGAAGCTATAAAAATGTAAGATAAAATGAATGTCTTGACAGCAGGAAGGGAGGTGTGGGTGACACTGGACCTTAATGATATTTCAAATTTTATAGCTGTGAATGGGAAACAGAGGGCAGTGAGCAGTGGAGGTCAGGCCAAAGCATTTTTTGTGAGAACAGCAGCTACTTGGTGCAAGACTATAATAAAAGAAGATATGGTCAAGCTGGGGAAACAGGGACATACCACTAAAATTGTAGGCCTATATGCAGAAAAGACAATGACTTTGATGTTTGAACATTTTTGGTTTGGCTGTCCTATACAGTAAAAACCGAGTCTTCACTGTGTAATCCTTAAACCACCTGTAGTGTAGGCCCATGGGGCACATGCAAATGACCCTTAAGAACCTAACAGTGCTTCAGCTACATGACTTCTGAATGTCCATGACTTTTCACTTTTTAAGTCTTTATGGGTATAATCAGACCAATAAAGCCAAACCCTACTAGCTGTTGACATGCCGTGTTTTAGCCTTTTTCTGACCGCATCAGTACAGCATAAGTGGATTTTGTTTTTATAGGCCTTACTGTAATCACAAAGTAAATGCCAGTCAGTGCACTGAATGGAGAACATTTGTGGTATAAGAAAAAAAATAATTTATAAAGAAGAATAGCAGACATTACATAAAATAATGAGAAGGCAATGATGCCACAAAAAATAATACTTATGCTGAATGTAGCAAATATAACAGATGTGTTATTAAGGCAAAACATTCTGTTAAAGGCAGAAAGGAAGACGGTAATCCTTTTTAACTCTTCAAAGTATAAGGAAAGCATGCTAATGGAGGAAAGAGGAAAGTGCAATAGTAATTAAGCATGAAGACAATTAAAGCTGGAGAATCCTTTCTAAAACTATATATGCACTGAAAGAAATTATACAGGATGTAGACTCAGCGATTAAACTCATTTCTAAAGAGACAATGGCTATACCAAACAGAGACGTTTACTACTGAGGACTTTCAAAAGAGTACAGAGTGAGGAAGGATGGAGTATGTAGAGGGGAGAGTTGTATTTATTATGCAATTTACTTTAATGTTCATCCCATGTAATTAAGTATAAATAATCCAGAACCAGGCATACATTTGCATGTTAGCCATAGCTATTAGGACAAGCTGTGATAGACCTGGGCTGAAATTTATGATTAACCATCTGATCATCCAGATTATATTTGAATACAGTAAGAAAACTACTTTCCTTTTTCTGTGGAGGGGAAGCTGATTCCACAGAAGTGATATTCAATGTGATATGCATCTATTTCTGCTACACATTCTATTTAGGTTGTAGGAGAGATTTAAGATCTTTTGAATGCGTGCTTCTGCCACCACTGGACTCGCAGATGTGGAGCAGGTCTAAAAGGATAGCATCTGCTGATGCTTTGTAATCAAGGCAGACATCATTCCTGAGTAACTTGCAAGACACCAAAGAGAGGGACAAGGTACTTACTTTGGTGTGTGTGTCATGAAAGTTTGGGCAAGTGTTTACTTGCCATTTGGGTAATTCAGCTTTTGTGAATTTCGTCTTCTGAAAATTAAGTTTGTTATATGAGGTTTAGAAGTAGATCCATATATATATATATATATATATATATATATATATATATATATATATCTACTTTGCATGCTCGAAAGCTCAAATGAAACCCACCTAGGTGGGGGGGCTGCCCCCCCCACTACCCCCAATAACTATATATACCAATTCCGTAATTGCACTATGTTTGGGAAAAAGAGCTTATTTCCCCACAGTGGGCAAGTGTTTACTTGCCCTGGGGAAAAACTTCACAGTTCAGGATTTCTTCTAGAAACTACTCAAGAATCGTGGTCATAGTGAAAATTCATGTATCATCTGCAAATGACAACATTAATGATTTCTGTTAGGGAAAAAATGTAATTCTATTTAAATTACTGTGGCAGATAAACTTATTTCTTTGTGCTAGTACCACCTGAAAAGTTGCATAAAGGTGAAATGATCACTGCATGACTGAATGTTACTTATACCTACTCTTAGAAATTATAAATTGAGATAATAATTTCATTTCTAAAAATAGATGTGCATTTCTGAAAATAGATATGCTTTTTCCTAAGAGAAATTAAATTTTACTTATCAATACTGCATTCGGTTATTTAATAGGTGATGTCCTGGCTAAACATTGCTACAACTCTATCCATCTGTCCTCCATCTGTAGTGTCCCCTTTGGCCTTCTTGCATAATATAAGCTCCTGGGCTTTCATAAGAAGACACCTAGAAAGTCTTAGCAAACAATCTGCTTTCTAGTAGTGATGTCCTACACATATGCGTTTGCACCTGTCTATTAAGCTAATGGAAGATCTTAACAGTATCACTGTAACCTAGTCACTGAAATGTAACTCAGGGTAATGATATCCAGGATCTTTTTCTTTTTTCTTTCTTTCTAGCTTTATGTTCTAATTTCTGCATTGTGCATGTTTTATTTCCTGTTTTACATTGTATCATATTGTATTACATCTTGTAAAATTTGTTAACTGTGCAGATTTTCTCCCCCGGTCTCCAATATAAAGGGGCCTGCCATGGCCCAGTCTGACTTTCCCGGAAAACAAATGCTAATGAATTCACTAATTAATAAATAAATAAATACATGCACATTATCTTAAGGCCTGTAGACATTTGAGAAGTGACATCATTCAACGTAAAATCATACTAGTGAACATCTCCAGCTGAAAGGGAATAGAAAGTTATTTTCCCCTATAATTCTAAAGGCTCAGGTGGTGGCAACAGTAACTGCTCAGTTAATCTTATACAGATAGACTTATTTCTTTTAAGGTGACAACATATACTCTATCAATGAGAAAACTATTGTAAAAGGAAAAAAAGATAGGACTATCAACATTCCAGCAAAACAAACTGTTTTGACAGTGTTATATTTGAAGAACAGATGTTAAGATATGGAAAGTATCTGCATTATAATGTTTCTCAGCTTAATTCCTGCTATCATACATTCATGTGATTTTTAAAATGCATTGCATCTGGACAAATAGGTAACTTAGTATCTTCAAGGAAAACCTTGGTCCATACATTGCTTGAATGACCCTTTTAGATTAGACTTTTTGTAAGTGGAAAATAGATAAATCAAACCTATGTCTGCATGGAGATGCTTGCTAACAAATCCCAGCATTAATGCTCTTGGTTAAACATCCAGAACATTTCCATCTCATTTACTGCCACATCACTGCAGTCATTCCATATAGTTTCTGCAGCCCATCAGCTCAGCGATACACAGACGACAAATTATACACTACACGGCTTGTATTCATATTATCCTCATTTCTGCTTTGGACACATTCCACTTGTTTATATGTTATCTTTTGCATGTGGCTACTTCTAGTAAAAACTGCAGCACACCCTTTCTGTACAGTACATGTTCAGTTCATTTCTAGTGGATTACGTATACTTTTTATTACAGGATCACAGGAAGTTACTAGGCTATTGGCCCTGAAGCCCTTATAAGCCTACCCAAGAGTTTGGCCCATGTTTAGACAAATCAGCACCCAATGCTCCTGTCCAGTAGGGACACGGGTGGAATCTCAGGAATGTATTTTCTATTTCTCATCCAGTTATCCAAGTTGCACTTAAAAAGGGGTAAAGAGGTACTCTGCTTGATGTGGAGAGGGAGTGTATTCCACATTTGGGAGAGTCTCTGGAAGACAAATCTGTCCCACCAAGAAGTTCTATTGATATCACAGACCAGACTGAGGCTGTGCATGTGGGTTACTCGAGTGGAGCGTCTGTATTAAACTAAGTAGAGGGACAGGGCTTTTAGCCTACCTGTGTATGGAAGATACTTGAGGCCCTGGATTCTCCTGGTGAGGAATCTATGTGGTCTCTCCAGCTGCTGCATGTGCTTTGCAAGGTACATGCCAAATGGGGCGTTGTACTCAATAATGGGCCTTATAAGGGAAGAATACAGGGATGTTATGACCTCCTTGTCCCTGAATGAGATACACTTACTTAAGAGGTGGGCCATGTAGAAGGCTTTACATACAATGGAAGCAACATGGTAATCAAAAGTCAGGTTATCAATCTGGATGTCCAAATCCCTCATGACTGATTGCGTGCTTAGGACATTGTTATTGCTGCATTTTTATTTTACTTTTCCACGCATGTTTGCTGCAATGTTTAGGAAAAATGTAATACTGATAAGAAAGGGGCAGCAAAGCTTGTGTTAATGCATTTATAGAATTATGAAATAATGGAGATGTTGGATATTAAATAATTTCCAAATTAACTACACATGTTGGATACTAAGAAATACCTTACAAATTAACTGCACATGTATTGGATACTAATAACTAACTTCCAAATTAACATATATACAGAGAAACTATCATTTAGAGGACACAAGTGACACATGCAGACATTATCATGAAATCACTGCTGCTTCGTTCCTTTCTACAGCCATCTGTGTGTCTACTGTCTGCTGCAACATTTATTCACTAAGACCTGTTGCTATAGCAGATCGAATATATACATGACCCTCAGTGTTGGGAAAGTCTTGGTTGGGTGGGGTGTCACTGCACCAACAGATTATTAAATTCTCGTGTTCATATTAAGTGCACTGGCACAATTCCAACTATCAAGGAGTCTGATTAAGTGCAGTAGCACATCTGTGTCAGCTATCTGAATTAAAATGGGAGGGAACTGAGGCAATTTCTCTTGTAACTTTTCATTTTAAAAGTATTTTTCCTCTTCATAGCAACAGTACTAGCAGAAGAAAGAAAAGAATGTTTGTTATTATGTGATCTAGAGGGTATACCTTCATAAGTTTGACAGCCACATCTTCGACGCTGCTACTGCGAAGTGCGAAATTCAAAAATCTCGAAATTCGAAGCACCGAATTACAAAACCTTGCTCCCTTGTTGACCCATGTTAGCACTCAATTCAGCAGTGGAGTGATCGGGAATGTTGAATTTCGATATTTTTACATTCAGGGAAGTCGGAGTGATGGAATATGGCTAAATGGTTCGAGTTTAAGCACATTTTGAAATGTGCCTTTGCACATATGAAGGTATACCGATCTAGAGAACAGAAGGGGTCAATAGCACTCCAAAACAATAAATTAATATTTTGATTGGCAAATGAATCCCAAAGAAAAGGTAAAATAAAACATGTTCCTCTTATCCAAGACCAAATCTTCCAATAACTTACAGATCACAAGAGTTAAAAAATGCCTGGTTTTCTGGCACAAAGGAAACTACTACTCCATCCTAGGCTGCATTACCTCACAGAATGCCAGAAAATCCCCTATTATCTGGCAGCATAATTAGGATTTAATGTTGGCCTTTCCTTTGCCATGTATTGTTATCTTCACAGAACTGGCAATTTGTAAACGGCTGAGTGTGGTAATGAATAAACTTTTAAGATGGAGAACCAGCATGTAAAAGGGCCTGTTCTGCAGTCAAAGAACATTCTGGACAGTGGACTGTACACTATATTGTTCGCATCTACAATTAAGCGCTCCCATGCATGTATGGTTACTTTTACTTTGCTACTTAGTTTATCGAGTGAAGTTTTTTATTTATTTTTATTCACATTAAAGGTGCATTTCATTTTTATCACTTCTTGACTAAGGTTAGATATACGTAATTATTGTTGATTTCTGGTGGCCACTGTGCAGTGAATACCCTTATTACAAAGGAGTGCTTCAGGTCAACATATTTTTCATTACTGACTGATCATTAAAACCTGAGTAAGTATGAAAATTTCTCACCCCAAAAAACAGTTAGCTAAAACCCATTATTCTTTGTTTTAATGCTTTAACTAAGGTGATAAAAGATTTTTGATTTTTTTTCTCAGACGACTAGAAGTTCTGAAATACCACCACCCTAAACACTTATGGTACAAACAGTGAAAGTCACCATTTCTTTAATCAGCAGCTACATGGTAACCAACTCCAAGCCCTTTACAGTTTATACAATACACTGAAAGTTGTTTTAGAGGCAATGCTCACACAGAAAATTGACAACGAAGCACACCCTATATCTCGAGTAGATTACTAAATAAAAATGAAAGTTGATATTCTACTACAAAGACCAAGTTAACCATGAAGTGGCATTAATTCTCTCTGCTACTACAAAAGGTACAGTAGGATCACAGGAAATTACTAGGCTATTGGCCCTGAGGCCCTTACAAGCCTAGCCAAGAATTTAGCTCATGTTCCAACAAGTCAGCACCCTATTCCATTGTCCAGCAGGGACATGGGTGGAATGCCAGGGGTGTATTTTCTGTTCCCCATGCAGTTATCTAGGTTGCACTTAAAAAGGTTTAATGGGGTACTCTGCTTTACATGAACAGGGAGTCTATTCCACAAACGGGGGAGTCTCTGGGATACAAATCTGTCCCAAGTTCTACTGATGTCACAGACCAGGTTGAAGTTATGCATGCAGGTTACTTGAGTGGAGCTTGACTTGTCGATATGCAGCAGTCCCATCAGGGCAGAGCCTGAGATTGCTTCATACGCACCACTGAGGAGTATGTGGGAGACTGAGTAGAGGGACAGGCTTTTAGCCTATCTGTGTAGGGTAGATGGTTGAGGCCTTGGATTCTCCGGGCGAGGAACCTCTGTGGTCTCTCAAGCTGCTGCATGTGCTTTGTGAGGTACATGCTGAAAGGGGCATTGTACTCAATAATGAGTCTAATAAGAGAAGAATACAGGGATGATATGACCACCTTGTCCCTGGATGAGATACCCTTACTAATGAGGTGGGCCATGTAGAAATCTTTCCATACAGCGGTGGCAATATGGTGGTCAAAAGTCAGTTTGCTATCAACCTGGATGCCCAAGTCCCTCACAACTGATTGCATGCTTAGGACCTTATCATAAATGTGATAATTTGTGGGGATGTCACTCTCCCTGAAAGGGATGATGATGCATTTTTTGGAATTCAGTTTGAGGCCATGTTTCTGGCACCGGTCATTTGTTTGGGTGAGACCCCCTTGGAGGATGTCCACATCACTAGGGGAATTGATGATAGCACCCAGCACGCAGTCATCTGTAAACTTAGTCAGCCATAGTCCGCTACATTTGGCCTGCACCTCCAAGAAGTATATCCCAAACATCAGAACCCCCAAGACCGATCCCTGGG
The DNA here is from genome assembly GCF_019279795.1 of Protopterus annectens. Classification (NCBI taxonomy): domain Eukaryota; kingdom Metazoa; phylum Chordata; order Ceratodontiformes; family Protopteridae; genus Protopterus; species Protopterus annectens. The sequence goes on from NC_056748.1 coordinate 1,120,568,052, forward strand.
GTACACAGCTTGTTACAGGTCTACTACTTGAGGTGGCTTCCCCTACTTTGACTAGGTGGGTTCTACCACAGAGCCAGTTTGCTACCCATCTGGTAATATATGGATTGATACCTAGCTGAGAGAGTTTATCTATTATACCTGAGTGAGGAACAGTATCGAAGGATTTGGCCAGGTCAAGGTAGGCGCTGTGCACGGTCTTCCCCTCGTCTATGGCCTTGGTGATTGTCTCAAAGAAGTCAACCAAATTTAACAGTCATGACCTCCCCTTGATGAAACCAAACTGTGTGGGATCAAGTTTAGGTTGCCAATGTCCTTGTTAATGAGGTCCATGATAATCTGCTCCATGGCCTTGCAGATCAGGCTAGTTAAACTGATGAGTCTATAATTTCCTGAATCAGTGGACGCTCCACCTTTGTGCAAGGGGATGACAGTAGCTGTCCTGCACTCAGCTGGGATGAAGCCAGTACTCAGGCTTTTGTTGAATAGTGTGCCTAATGGTGCTGCAAGTTCATGCCTGAGTTCATGTAGGATGCAGCCTGGGATGTTATCGGGTCCCATGGAGGCTGTATTTTTTGCCTTAGAGAAGGCAGTGATGATTTGCTCCCTACAGATAAGGGGAGAGGGCTGGTACTGGGGATGCCCAGTTTTACTGATTGGGGGGACAGAGGAGTGATGTTTTCACTGAACCTGTCTGCAGGTTGGCTATATCTACAGTGTTAGTGTATGTGGTGTCCTTGACCACCAGTTCTGAGCAGATCTGGGTGCTTCCCTTGAGATTGCTAACATATGTGAAGAAGGCCTTATGATTGTCTTTAGTAGATGTGGCCAGTTTGGACTTGAAGTTTGCTTTGGAGGATTTAACTAGTGAAATGTATTTGCTTGTTCAGGCTAAGGAGTGATTGCTTCCAATTAGGTACCTGCTCCTTCTTGGTCCTGGACAGCATTTTTTTTTTCCTTTTATTATAGAGTTTATTTATTCTAGATTGTACATTAGCTACAAGTGTGTAATTGTCCATTTTATCATGGTCTAATCCAGCTTTATTGAGAATAGGAGAAACCCAAGATTCTTTTAAGGATGTTAGCAAGTAATAAGGGTTAAGTGGAGCATTTGCATCTTAGTGGAGAAAGTTCCACACCATCCCCAGAGTCCATGCTCATATCCACACTGAATGCTTCTAACAACCACATTGAGAAGAACTTGGGGCACATGATACAATAAAAAAATGAGGTGCAACATAATGGCTTCACGTGTCCTTATTCCAGTCTTGGCCATGGTGATGCATGCCGTTGCCTGAATATCAGTCTTTTTTCAAGGAAGGATGATCTTAGTGAATGATTCCACTGAGTACCACGACATGCAGGAGTAACCATGGCAAATGGAAATATTATGGAGCTGGCTGGAAGGAACTGAAAATCAGTTCACATGAGTGTATAAAGTATGAGAAAAAGAAGAAATAACTGTACTCAAGTACAAAAGCAAAAACATTAACAACTTTAGAGATGTGGCCAACAGACAAAAAAGGCAGAAAAACAAAAAAGTAGAAAAGAAAATGAATTAGAAATGACCGCAGGTTATGCTTTTAAAGCTAGATTACCCATCAATGGCTGCAGATTGAAGCAATAACAGCTTGCGCAAAGGAATGTAACTGCTGAAAGGATACGGCCAACTGTTGATCTCTGCACGTGATTTATTTAACTATGATGATAAGAATCTGCAGCAGCTCCAGCACCACATAGAGATAAAGCTTTGACTGTAGGGCAGGTGACCTGAATGTGGCTTGGACATTTGACAGAGCTGGCAGAGGATAGGCATGCCCTTCCTCAGAGGGTATGGGTTCGAGGGCCAACCATTACTACAATCCCTTGGAGGGTGGGTGGGATGCAGGAGGTGGTCCTAGGGGCTGGCATTCTTACATTAAGCCAATCTGGAGATAGCTGTCATTCTGAGTGTATAGGAGTATGTATCCCCTCATGGAAGACAATGTCACCTCTGTAGTAATGTGGGCAGTCCATCCCTTTGGCTAGGGGAGGGGATTAGACCTAACAAATACATCCTCATTGTCACAATGCAAGTAAGGACAAAGCAAGCTACTAAGCCTGCCTGTATGACAGACTCCATGGAAAAGTTGTTATCCTCAATGACGAATACCCAGGAGGGGAGAACAAATCATTGATAAGAGACACCTCTCAGTGTCTCTCTTTATTTTCAAGATTCCTCATTTTGAGTCTCAAGTCCATGTTCCTTGTAGTTCAACATTGAAAGGGTCTGGCACACATTAAGTGTTAAGAATTTTTTTAAGTGATATCCATGGTACATAATAATGGATTATATCAATTCATCAAAAGTTCTTAATAGGCTGTTAGTAAGTGTTCCACATTTTGCCGATTTTTCCACATTATGCAAGGTTAAGCCCATCATTTTGTAGATGAGAGCTATGATAAGGGGGGTTTAATGGTCAGAAGTAATAAAAAGACATAACAAAACTGATATTAATTCTTTATCAGCGATTGCTGTGTTTTTTTTTTTTTTTTGTCTGTGACCTAGCAGAATCTCTCTTACTGCTACTGTCAGACATGTTTGAAGTCTATTCCCAACCTGGATAATGTAATCTCTCTAGCTATTTAGAACTAGAGCATGTGTGTCTGTGACGACTTTCTGACTACAAACCCATGCTATTATTTTTATCTTGAAGATTGTTCTCCATTAGGAATTTTACAAATATGTCATGCAACATAATCAGTTTTTCAGCTAGTTATCTATGCCAAGGTAATGATCTTGTAGCTTCATGGATCACTCTTGCTTCCACCTGTGTGAAGTGGCACTTACATAGCCTTTGTACAAATCTGTAGAATCTTCCTGTCAGTCAGACACCTACTGAACACATCTTCATATTTTTATCAGAAATAATGCCAGATTGAAGATCATTTTAGAAAAAATACTGCCCAACCTCTGTTCTTGTTTTATTTCACCATAGCCATCGCCTGTCCTAGTCACAGCTGACTTCATCTCTTTACCTTATGCCTTCTCCCTGAATTGCCAGCATTCTTTCACCTACTTGTTTTATGACTGCAGATACAAGAAAAGTTAGAAACCACCAGCTTTTTCGTTACCCTCTCATCCTTACCAGTGCTTGCTCTACTCTCCTAGTGGGAGTGGTTCCGTGCTTTAATTTGTTTTCTTCTTTTATTCATCAATTCTTGTTCCTAGTAATTTCTATGAATACAATTGCAAATGAGTCTTTTAGGAACTTACCATGATCCTTGTCTTCTGTCAAGTCCCATCTCTCCTTGGTCAGACTGGCCAGTTTGGTGCCTGCACTTTTTTCAATATTGCATACTAAATGTCTCCTGGTTCCCATGCTTATCTGCCATTTCCCTGTATTATCATGCCTTTGTCATTCTAATTTTCCTTCCACACTTTTAAATATTATTTTTCCTCATAACTTTTCTCAGTTTTTACATGTTCTGTCATTTTCAATTGCTTTGTCCTTCAGATCCTTTCTCACAGTTTTCCTGTTGTCCATGCTCCATTTCCTGTCGCCTTCTTTCACCAATGTTCTGCATTCTGCTTAATTATAATCCCATGTGAGCAAACTACACTGCGGATAAATGAAAATGTTTGATACTGTACATTGTGTTCATTTTAGGTTTTCTGTTGAAACATCAGCACTCGAACAGCTGGCTGCAGCAAACAAAATGCAAGAGAGGATTGAATATTGAATACCATTCTTCTCCTAAAAATTCTTTTTTGGTAGAGGACAAGCACCCCTGCAACCCCAAATGTATATATACCAACCCTGAGATTGCCATACTTAGACAAAGGGAATATTCCAAGGAATGGAAGTCTCAGACTTGGTATATGTAAATACAGCTATGCTATAGGGAGCCTCAAAATTTCAAATGGTTACCTTCATTTTCTTGTGCAACTTTGAAATGTACTTTTTCAGCTTGAAGTAAAAAGAAACAGCAAAATGCAGCTCCAGCCATCTATAGTTGAAAGAAGTGACTCATTAATCTTTTGAGAATGCCAGAGAGACAATTTATCGTAGTAGTACTGCCTCAACTGGTTGGTATTCCAACTAGTTCCAGAAGTGAGTGCTTTAACTTGTGGGTAACTCAAGGAGGAAATTTCCCAAAGAAGTGACTGTTTCAGCTGGATGGCACCTCAAGGAAGGAATTTTCTTAAAAAATTGACTGTTCAAGTTGGTTGGTGCCCCAACCAAAGTTTGGCAAGGTATGTCTGCACTGTTAAATTTCTATGTAGTGCCAAAAATCATAATTCTTATCATAATTCTGTACAAGAAATGAAAGTATCCAGACCTCCTTTGTCTGCATTACAATATTAACTGATATTTACTGCATATTGACTTGATGTCACTAAAGTAAAATTAGATTATGAGTCAAACTTCAAAATAAAAAACATGAACCATAGATGCTGGATAGTAACTGATCATTACATTCTTGTAATCCTGTGCTTAGCCCCAAAGGCCACCAAATAACAGTCTCATTCAAAGTGTCATCATACTTGTGTGCCCCAAATAACTTAACCAGTCTGGTTTTAAATGTAGCAGGGGGTTCAGTGTAGGTCTGATTTCTTTAGGAAGGCAGTTCCATAAACCTCAGGCTGCCTGAGTGATGTCTCTCTTGTGGTGTTCATTAAAATAGAGAAATTAATGTTGACTGCATCATCAAATGGAGATAAAGGTCAAAGATCCAGGGGGCTATTAATGTCTGATATGCAAGATCCTCATAGATGACAAATACTAAGCACATTATTAGGTGAAACGTAATGCTACAGAGATTACTAATTGTAAAAGCTTCTCTGTTCAAGAGAATGAAAGTAAAACATGTATAGCAAGCAAACAAAAACAGTTGCATTGAAAATCAATTTAAAAATTAAATTTTATTTTACCAACATGTAACATACTACTAGCAAGCAGAACTGTAGCTGTCTGGTGCTCTGTGCAGTTTCCCCAATTCACTCCCCTCCCAAACTCAAGTGAGGTAAAAAAGAAATTAAAATTTTGGAGAAAAAGAAAAAAAAACACCTTTCTGATCTGAAACTGTATTAAAGAACAGCTTGGCTATAGTTATAAAAAAACACATTTTTGAATATTGGTACTGATCTACCACTGCATCTGCTGATTGCACCCCCTATAATCTTCCATGCGGGGCAGCAATCCCCTTCTCCCTTCCTTCTGCTTTACCTCTACTGATAAGGTTTGTGAGGACTGTATTAGATTCACTGATGCCAAGAAATGTTTAGATTCAATATGCTGAACAACAAAACATTGAAACCAATGGCTTTGACTAAACTATGAAATGACCTAAAACCTATGTAAAATACTCCAAACAGGATTTTTGCAGAGGGCTGTGTCCCCTACCCCATAACTTTAAAGATATAAAATTAAGATCAGACAGTAATGGAGGAAAAACAATATTACTTTTCACTCTGCCTGCTAGTCTCTTTCACACAAAGCATCCCAATTTAATTTTATAAATGCGCTCGTTCACCTACTCTGCTACCGTCTAACAAGTCACATTTTTTTAAATTTAACTGCAACATTTAAAAAAAATTGATGAAATGCTTCAGAACTTAATTGCAAAACAACCCCTGCATATTATTTACACCAACTCCAAGATGCACTACTGTGGGGAAAAAAGGGTAGATTTCCCAGTCCTCGCTGTACCATGATCTCCATTCAAAAGCTTCAGCATTTTGGAAAGTCTATAATATGGTCTCAACCATATGAAGTTCGACTTTCTGAAATGCTGATTTTCTGAAGGGGACCCATCTCAGACATATGTAAAAATAAGAACTCAAAAATGAAAGAAATAAAATAAGAATATCAAAGGTGATTATGGTTACTGTTAATACATTTTTATTCATATGCATTGCATAATTCTGGTTACTTATTTTTATTACCTGGAGTAATGTTATGCAAGCAATAATGCCTTCAAAGGTGGCATTATCAGTGAAACAGTCTGTTCAGGGGTGGTCTGAGGCCTGATGCTACAGGTGAAGGTCCTCACCATCCTTGGAGGTCCATTATTTCCTGGCAAGTATCATGCTTAGGCAATGAGCTATCTATAAAATTGTTTTTTTTTATTTTTATTAGTACATACCTTCTATATTTTGAATGTAAAATAGTTCTTCTGCTTGATGTTTCATTCTTGTTTTTCATATGCAAATGCTGTTGGAGGAATTATTTTACATTTAAAATATGGTATGTATGAATTTACTGTCCATAAACAGACACACACAAATGCTTAAGCAGAGATAGACACACACAAACTTATAAAAAGAAACATATACATGTACATATACACAGATGCTGAGGCACAGATACGTACACAGAAACACACACACACACACACACACACACACACACACACACACACACACACACACACACACACACACACACACCTTTCTTGACTGAGTCCACTTTAGATGTTTCATTCTAATCAAATTAATGAATAAAGTTATATAGTACAAAGCACTGAAAACCCGCACACCCCAATGCCTCACAAACGAGGACAAATAAAGTCTACCAAAACCAAATCTGAGGCAAGTTTGGCCTCCCAGTCCAAGGGCAACCACAAAGCATTCTTTAGCTATGTCCACAACCTCAAAGGCAATACACAATTGTGTGCAGAGCTCATTGTAAATGGAGCCATCTATATTGAGCCGGAAGATATAGCAAACCTCCTGGCTGATAAATTCAGCTCCAAATTTACTCCTTTCTCCCCCCTTTAACCTTCCCTCAGGAAATATCATCAAATATAACTCACCCTACTATCACTAGGGAACAAATCCTTAATGCTGTCTCTAAGACCAAGAACACTGCATCAATTGGCCCAGACAATATCTCAGGATGCCTTCTAAATAGCATGAAACATGACCTATCTGGGCCTCTGGAATTACTATTTAACTGTAGCCTCCAAACAGGCTTTGTGCCTCATGAATGGAGAAAGGCAACAGTCATCCCTCTGCACAAAGGAGGGCCATCTACAGACCCATAAGTCTCACTAGGTCTTATATGTAAAGCCATGGAAAGAATTATCATGGAGATGATCAACAGAGATACAGTAAACCTCCAGACACTGGACCCAACCCACTCTGGGTTCATAAAGGGCAGTTCATGCCTACTCATCCTGGTGGACTTGTTTGAGAAGGTCACCAAAGCAATGGATAAGGGCAAAATCATTCACACTGCCTACCTTGACCTGGCCAAGGCATTTGACACAATACTCCACTTGGGCATTGTTGACAAACTCAAGAGGTTAGGTACAAATCTGTATATCACCCAGTGGATAGCCAGCTGGCTCACAGATAGGACCCAGGAACTTAGAATTAGGGAGTCCACCTCCACAAAGAGGCCAGTCACAAGTGGAGTCCCTCAGGGATCAGTCCTTGGACTGCTCCTTTTTGGCATTTACTTCTCAGAAGTCAAGGACAATGTCAGTGGTCTCTGGCTGACTAAATTTGCAGATGATTGCAAATTAGAAGCTGTCACTGAATCCCACACTGACACAAATGTTCTCCAGGAAGGGCTGACACAGACAAACAACTGGTGTCAGAACCATGGACTAAAACTAAATGTCAAGAAATGCATAATAGTATCCTTTGGGAACTCATCCATCCCTGGTAACTATCATATTGACAACACACCCCTTAGAGTTGACCCAGTAGTCAGGGAGTTAGGGACACACACACACAGTAATCTAGCCTTTGATCATCACGTGTCTACAGTGGTGAGGAACTCATTCTGTGTTGCGTAACTTATAAACACAGGTATGGCATCTAAGTCCAAGGAAGTCATTGTTCTACCTTATTCGGCATTCATCAGACCTATCATTGAGTACAATGCTCTCTTTGGTATGCACCTAACCAGGCATATCCAACAATTGGAACATCCACAGAAGTTCCTCACTAAAAGAATACAGGGTGCAAGTAATATGTCCTGTGCAGACCGTCTCAAGGCCCTATCCCTGTATTCTGTCTCCTACAGGCTGTTGAGGGGAGATCTATGCCTGGCATAGAAGGCACTATCAGATCCCACTCTGATGGTCCTCCTGCATATCCACAAAACAAACAGCACCATAATTACCTACTCTAAAAACTAAAACCTTGCCTGTGATATAAATAGAACCTGCTGGAGAGATACGTATGTATCCCAGAGACTACCCCCTCTCTGGAACAGGCTCCTTATCCATGTGAAGCAGAGTTCCTCCCTAACCTAATTCAAGTGCAACTTGGACAATTGGATGGGAAACTGGAAATTCATCCCTGGTTCAGCACCTATGTCTCTAATGGACACAGATAACCTGTATATGTTTCATCTCCCAGGCCCCTGCTTACACTTATCAAGGGTATCAGAACTTGTCAGAGATTTGTGATACACAGCTAGGCTTAAAAAGGCCCTTGTGGTCACTAGTAGGATAGTGCAGTGCTGCAGCAGTAGCATTGTTGCCTCACAGCAAGAGGTTCTCTGGTACGATTCTCAGCTGGGGTGCCTTCTGTGTAGAGTCTATATGTCCTCCCTGCATTCCTGTGAGTTTCCTCCAGGTGCTCTGGTTTCCTCCCATGTTAGGCATCCACCAAAAATTGACTTCATTCCAAGTCAGACTTTCCCAGTTAGCAAATGTTAAATAAATAAATAAATTAGTCTAGTAAACACCTATGAACCTATGTCCCTGATTTTGCTCTGTTCCTTTAAAAATGTTTTAATTTTTTGGCAAATCAGTCAGTGAAGCCAGACATTATAACTTCATACTTCTAATGAGTACAAACTGCATGTTAATAAGGTTTACATTTAATGTCAGTGCAAGAAAGGGAGACACTGCCAGCCCAGCCAGCTGGAATTTTGTAAATAATTATATGTCATTTGTGATGTGATTTATATAAGATGTGTGTGTTACAACTGTATTAGGACTGCATGTCATGTGTATATCAAACTGGTGCAGAAGTGCGTGTTGAAAAGGTTTTTGCAGACTGCTTAAACTGTAACCACAGTGTGTCCTACTGGAAAAGAACAGAAATGTACGTGCATTATTGTAACTGATTAAATGTATATATTTAACAATAGAAAGTGGGATATATGAGGTTAACCTCAGTCAAGTAAATTTCAGAAAAATAGCTGAAATTAAATTATTTTATGGCAGCTAGAGATATAATGTCTATACTAGGGAGCTCTATGTATTGTCTTTAAGGTGAGCTAATTACTAGTTTTGAAATCATGAAGGAAGGTAATTGTTTTATGACTTCCAGCATCTGCCAAAATCTGAGGTCTATGTATCTTCATAGGTAGATGCTACCTGCTAGCTTCCAACATTAGGTTTTTCACCTGGGATAGATTCAGATGACAAGAAATGATGTCATTCTGCAAGCTATCCCAGCAGTAATATTTGAGATATTAATTTAAAAAGTCTCTTAGAGAGACAGAGCATTCTGTCTTTGACCTGACAACAACTAGAAGGCCCATTAATCACATTTGCCTTGCTCTGTTGAAATAAATTTCTCGGAAATGGTAGAACTCTCTTAGAAATAGTCAGGAATATAGCAAAGCTTAGTTTAGATATTTTTCTTTGTTTGAGAATGCCCTGAAATGTTTTACACATTTCGTTGGATTTTGAACTCTGTTACTGTGAATATATACCAAGTTTTTTTGTCTTTTATTAATTATTATTAAATATATTTAAACCTTTCATTGTGGCTGGTCTGTCTAGAGATATTTAAGTTTTTTGAGTACTTGCATATCTATTTGGTGACACTGTGTGGGCCATTCCTGATAGCCTTGCTCTTGGTCAAACTACCATTTGTATTAATATTAATATTACACAGTAGGATTGTACCCCCTTTGTTAAGGGCCTTAAAGTAGCTAATAAGGAGTTAGCTGGTGGCTGTGATAGCTACCTTATAGTCTGGGCAAAAGGGGGCATAGCTAGTAAACCTGTGTCAGCCTTTCCCAGGTGGGTGGGTGTGTGTGTGTATATGTGTGTAAATCAAACCTCAAAGAGTATTGTGTGCCAGCTACTTGTGCAGGAACACAAAGAACTGGATGGACAGAGAGGGTGCTGGAGGTCTTCACATGGCCACTCAGCTGAGATCTCAATTCTATAGCTGTGCCAGTGGGGAGTCTTATTTGGAATCTGGAGAAAGAAGGAGAAACCAGCCCCAGACTGACTGTGGTCTCTGTATGCTCTTAAGGTAAATTGTACTCGATGCAGAGAGCTGCATTTGGAAATAATTGCACCTTGTCGTCCTCCCAATGTACGTCCCCCACTGGTTCCAATGGTGAGGATTGAGGCTCCTTGATTACTGGTCCAGTGATTGGGTCATCACAGTTGACCCCTGATTTTTGTCTTTTCCCTCATATTCTACCTTCTCCCAGAATTCCTGACCAAAGAAGTTGAGGTGGATGTGTTGATCCTCTCTCTCTCCCCTTCACTTGCTGAATCTCTCTCTTTCTGTCTTCTCTCATACACACCAACTAAACACATTTTTATTTATGTTACACTCACTAAAAATCAAAGTCATATTTAGCAAGTGTAAAAATCAATAGCTGTTATATTTATGTATGCATTTATTTTAGTCTATGCTTCACAGCAGTTTAATATGCTGCTGTGAAGTGATAGATTTGTGGGTTTTTTGTGAAGAGAAGTACATCTACTGTTATTCTAACATTTTACACAACTGTACTATGTTCTTACACATCACTGATGTAGTACTCTTTACTAAAGGCAGAGTACAAAAGCTCAATATGGAACTTGGGAGGAGATTGGCCCAGCAGAGGATTCAAGAAACCCATGCAGGATAGCCCTGGAAGCCACATCCGGCTTGTAATGTTTAAAGCTCAAGTAGCAGCCTCAAGGATAGAATTGGTATGCAACCCTTTGAAAAAAGCACCAGAGGAAGCTACAGCCCTGATAGAATGAGCCTTTATAGAGGGGATAAAGGCTTTTCCCACGAAAGGAGTAACAAAAGGAAATGGCCTTAGAGATCCACAAAAAGATGGTTTGTATAGAAACAGTCAAATCTAGAGATCTGGGATGAAAAGAAATAAAAAGTTGCTCAGACTTGTGAATGGTTTTAGTCTTCCTTTAATATCTGACCAGCCTATGTAAATCAAAACTAGGAAGAACCTTTTCACTTACAGATTGTGGAGAAGGAAAAAATGTGGCCAGGTTAATAGGCTGATTAAGTGACAATTCATTAACCATCTTGGGCATAAAAGAAGGATTAGTATAAAAAGACACCTTGTCCCTATGAAAAACTAAAAAAAGGAGGAACAGCCATAAGGGCTTGAAACTCAGATACTCTCTTAACTGAAGGGCCAAAAGGTGAGCATTCTTCTATGTACAATGCTGTAAGGACACTGAAGCCACAGGCCCAAAACGAGCCTGAGTCAATTTTTCAAGAACAAAATTAAGGTCCCAGGAAAGAGGAATATGTTTCTGGAGGGGGTCTAATATGGAGCGCACCTTTAAAAAACTGACCTCAAACCAAGAGGCTAGATGACAAAACAAAGGCAGAAAAGCAGAAATAGCTGAAAGGTGAGCTTTAACTGAAGAATACACAAACCCAGCATGGATCAAATTAATTAATTTATTTGCCACGTTTTAACTGTGTAGGTTATAGTCCAACTGAACCATGTAGTCCATTTTCAGTGGAGACCCAAGGAGAAAAGCTTCGGGGTACAGAATTAACATAGCATTACAATATTAGAAAATATAAAAAAGTAACCATGCAATGTAAAAAAAAAAAAAAAAAAAAAAAAAAAAAGAGAGAGAGATAAACCAACATAAGATATACATCCAGTGAAGAAATAAATGTGTGGCTGAAAGTTGGAGTACAAAATGCAAGAGTAAGCAAATGCAAATAAAGTTTACAACTCATACAAATAACGTCCAAACCCATAAAAATAAAATGTACAATGTGAGGAAACAGAAACAGTATCAGCATATCCTTTACATGGAAGCATAGCACTAAATATTATATTTGTTACAGATTGAAACAGCATGTTCTGAAAAGTATAAGTGAGGGGAGAAGAAGATGAGGTGGCAAAAGGACTTCAAGTAGGATTATGGCAAGGGGAGAATTTTGAGTACTGAAATCATTTTTTACTTAAGTTTTCAAGCAGATGATGCCATTAATGTTACAAATGTTAGAGGGCAGCCTATTCCAAGCTTGGAACACAGAATTTCTGTATAGGAGTTTGCCAATATTTTTGTTCGGTTTGTAGATATCTAGAAGGTTCTGGTTATAGCTAATAAGCGAGTGAGCAGGGAGACAAAGGGATACTATGTAAGAAGGAGAGGGACAGGCCATGGGTTTATTTAGTAGGTAGTGTGTGAGCTGCAGCTGGGAAAGAAGCAGGAGCCGGGGGATTCAAGCTACTGAAGTTATTTTAGAGCAAGGCAATGATGTGATTTGTATGGTTGGTTACAGGCGAATCTGGCAATGTTGTTATAGGTCTGCTCAAGTTTGGTTAATAGGTATGGCTGGAGATGGGCAAGGATGGAGGAAGGCTTGAGCTAGACTGGGTTTGGAATTGGGAGCCAGGAAATTTTTTATTTCTATAGGGGTGCAGGAAAATAACTTTCTTGGTTGGCGAAAGCAAGGGAACCTTTTTGGCTTGGCTTATATAGGCCACAGGGCCAATAGCCTAGTATCTACCTATGAATCAGTTTTAGGTTTGTTTTTTTGATACAGTGTTGTATATGGATGTCAAATTTTTACTGATCATCGATTATAGTACTGAGTAGTTTGGTGTGAGGATCTGCTTTGATAGGGGTGTTATTGAGAGAGGAAATGGTAAAGGTGGATTTATGGTGGGAGAGGGATTTGGGAAGAAAAAGTAGGAGCTTAGTCTTTTTTTGGGGTTAAGTATAAGTTGCTGTACAGTTAGCCATTTTTCCACAGATGAGAAAGTGTTTTGAGTAATGGAAAGAAAGTTAGAGATGTTATCTGAAACAGAGATCACAGTAGAGTCGTCAGAGTATTGTATAAGGGAGGACGTGGTGCAGGAGGAGTGTAGATCGTTGTTGAAGATGTTACAAAAAGATGGCCAAGGACTGACCCTTGAGGGATGCCAGTTTGGATAGGTATGAAGGGGGAAGAGTTGGATTGCAATCTAACAGACTGAAGTCTGTTTCACAGACAGCTTGAGAAGCAATGAATAGCAGGGGGGAGAGATTAAGCTCAGTTAGTTTGGCAATTAGTTTAGAATGAGAGATAGTATCAAAAGGTTTAGAAAGGTTGAGGAACAGACAGGATACTAGAAATTTTTTGTCCCTGGCTTCAGTAACAGTGTGACTGAAGGATAGGCGGGCAGTGGAAGTTGTATAATTAGGCCTGAAACCATGTTGAGTAGGAGTTAGATCCCCATCTATGAGGTACTGAAGTAGCTGGTTATGAAAACATTTTTCAAGGATTTTGGAGTGTGGACAGAGAATTACAATGGGTCTGTAGTTAGATGGATCTGTGGAGTTACATCCTGTGTGTAATGGTGTGGTGTAGAAAGATTCCCGGGTATCAGGGACAGTGGATTCTTGGACAGATCTGTTAATTAGGATTGAGACAGGATAGGATATGGAGTGGGCTGCTAGTTTAAGGAAGAGGGGAGTGAGGCTGTCAGTACAGCGAGAGTACAAATAAAAGCGAACAAGAGGAATCTCCACAAAAAGTGGATCCTAGTTATGAGCAAGGCACCAGACAGAAAATCTCATCAATTTGGACACACATGAGTTTCAGGTAGTGGATTTCCTGGCCTTCTGCAGAACCCAAAGCACATCCTCAGAAAAAAGGCACTTAAAAGGGAAGGGATCAAAACCCTATCTCCCACAGTGTCAGCTGAAGAGTGGACAAGTGAGGCTGGATGACAGACCCTTTTATCTTGTGTGAGTAGGTCCACCCTGTGAGGTAACGTCTGGTGATTGCCCTTGGCTAGGTGTAGAAGAGGGAACCAATGCTGTCTATGCCAAAAGAGAGTCACCGGCAAGATTTTGGGGGACTGTTGCTCTATCTTGAGTAGAACCCTTGGTATGAGACTAAGGGGAGGGAAACCACAGAGAATCATCCCTTTCCAAGAAAAGGATAGGACATTCACCTTCAATATCACTGGACTTGGGACTCTAGTGCGAAAAAGAGGAAGTTGTCTGTTCAAAGAGGAGGCAAAAAGATCCACCTCAGACCTACCCCAGTGGTGGACAATGTACAAAAACATATCTCTATGAAGCATCCACTTGTGAGTCTGTGTTATGGACCTGCTCAGAGAGTCGGCCACAAGGTTCTGTTGTGAAGGATCACCTGATATCGGACAACTAGATCTCAAACTTGAAGAGCTGGTCTGCACAGAAGGTAGGATCATGCCCCCCTTCTCAAGAATCACCTGATATGGGAAAACTAGATCTCAAACTTAAAGAGCTAGTCTGCACAGAAGATAGGATCATGTCTCCCCCCCCTTGCTTGTTGATATACCACATCACTGTGGTATTGTTTGTAAAGATTTTGAGAGGCCCTGTTATAAAAATAGTATGAAAGGCCTAAAAAAGCAAGGAGGAGTGCTCTCATCTGCTTGATGTTGATATGGTCTGCCCACTGCTGAATGGGACAAAGCCCTTGAGAGAGCCAAAAGAAACACCCCACTCCACATCTGAGGCATCTGAAAAAAAGCTCCTGATAGGGGACGAGGGCTGAAAAGGAATTTGTGGGTTGAGAGACAGCTGATGAATCCACCACTAAAGTTCTAGTTTGAGGCATGAAAGAAGAGGGCTATAAAGTCCAAAGAATGACAGTGTTGGAGCCATACTGGACTTTAGGAACCACTGTAGCTTCCTCACGTGGTGGGCTAGATGTAGTATAGAAATGGTGCAAGCCCTGAATGCCAGAGCCCTTAGAAATTTTCTGGCTGTAACTGAGACCCGAGGAAGAAGGGACTGAAAAAATGTAATAAGAATCATTTGGATGGTGCAGCGCTAGCATTATCTCCTCACAGCAAGAGGTTCTCCAGTTCGATTCTTGGCTGGTGTGCCTTCTGTGTGGAGTATGCATGTCCTCCCTGCATTTGTGTGGGTTTCCTTCCACGTTACAAGACATGTCTGGAGCTTTTCTCCCTGGGCCTCAGCTGAAAATTGGCTTTGTTCCAAGTTGGACTTTCCCAGTTAACAAATGTTAAATAAATAAATCAGAGGCTTGGGTGTCGGCAAGGATGCCAGCATAAGAATGGTCTAGAGCCTGAACCTGAGAAAAACATGATCCTGAGGGGGAGTCAGGAAGGATGTCTGGAAATTTCTCATAAACCCTAGGCTTTGCAAGAAACAAATAGCATAGTGAAGGTGCTGAAGAAAGGTCTCTGGGGAGGAAGCCTGAATGGGCAGGTCGTCCAGGTAAGGAAATATTTGTATCCCCTTATCATGTAAAAGGTAATCACAGGAGTTAGGCATTTGGTGAAAACCAGTGGGGCAGTAGAGAGGTGAAAGGGCAAAGCAGAGAACTGAAAATGCAAGGAAGAAACAGAGAAAAGCAAATATTTTCCATAATGGGAATGAATAGGGACGTGTGGATATGCATCCTTGAGACAGAGAGAGACCTGGAAAATCTGAGGAAGAATTGGAGGAAACAGAGTCTGAAGGGACAGCAACTGAAAGGAAGGGATCTCCAGAAAGGTGTTGAGCTGAGAAAGGTCTGGAATGGCCATCCAGGTGCCTTCTTTCCTGGGAATCAACAACATTTTGGAATAAAACCCCTTCCACCTTCTGAGGACCAGAAACTGCTTTGATGGTGCCTTGAGACAAAAAGCCCTGAAGTACTTCTGGAAAGAAAAGCAGCCATTCCTGAGGAGTTTGGGAAATGCCCAGAAAATGAGGAAGGGATTTCCACATCATGAAGTATCCCTGAATGATGATGGACAGAACCCAAGAATCTGAGTGATCCTTAACCAGTTAAGAAGAAACAGGGAAAGACAGAGATAAAAGAACCTGACTTAGGATGGGGGAAAACAGGCAGTCAGACAGAATCTGGCTTGTCTGGAAAAGGAGGCTTCTAAGTAGTAACTCTGTGTAGACTTAGCAGGAGGAGCCCATCTACAACCCATCTTGCCATTGGGAGGAGGGTGAGACTGTCTATGCACAAAGACAGGCTTAGAGGGATAATTTAAATGTACTTCAATTCCTGCAAGGCCTTGCCCTTCTCTTGCAGGAACATATAAAGCTCAGCAGCTGCAGAAACAGAGAGATTTACATTACCAAGGGAAGAGTCCATCAATTTAGCCTTAATATCATCACCCAAAGGCTGGAAGAGAAGTCAAGTGTAGCATCTCAAGACAGAACCAAAAGCAGCAGCTTTAGAAGAAGCATCAGCTGCATCATAACTACATTTAACAGGATGACAGGCCACATGGGAAGTGGTGCCCAACAAAGAGAAGGCTGAAACTTTCCCTTCAGAATCAGGGAAGTCAGAGATAACCTGAGGGGCCTGTGAAGGAAGAGCTAAGACACACCGAGTCTTGTGCGTCTGATAATTAACAGCCCAAAAAGCCAGGGTAGCAGCAGGGTACACCTGTGTGGCCAGCATTCCATGGCCGTACTGTCCTTGCAGAAATTTAGTAGAAAAGAAGAGTTTGGAAGGCCTTGTCAGAAGAGCCAGAGACAACACAGGGATATGCAGAAAGACATTTGTAGAGAAGCTTATAGTCATCAGGGGGATTATAAAACATGTCAGGGGCTGGAGGTTGGGAATTAGGAGCCTGAGAAGGCATTGACAAAGTATCCAACAGGGCAGCTAGGGCCAGAGGAACAGCAGAGTGCCTAGGGACTCCATCTGCAAGAGCTCATACCTCCTCTTCTGGATGTCAGAAACTTGAGAACAGTCCCATTTAACGAATACCATCATACAAAAAATAGTATCCCCAAGAGAGAGTTCCTCAAAGGGAGAATCCGGGCTAATCGAATCCTTTTTCTCCTCAGAACCAAAGTTCAATGGAGAAGGAACGTCATAGTAGTGCATCAATGACTCTTCCACTGAGTCAATGTCCTCATCAGAAGAGTCCTGTACCCAATTCCCCAGGGAGGCTTTAAGGCCATGAGTGCATTAAAAAACCCTGTGTAAAATCCTACCATTCATGCTGGGGATGTTTGGAAGCAGGGAAATGTGTTTAGTTTTCTGCTTCTTCTTTAGGGGGACATCAGCCCTGAAGACTTTCTTTGCCAACACTCAATCAAGGTAGTGAATTATTATGAATTATATATATATATATATATATATATATATATATATATATATATATGTGTGTGTGTGTATATATATATATATATATATATATATATATATATATATATATATAAACATATATATATATATATATATATATTATATATATATATATATATATATATATATATATATATATATATATATATGATGGGTCTACTTCTCTTGTCCAAAAACACACTTCTTCGAACAACAGAAAGCCACTTCTTATATATACTAACTCCGAGATTGCACTACAGTGGGGAAAAGGTATATTTTCTTAGCCCCACTGTGTTGTGCTTTGTTAAAGTGATTTTCGTGAAAGTGCAGTTTCGGTTAAGTGCACTTTCACTAAAGTGGGTCTTGGCTTCCTTGGCTTTTATTCACAGTAGGGATTGTAAATGGGGAGAAAAAGGAGACAGACGTTAAGCATTTAATAACAGAATCCCGTTGCTGGACTTTTAAAATGACATGAGGGAAGGCAAACATATATAGTGGATATGTTCTTTTTAGGAAGACAATATATGAAACGTCTATATATAAAAAAATGCTGGAACATTACTGAGGAATGACTGAACCTGGATGCCATCTGTGAAACAGAAAATAAAATCTAAAAGTAGTTAAAATTTAAGATCTAAAAAATATGAGATACTGACATTTCCTTTTACAGTATTATAAGATTTCAATGTGTGCTATTTTAAAAGCCTTTAGGTAGTTGCAGTACACAAGTCCTATTCAACATTCCTTAAAAATTATGTGAAGATAAATAACACAGAAATTAAAGAATTGAAAAAATATACAGACTAGAAAATACAGTTATATTATATTAAAAGAGTTCCAGAATTAGTCCATCATAGCAAACATTGCAATAATTAAAAACTGATGTGAATGTGGCTTTTATACTCAGCAAAGATGGCTATGTCTGATTGCTGGTAGCAACAAAGAAACCTTTTAAATTTTACTTTGGAGGTTATTACAGATTATAAAGAAAAAGGCAGAAGAATAACAGGGCAGCCACAAAATGGATTGTGAATGTCACTGGCAGATGGAACACATTAATAGATGAGCATAAGTCAAAAACTTGCTGGATGTGTATATTAATGAAGCAAATAATTTGTTAGGGCCAGTGTATATATCTTTGGATGGTGTTCCACACACAAAAGTAGTAATAAGTTCACCTGATGCATTCAGTCATAATCAGACTAAATAGAGGGTAAAAAATACAGGTCTGTATTAGATAACCTTAAGTTATCTTAAGCGAATGCTCACATGAGCGAAAATGCCACTAATCGAACTTGGTATTGTGGGGGGCAATGCCCCACACACCCCACGCTAACTATATATTCCAATTCCAAGATCACATTACAGTGAGGAAAGGGCAAATATCTCACTCCTCTCTGTACCACAATCCCACAAACACCCTTTCAGTTCCCGGCATTTTCGCTCGTGAGTGTTCGCTTAAGATAACTTTCGGTTATCTAATATAGACCCAAAAATACAGCTACATCCCTCTTACATTAGACGACTTTTTCATTTCAGGGCGATTGTTGACATCATTTATTCAATGTTTTCAACTGCTACAATGTTTGATACTGGATTTAACAAAAATATGCAGCAATTATTTTTTGTAATGTTAATTATAGGGAAGAACACTGCCTGTTAGGAAAAAACATGCTCACTATGCAGACTTTTCTATAAAAAGAGATTTCAAAGCCACAGCCATTCGGTGTCAAGCAAAACATCTAAAAGTACATCATACTTAGACACTGGCTATTTGAAGCTCAGAAAAAGAGGTAATGGAGTTGAAATAGTTGACAAATTCCTCCAATTGTGCATGGGTACCACCCCACAACAAAAATACATCATTCGCAAAACGCTAATAGAACAAGACATTAACATGATATAACTCACAGTTCTCATAGGGAAATTCACGTTCCCAAATGAATAAAACTAAACTTGCATATCTATTAGCCATGGCCATACCCATTGCTACCTCAGATTATTGCAAATAGAAATTCTCATTAAACATAAAGACATTATTTTCTTATTTTCTAATAGGAAAACAGTTACATAATAGTATTAATAGTATCTAAAGTCAGATCTGAGTGGACATTCAGTATATGTCTAATGGCCTCAACAACATAATCATTGCGTATCTTCGTTAAAAGTGATTCTATATCTAATGCTACTTACTTGCCTATCCAAGTTTACAGACTACCATTTGGTCAAGCCTCTTAAAAGGTCACCTTCGTCTTCTTTCGGCTGCTCCCGTTAGGGGTCGCCACAGCGGATCAACTGTTTCTATTTCTTCCTGTCCTCTGCATCTTGCTCTGCCACACCAACCGCCTGCATGTCCTCTCTCACCACATCCATACACCTTATCTTAGGCCTTCCTCTTCTCCTGTTACCTGGCAGCTTCATCCTTAGCATCTTTTACCCAATATACTCTGCATCCCTCCTCAGCACATAACCAAACCAATGTAATCTTGCCTCTCTGGCATTGTCTCCAAACCTTCCAACCTGGGCTGACCCTCTAATATACTTATTCCTAATCCTGTCCATCCTCTTCACACCCAGTGCAAATCTAAACATCTTCAACTCTGCCACATCAAGCTCTGACTCCTGCCTTTTTGTCAATGCCACTGTCTCCAACCCATATAACATAGCTGGTCTCACTACCCTCTTGTAGACCTTCCCATTCACTCCTACTGGTACTCGTCTGTCACAAATTACTCCTGACACTCTTCTCCACCCACTCCATCATGCCTGCACTCTGTTCTTCACCTCTCTTCCACACTCACCATTACTCTGAACTGTTGATCCCAAGTATTTAAACTCATCCACCTTCACCACCTCTACTCCCTGCATCCTCACCATTCCTCTATCCTCCCTCTCATTCACACATATATTCTGTCTTAGTCCTGCTGACCTTCATTCCTCTTCTCTCTAGAGCATATCTCCACCTCTTCAGGGTCTCCTCCACCTGTTCCCTACTCTCGCTACAGATCACAATGTCATCTGCAAACATCATAGTCCACAGGGACTCCTGTCTGATCTCATCTGTCAACTTGTCCATCACCATTGCAAATAAGAAAGGGCTCAGAGCTGATCCTTGATGTAATCCCACCTCCACCTTAAACACATCTGTCACTCCCACCGCAGACCTCACCACTGTCACACTCGTACATATCCTGTACCACTCTTACATACTTTTTGACACTCACAACATCCTCATACAATACCACAACTCCTCTCTAAGCACCCTGTCATATGCTTTCTCCACAAAGACACAATGCAACTCCTTCTGACCTTCTCTGTACTTCTCCATCAACACACTCAGAGCAAACATCTCATCTGTAGTGCTCTTTCCTGGCATGAAACCATACTGCTGATCACTTATCATCACCTCCCTTCTTAACCTAGCTTCCACTACTCTTTCCCATAACTTCAAGCTGTGACTGATCAGTTTAATCCCTCTGTAGTTACTACAGCTCTGCACATCACCCTTATTCATAAAAATCGGTACCAAAACACTTCTCCATTCCTCAGGCATCCTCTCACTTTCCAAGATTTCATTAAACAATCTAGTTAAAAACTCCCCTGCCATTTCACCTAGACACCTCCATGCTTCCACAGGTATGTCATCTGGACCAACAGCCTTTCCGTTCTTCATCCTCTTCATAGCTCTCCTTACTTCCTCCTCTCAAGACATCTGCAACAACTGGAAAGGCCGCAGAAATACCTCACTAAAAGAATCACAGGCCTAAAGCAGATGCCCTACGCTGACCGCCTTAAAAAACTCCAGCTATACTCTGTCGCATATCGTCTACTCAGAGGCGATCTCTGCTCAACATACAAGGCCATGTCAAACCCAGAGCTGTTGGACATGCTACATTTAAAGAAATCCCAATCCCTCAGAGCCACACGTTCCAGGGATCTAATCCTTATCATCACAATAAACAAAACATGCTGGAGGGATAGGTTCCTGAACCAGAGACTCCCCAGACTCTGGAATAGATTGCCCATACATGTCAAGCAGAGTGCTTCTTTGGCCCTCTTCAAAAGGAACCTTGATGATTGGATGGGAGAAAGGAAATTCACTCCGGGGATCACGTCAGTCACCCTGCTAGACAGGGGTCCAGGGAAGTAAATAGTGTGGGAAGAAATAGCCAGGGAATTGTTATGGCTAGGTTTGTATAGCCTAGTACCAACCTATGAGCCTTGCTAATCCACTACACTTCATGATTCACTATCCGCACATCATCCAACCTTCTCTCCCTCTCATTCTCTTCATTCATCAGCCCCTCAAAGTACTCTTTCCATCTGTTCAACACACACTCGTCGCTTGTGAGTACGTTTCCCTCACTATCCTTTATCACCCTTACCTGCTGCACATCTTTCCCAGCTCTGTCCCTCTGTCTAGCCAATCAGTACAGGTCCTTTTCTCACTCCTTAATGTCCAACCTTTCATACAACTCTTCATACGCCTTATCCTTAGCCTTTGCCACCTCTCTCTTTGCCATGCACCTCATTTCCTTATACTCCTGTCTACTTTCTTCATCTCTTTGACAATCCCACTTCTTCTTCGCCAACCTCTTTCTCTGTATACTCTCCTGTACTTCTTCATTCCACCACCAGGTCTCTTTGTCCTCCTTCCTCTTTCCAGATGCCACACCAAACACCCTTCTAGCCATCTCTCTTACTAGCTCTGCTGCAGTTACCCAGCTATTCGGTAACTCTTCACTGCCACCCAGTGCCTGTCTTAACTCTTCCTTGAACTCCACCTCACAATTACCCTTTTTCAATTTCCACCATTTGATCCTTGGCGCTGCCCTCACAATCATCCTCCTCTTCTTGATCACCAATGTCATCCTACAAACCATCATTCCTATGCTGCCTAACTACACTTTCCCCTGCCACCACTTTACAGTCTCCAATCTCCTTCAGACTGGCCCTCCTACATAGGATATAATCCACCTGTGTGCATCTTCCTCCACTCTTGTATGTCACCCTATGCTCTTCCCGCTTGTTAAAATATGTATTCACCACAGCCATGTCCATCCTTTTCGCAAAATCCACTACCATCTGACCTTCTGCATTCCTTTGCTTAACACCATACCTACCCATCACTTCCTCATCCCCTCTGTTCCCTTCACCAACATGCCCATTGAAATCTGCTCCAATCACCAGTCTTTCACCCTTGGGTACAGTCATCACCACTTCATCCAACTCACTCCAGAATTTTTCTTTCTCATCCATCGCACACCCAACTAGTGGAGCATATGCACTAACAGCATTCATCATTACACCATCAATTTCCAGTTTCATAAACATCACTCTATCCGATACTCTTTTCACCTCCAAAACACTCTTAGCATACTGTTCCTTCAGGATAACCCCTACACTATTTCTCCTCTCATTCACACCATGATAAAACAATTTGAACCCACCTCCGATACACCTAGCTTTGCTCCCCTTCTATCTGGTCTCTTGCACACACAATATACCAACCTTCCTTTGTTCCATCATATCAGCTAGCTCTCTCCCTATACCAGTCATACTGCCAACATTCAAAGTTCTGACCCTCACTATCACAGTCCTAGCCTTTACCTGCCTTCGGGCATGCCTTCTCCCTCTTCTCCTTCTTTGGCCAACAGTAGCCCAATTTCCGCCAGCACCCTGTTGGCCAAAAATATCGGTAGCGGTCATTGTTAACCCGGGCCTTGACCGATCTGGTATGTATATCTGTACTGTTGTCTGCATGTATGATTTGGCAAAATGTTATGCCGGATGCCCTTCCTGACACAACCCTCCCCATTTATCCGGGCTTGGGATTGGCACAAAGAAATGCACTGGCTTGTGCATCCCCAGTGGCTGGGTTCCTCTTAAAAGGTCAAGACTATCTTTAATATAACTATCCACAGACAGCAAAAAGTCAGAGAGGAGAGAGTACAACTGGATTTGCAGGATTTGAGCAGATTTCAACCCAGGATTGAATGGAATATGCAGTTTGAACCTGTTTTAAAATCTAGATCCATTAAATAGATGCTCTATTGTTTAAGTTGTATTTACAAAAAATGTGTAACATCTGTTTAAGTTTTTAGATTTATTATGTAGTTGTTGTCACTGGTTGACCTTGGTCATGTGATACTTAGACTATATGTATTTAAAAGTTGTTGCTCTTGTACTCAGACATTTTAATACATCTAAGGAAGCACTGTTGTGTGAAAGCTTATATTAACTGAAAAAATGCTTTGTTCGTGGTGTGCTTAAACCGTGAATTGTTTTGCTGATCAGGAACAGTGACAAAGTTGCAAAGATATAAAAGATAAGAGGTTCTTTATTTCATTATATTTACATATTTATATTTGTTAATGTTATTTAAAATTTACATATGTGCATCATAAAACATTTCACCGCGGTCTCCCCTTTCACAATCAAAACTTTTTTTCCTTCATGCATCACTTTTTTATTACATAACACTTAACGCATTTCATTTCAAAGAAGCTAAAAATTATATTTTTTATCCAATATAGTCGCTACTCCCTCATTACTCTTCCATATATTCATTAAAATATCTTATTAGTGGGATAGAGCAAAGATGGCCAACTGATAGCAGCAGTTTTTCAGAGCTCCATGAAACTAGTATAAAATATATTATTAGTATTACTATATCTGAAACACTCCTCTTCAATTATCCCTAATTTCCTGCAAGTTTTTTTTTAATTATTACTTTCATTAAAAACATGAACAGTTGTTTCCATCATGTTGTACTTATGACCTTTCATCTTTCGGCTTATATGTAATTTCTGTTTTATAGTCTGCTACAGGCCCCATGAGGAGCTCAGTGTCTCTCCAGAAAGTGTTTTCCAACTGTATATGCCTATTTATGTTGACTTGTGTTAGACATCTAATATGATTTATGCTTTATTATTGGAAGTTACTATGGCATGCTAGCATTTTGTCCTCACCAAGTTGTTTTTATTATGGTCTATTTGCATAGCTGCACCTTGTTCACTAATGTTATTCATGTTATTCATGTAATTGTGCTGTGTGTAGACAGCTCATACTGGTGTCTAATTATTTCTATATATTTGTGCTGTTACTGGTGGATAGAATCACATTAGAGACCCAGGACAGAGTGCTGCTCGCTATATTTTTATCTGTGACTGCATAACTGTCTGATGAGGTTTCTTCTAACAGATGATTTTCCAGTTGGCTCAGTATCTGCATATACCAGTAGCTGGTTCAAGACATATTTTCCTGTATTCAGTAGCTATTTGCTCAGTTTGTTTTTTGTAATCTTATAATATATCTTTACCATCTCAAAAGTGCTTACTCCTCTCTGTACTCTTAATTTCTAGACCTAACACCACTCTTAAGTATTCAACTGCGGTACCACCTATATCATTCTTATAAGAAAAGCACAGTCTGGGTCTGAACTGTCTGCAAACAGCTAAAGTTAACTTTGAGTATGTGTCTACCTGTTTGAGCCAATATTAATTTTCCCCTGGAGAGCACTCTGCTTTGGCTTTTAGCCCCCCCCCCCCCCACACACACACACTCATCTTCCACTTTCTCTCTTATTCCCTTCTGTTAGCCAATAGTATCCATAACTGATCAATACTGTGTGTTTGTTAATTTAAACTGAGACCACAGTAGCCTACTGATAAAACGTTATCCTGTTTTTCCACCTGAGAAATGGTTAAGAAATGACTTACAGTTTCAGAGCAGTCCTTGGTCAATTGTGATTGTTTCTTAAACACAAACTTGTCTTTGCTTTGGCTCATTAGCAGCAGTACAAAAGAATTGACTGCTCACACCCTTGTTCTCCCCTCCCCCTTCCCTGTTTATTACCTTAAGCCAATTCCAAAGTTAATAAATATTACCTGTGGCAGGCACCATTTTTAAAATAACCACCCTTTGTCACTATCATATGTTCATTTATCAGTTTACTCTGTGACCTGATTGTTTCCAGCCCCCTCATAAGAGCTACTAACAGGGTCTCTACCTGCTTCGCTTCCCCACCCTGCCCCCTATTCCCTCCCACCCCAGTGGTCCCACCTTTATTACACTCACAAACCCCTCCCATCTTTCCAGTAGCCAACCACAGCACTAACCCAACACTACCTCCTCCATCTTCCCACTATCATCACACCTCAACTAACATGTACAAGCATACCTTACCTGTGCGCACTGCATGCACTCTCCTTGAATATCTTACATCCTACCAAAGCTCCATCATTCCCCCATTCAAACACTACCACTGTACTACTACTCACACCACCACTCATGTCTCACGTTCACTCAGCTCCCCTCCCACCAACTCAAGAACCATCCCTATGCACCCCCCATATATTCTACCAACTATATTACTGAAACATAAAGCATCACTACAACTTAACATAGTAACCGTCCCACCATACCTATTACCCACACAGCACAATCATAAAGTTTCCATAATAAACAAACACATTCAAAAACTGAGAAAACTAATAACCTCATGCATATAAAAACTAGCCCTAAGTGGAGACATCCACCCCAACCCTGGCCCTACCATCTCCAACCCCTACCATCTCCAACCCCAATCCTCAATCAGACTAGAAACCACTACTTCTCCCATATCACAGCCAATAGAAAGCCACATGACTTCCTTCTACTAAGCCAAATATTAGAAGTATATCCAACAAAGTCCATGAACTCTATTCCACCATAGACTTGCACTCCCCAGATATAGTCATCCTGACAGAAACCTGGCTAAAACCTCACATTACCAGTGAGTAAATACTCCCTACCGGTTACGGCATACTAAGAGTAGACTGGCTAAACAAGAAAGGAAGCGGTGTAGCTATAATATTTAAACAGCACCTAAACATCCAGATCTTAAAATCATCAGCTCCACAAATAGGCAATGAAGAAATAATATATACCGACCTCAAAATAAACCAAAACAAAACCATCAACATAATTGGCTGCTACTTCCCACCTGGCCAGAACATCCCTCCACTAGAAAACCTCCTCACCTGGTCTACCCACCATCTCCCCGAAGAAACTATAATTTTAGGTGATTTCCATATTGACTGGCAATCCTGTTCTGGCAACCATCCAACCCATCATGTAAACCTTCATGGCTTCACTCAACTAGTCCTGTCACCAACCAGGATAAATAAAAACTCCAGCAAGCAGACTACTCTGGATTGGATACTAGTCAGTAAGAGCCCCCAGTCATATTTAACAGGCTGCTTATCAGATAGCCTCAGTGATTACTCCCCAACATTCCTACTCAAAAAATACCTATACCAAGCTAAACCTGTCATCTACCATCAAATATGTAAAAAACTAAACTTTAACCCACTCACATTCATCTCATCCCTCAAAGAATCTAAAGTACCTCAGTCTTGATGACGCAGTTGAATTTTTTAACACTACCTTCCTCAGCATCTTTAATTACCATGCCCCCATAAGACTTTCCAGAACCAAAGCACAACCCTCCCCATGGCTACAGAAAACCACTAAGTCAGAAATGAAAAACAGGGATAAAGCCTCTGAGCACTGGCGCAAAACTAAAACCCCCTCAACTAGACAGAAATTCCTAGAACTACACAATAGAGTCAAAAAGCTAATAAAACAGGACAAATTCCAATACTACCAGTCTGCCCTAGACTCCTCCCAACACAGCCTCAAACAATTCTGGTCCTCCATAAACTCCATCCTCCACCCAGGTAAAGTCAGTACCCCTCCTCCTAACATCCCTCACTCCTCAGAAAATATTGCTACCTCATTCAACACACACTTCACACAAACCATACTATCACTAGCTAAACAACACAACCCCCCTCCCCTCCAACCCACACCTTCAACTAGTAATCTCCGCACTGACCTCTCTCTTTCTCCTGTACCTACCTCCAACATAAAACAACTCTTAACTAAACTAAAGCCCACCAAATTAGCAGCAGACAACCTCCCAAGTGAATACCTACAAATCGCAGCTGATGCTCTGGCCTTCTCAGTATCCATCTTGATTAACCGATCTCTGTCAGAAAGTTATGTTCCCACACTGTGGAAAGTATCACATATAATTCCCATCCGCAAAGGCGGCCCCTCCGCAGAACTAACCAATTACCGCCCCATAGCTATTCTCTCTCCACTCTCCAAAATACTAGAGAGATGCATACACTCTCAGGTCTCAGACTACCTCCTTACTAACAACCTCTTTTCCAATACTCAGCATGGTTTCCGACCAAACCATAGCACCACCACTGCCTTACTCTCCTTTACTAACACTATCCTTCAGCATAAAAACAATGGCTCTCTCTCCTCTGCTACTTTCATAGACCTATCTAAAGCATTTGACATGGTCCCACACAAACAACTCATCTCTGTCCTCAATAAACTATCCTTCTCTCAATCAGTCACCAACCAGTTTCAGAGTTACCCGTGTGACCGCCAACAATCCGTTGTATGGCAGAATGACATATCTCCCCAACTACCTGTCTTCATAGGGGTTCCCCAAGGATCCATCCTTGGACCCCTACTTTTCTCTGTTTTCACCAATAATCTAGCCTCTGCCACCAAACATGGCACACTCATACAATACGCAGATGACTCAACCATCATCTGCTCAGCCCAGTCCCTACCCAAACTGCAAAAAGTCACACAGGAAGCCTTTTCCTCTGTTGAAACTTGGTTATCCGATGCCCAATTAAAACTCAACCCAAACAAAACTAAACTACTCATCTTCCAACCCACCAAACATACTCAAAACAACTCTCACTTTAACATCACAGC
The DNA here is from genome assembly GCF_019279795.1 of Protopterus annectens. Lineage (NCBI taxonomy): Eukaryota > Metazoa > Chordata > Ceratodontiformes > Protopteridae > Protopterus > Protopterus annectens. Next base: position 1,120,596,094 of record NC_056748.1, read on the forward strand.
AAAAGACGCCACTATTATACCCAACTGAACACACCAAATTGCTAGGAGTGGAAATAGACAAACTAAAATTTGACATTCACGTATCCATGACCATAAAAAAGTCCTCAAAAAACTAGGAGTGTTATACAGAAATAAGCAACTTCTCACCAAAGCAGCAAAGATTTCAGTAGCAAATTCCCACCTTATCTCCACCCTACTTTATGCCTCTCCAATATATACCAATTTAAGGAAATGTGATCTAAACAAGCAAGAGACCTGCTACAACAAAATCGCCAAATCTGCCACAGGGGCATCCTACCGTAGTCACCACTGTCTCTCACTTGCTGAACTGGGCTGGCTTGAACTCCCTCACCTCCTTCAATGGTATCAACTCTCACTCGTCCACAAACTAGTAAACCATCCACTAAATTTCCCATCCCTCCAGAATCTACTGCAACCCTATCACACCACCAGACCAGTAAGATCCAGCAACAAAAATCACTTGCAGATCACTAAAGCCAATGACTCTGCTGGTGAAGCACTATTCTCTTGCGCCATAGCCAAATTATGGAACTCCCTCCCACCCACAATTACCTCCATACCATCATGCACTCACTTCAAAACTTTACTAAAAGCGCACCTAAAAACATACTGGCTATGCCCTTGCAACTCCCACTCTAATATCACCTACCCCATCCAACCACTACGTTTCTTTCCATCCCACTAACTACCTTGATTATAGCAAGCTCAGATGCTCATAAGCCTAGTACTTATACAGTATGAACTTCTTATTGTAACATTTGTTAATGTCTGTTATGTACTTCGCAGATAAAGATTCTAGTTGTCTACTGATGTACTACGTTCTTCATCTCTAAATATGTTTGTAATTAATTGCTATGTTAATCAAATTGTTAATCACTATGTAATCCAATGTAACTACTGTCTGTTTATTTTAACTGTGGAGCTTTTCTCTCCAGGCCTCCACAGAAAATGGACCTACGTCCAATTGGACACTCCTGGTCAACAAATGTAAACAAACAAATAAATAAATAGTATATGAAAAAAACTTGTACTTTGTGCCTCCTTGTTAATTGCTGTATACTGACCATAAACTGATTACTGTCTGTGATAACTGGCCCGAGGATGAGAAGCCTGCTACTCTACCCCACCTTACTGTACCATACCTCTCATATACACCTATTACCCATGACACCCATTCCTTATACATTCCCATACAACTTTACTGCTATCAAATTAACGCTCCTTTTTCTATACTCCTCTCCATGATGTCCATCGAACATTTAGCTTCATTTCCAGCTGCCTTTCTGTTACCCATATTCTTGCACTGTATCCTCTACTACTCAGACCGTTCCCCAGCTGTACTTCGTTTGCTCCTGACCAATATTTCCTTATACCTGCATATCAATCCCTCTATAAAGTTATCAATCCTACCTACCATCTTACTCAGCTGTACTCCTCTACCTACCATCTTACTCAGCTGTACTCCTCTACCTACCATCTTACTCAGCTGTACTCCTCTACCTACCATCTTACTCAGCTGTACTCCTCTACCTACCATCTTACTCAGCTGTACTCCTCTACCTACCATCTTACTCAGCTGTACTCCTCTACCTACCATCTTACTCAGCTGTACTCCTCTACCTAACTTCTATGACCTACCATACTCCTCTCAACACACACTATCACTTATGCATATATCACTCAACCCCAAATATGCCACTGCTTGGTCTTCTTACACTAGCATTTCTCATTATACTCGCATTATACTTGCATTATACTCACATTATACTCACATACTGAACCAACTATCACAAGTCTCTCTCCCATTGTTACTTACCCACACCTACAGAATACCTCAACACATTTCTCTAATTGATTTCCCCGCCTACTTGACACTAATTACATTAGTACCCTGAAATACAAGGAAGTAAAACATGCTCTGCCCGCTGTCCAAAATCATGTATAAACTAAAGCTCAAATAGAAGTGAACAGCCATACCACTAACTGGACAATAATACTGGGAAGGGATATATATGACAATCCAAGACCCTCATCTAACCCCAGACACAATCAAACCAGCTCCCATACTTTGTGAAACAGCAACAGGCTACCTCTCCAACCACACAGGACTTAAAATACTACAAAGTAACCAAAGTAGTCTATACAATAAAATCACACCTGTCTAGTCCACTCCTATATGGCTGCTGACCTCCAGCTGTCCATTTTCTTCTTTTCATCCTCCCTTGTCCATATAAACATTTTAGTTAGTGCTACAAATTTTTCAGCTAGACATGCACAAAGAAGTTTCTCCTATCACTGACTATCTGTCACTCCCTACATTTTTTTAAGAATTTAAGTTTATTTATAGTTATGCTGTTATATGGCCTTATATTTTGTTCTACTATTAGACATGTTTTGATGCCCACCACTGCTACCACTATGTGATGGCTACCAATATGTGTCATCCTCATGCTGGGCCAGTAATCAAGGAGTCTGAATCCTCACCACTGACACTGGAGAGGGATGTGCACTTGGAATACAAATAGATACACTCTGTATTTCCAGATTCAGACCTCTCTGAATCAAGTACAATTTCTCTTAAGAGCACAGAGGGAACATACTCAGCCTGGGGTCTGGATGTCTCTATATCAGTCTCTCTTCAGGTCCCCAAAAAGACTGCCCATTGGTACAGCTGTAGGGTTATGTCATTAGTCGAGTGTCCAAGCCAAGTCCTGTGACACCCTCTCTGTAAACCCAGTGCTTCATGCTCCTGCCCCAAATAGCTGACACACACACTCTAAGATTTAATTTTCACACACACAAATACCTAGGAAAGGTTGGCACAGATTATGTTCTCTACCAACTTTGCCCAGACTATAAGGTAGTTATTGCTGCCAGCAATCAGTTACTATAAGGCTCTTAAAAGGGTGTCCAATTATACTGTATAATATTAATACTAGTATAAATGATAGTAGTTCACTAAGATGGCTACAAGGACCAGCCACAATAAAAGTTTTAAAAATTTTTTAATAAATAATGCATTAAAATACTGAATATATATTCACAGTAAACCACATAGTTCTGATCACAGGAAATATTGAAAAGAACATTGATGGACAGACTCAGACAAAGAAAAACAATATCTAAACTAAGCTTCACTATATTCCTGGGTGAATCTAAGAGAATTACTGTTCCATAGTTAAGTTACTTCCTACCCAAGGCAAGATGCTGTTGATTAGGGCCTTTATTTAGACTTCCAAAACAGAATACTCAATACTCTGAAATTTCTATTTGCAATATCTAAAATATAATTTCCAAGAGGGCTGGCAGAATTACCTCATCTGGTCACCTGACTCTAGGTTCTCACAGTATTCGCCTTTGAAGCTGAGACAGTAAGTTAGCACAGATGGCCACAATACACATCCAAATGTTTATGGCAGTGCCTGGGCCTCCTCTCTTTTCACTGAGCTAATTCACAAAGGGTCTTCCCTAGACCTAGCATCTCCAATCTTATTCAGCACTGTGGGGTGACTTTTAAGAGCGTAACAGCCCATTTACATTTCCTTTATTTTTCTTAAAGGTAACCTCTGCTGTGCCAGTATCCTCTATTAAAACATATACATTTAATTCCGCTACAATGATACATGTACATTTCTCTTCATTTCAGCAGGTTGTACTGTTGATACATTTCAACACAAGCATCTGTACAAAATCAGTTTGATACACAAATGACAAACAGTTCTAATACATTTGTAACACAAGCATCTTGTACAAATCAGTTTGATATTCAAAGGATATCTCATTCTTTACAAAACACCAGTTGACTATGCTGGCACTTGCCCATAACATCATACATACCATCCACCAACAATTCCTGCTTGTCATACAACTTTCTGACAAAATGTTCTGCTGGTTCCATAATCTCTCTATTTATATTTCATCTATGTCTTATTATAGCAATAACCCACGCCTGGGTGTGGGTAATGCTGGATTTACCCACGATTGGCGTGGTTTGGTCCCGAGGGCGAAGCCCGAGGGACCAAACAAAGACAACCGTGGGTAAATCCAGCATTACCCACACCCAGAAGTGGTTATTGTTATTATAATGACATTATTTAAGAAAAGAAATAATTACTTTTCTTAAATAATGGCATTGTATAATGCCTCTTTGCTGCCCTTCCGTAGCTGTCTGGTGTTCCGCGGCAGTTCTGAAGTACTGCGCATGCCTACGCAGTACATCAGAGCTGTGAGCAAAAGCAACGGAGAACGCAAGATCTCCGTTGCTTTTTATTTTTGCTATGTTAAATGGGTTTAACATGGCGAGACAGCTTTAAAATAAGCAACGGAGATCTCCGTTGCTTATTTAAAGCTGTCTCGCATGTTAAACTCATTTAACATAGCGAGACAGGTTTAAAGCAACGGAGATCGCAAGATCTCCGTTGCTTTACTGTATCACTATGTTAAAGGAGTTTAACATAGCGAGACAGCTTTAAAAAAAGCAACGGAGATCTCCGTTGCTTTTTTTAAATCTGTGTCGCTATGTTAAACTCTTTTAACATAGCGAGACAGTGTTTTATACTAACGGAAAAAGTCCGGCGACGGACCTTTTCCGTTAGTATATTGAGGGATTTACAACGGGCACGCTGGTTGGGCTGGCCAATCAGCGTGCACGTTTTAGAGTAGGCATTGTATAATATCTAATACCTATATAATAACAGGTTTCCTTACTTCTTACACTTTAGGCAAAAAAAAAAAAAAGAATAGGTCTCCTCTTCCCCTCCTCCTAAACAGCACTCCTGATGCCTACCCATACTTTTTTCCTTATTCTGCTCTTAACACATCTAACATCCTGCCTCTCTATAGCCCTTTCATAATCTTACTTTAACTCAAAATCCATAATCTTGTCTCAGAATTATTTCCCTTTCCAAATCTAAATATTTTTGTATCTTTCTTTAAATGCTGCCAACTATTCTGTCCAAGCACTTGCAGATTTTTTTTCATATCTGTACTTAGAAACTGTAATTTCTGTTCCATTTGTTTCATCTTCATGTCACATACCTTTCCCTTAAGACTTTTAACCACTTTTCTACTACAACTGTCATCTCATTAAATTGCAGATTATATCCTGATATGAAAAAGATACCGTTTTGTTCCTCCCATTTCAATGTGTCTAAATATGCAACATAATCTGTTTTTAACACCCCCTCAATAAATGAATTCCATTCCTTCCCCTCAATCCAATTTTTCTACATACAATATATTTTTTAAAAAATTCTAACATCCCAACTAATCTTTTCTTTTTTTTCCATTTTTCGGTTTAAATCTCCTACAATAACTATACAGGCTTCTACACATACATCCTTTTTAAGCTCATCAGACAGGTCTGGCATCACAGTCATAGTTGCACTTGCATAAAAAACTATTCGTCTTATAGGTCTACCAATTCTTAATTCATCACATCTTCCGGACTTTATCGCTAAAGCCAGTGGGTTAGATAAAAAAAACAAAGTCACGTATCTGTCAAACTTCCATTTCGATTTAATCTATATCTGTATTACCAATGACTTTGATAGAAAAGTCATACTTTATTGATCTCTTGTTGTCTGTTTTGAAGCCACAGCCATGCAGCCCCCAACAGCTCCATACTACTTGGTGTTTTGCCCTCCACAGCTGTACTCATGTCACCACACTGATGCTTTTATGACAATAAAACAGCAGTAGCAACTGTAGTCTCCTCAAGGTGTTTCTAAAACAGTGTCTGTCCAGGCAAATATTTATCCTGCTGCATGTTTCCATTCTGCAGAGGGTACATTTATTTCATTACACCACCTTAAGACAAACAGGTGTCATTTAATACAAACTGACCAAACAAGTCCCGTAATTAACTATTTTCTAGATCACCAGTTTGAAATTCAGCTATTCGTTTCTGCTGCAGAAATTCCTCAGTTTGCTCAATTGATTCCAATCTCAGTCATTATGTTGGTGTTGTACACACAAACTACCCATCAAGAAAAGTAGGGCAATTTTCCTGTTGCCCTAGTCAAGTTTCCACAAGTCACTATGGATAACATCTTGGGTGTCCCTTAAAAATGAACCATCCCAGTCAATTAAACATAATTAATAGAACAGTAAACGAGGTGCCACAGCTGCAAATTTAATAGAAATGTCTGTTAAAAACATTTGTGAAAAAATATTTTTCCCTAAGGAGATACAGGATAGCACATTGGAAACGTTTAAAAGCATTTATTATTTTTCCTTTTATAATTTCAATGTGGAAATATTTTTTAATGCTGAATAAGAGAGCTGCTCCTCTTTGAATAAGTGTTTTTTAGTATTTAATGTCCTTATGAATTACCACCAACCTTAGCTGAAAGGACTTTGATTCAACATAGTATCCAAATATCAGCACTTGAGAAGTGCAGCACACCTCTTCCTGTTACATTGTACTACCAGTACTAGAACATAAATCCAAACATTTGGTGCAGAGGGATAATCCACAGCCTTCGGATGTGTCTGACAGTCACACTAACATTACAAATATTCCAATTATAAATACTGAAATCAAGGATATGCACCTTCTACTATGCTTCTGATACCACTGAGGCAATGAAAAACATAAATGTTACTGATGATATACACATGCCTTTATCAACAAAAGAAATGTCTCAAAATTAAAGGCACTGATATTGTTGGAAACTTATTTCTAGATTATGGTTGCATTTTTTGAGTCCATGCAGATATCAGAAATGTAGCAGTTTTTTTTAAACAAGAAACATCTTTATTAAATTATCACATATGACATGTATGCAATCATATGTTTATATAAATGAAAACTAACCACAGTGACATAAGTTTAGTTGAAACATTATACGTCACAAACCATATTGACATAATTTTAGTTGCAAAATGATACATCACTTATCTATCCAAGTTGTCAAACATTACATAACTCATTCAAGTTCTGCCTTCTTTTAAACCTCCTTCCTCCTCTGTATGTTTTGCTCCCACAATTCCCATTTTTTCTATGTAATTTGTTCCTACCCTTTTTTTAAGGATCCCAATTCGAGTTGTTTTATCTTTGTTAATATATTCACTATTTCTAGTTAAGCTGGTTTAGACTTTGATTTGATTTTCTAGTAATTTTTGTTTTTTTTTTTTTGTTTTTTGGCAGCCACCATAATTAGCTTCAGCAAGGCCTTACTATGCCTAGGCAATTCCGAATCTGTATCAGAGCTAAAATAAATAACTTCCTTAGTTACACCAATTTGCTCACCTGGTATATCTGACAGAGCAGTCTGCAGGGAATCTTTAAAGTCTGTCAGCCCATTACACTCCCAGAAAATATGCTCCCAATTACCTCTTTCTTCCCTACCACACCTTCAGTATTTGCTGTCTACCTGAGGAAAAATTTCTTTGTAGTCTACTATGTAAACACTTCCAAGCAAAGATCTTAAATCTTCTAGAATTTGTTGTATATTTACAAAACATACATATATCCCCCATTGTTTCTTTATGAATTGCTTACACAATCTCTCTTCCCAATCCTTTCTAACCTCCTCTGATTCTTACAGGCATCATCCAATATCTTGTCTGTTCTACTAATTATTTCTTTAACAGCAGCTTCTGCTCTAGATTTTACAAAAAAACTCTACAAGTGCTGGTCTTTTGCTTAGGATCCCCCTATTTCATTTTCTTTGCCTATACTCTGATATCAATCTTTGATAAGTAAGGAAATCGTTAGCCTGCAGTCCAAATAAATTCTTGCCCTCTTCCCATTCTATTAACCTTTCCCTCTCTAATTATTTGCTGACAATACCTTGGTTCTTTTGCCAGTTTTCTCCAATAAATTCCAGCACCCTCTTGCCTATTGTCCGTTTCCCTAATTGCAGTCGCCCCTATTAGCAGAATCTCCGTTCTCCATTTCCATATTGGCTTAGTTCTTAGAAAACTTTCTGCTACTTTTTGAATATAACATTCTGTATAATTGTTATTGTCCTTAAGGATCTTCATCCAAAATGAGAAATGTGCAACTTGTCATTTTAAGGACCTCAGGTCTCTGGCAGAAGAATTCAGGTGGTGAGAAAAAACAGTGGGGGTCATACGATAGCTCTCAGTTCTCAGATGTGTGTGACATATGCCAGTGTTTGTCAATGGGGGATCAACCATAACACCTGTGAGCACATGCCATGACCCAGGAGTCTGTAGTCACTGCTGCATATGCTATGCAGTACAGCCACAGTTATAGTGCCTTGCACATCAGACAGCTTTTAGCAGGATGCATTGTGCTGTGAAAGCTGAAAATGAAACATTAAAGATCTTGCATTCATACCGACGCTTCAAAGGAAACACCAGAAAGTGGCAACACCAGAAAACAAATTTATTAAAGCTACTTTTAGAGAATCTCAATGTATGTTTTTTTTTTTTTTTTTGCAGTGGTCATATTACACCTATATCTATGTCCATCCCCTCAACTCCCATATATAGTTGTCATCCTTCAAGTACTTTTATCATATATGTATGTTATCCACCTAATTAAACTTGAGTTCAAATCCAAGTCTTCAGTGATCAGCTAAGTAGGATTATGTTATTACAGTGTTCCAAATGGTTTAAGACTGTTCCAAAGCTTCACAAAATAATTAGCTTGCTCTATGCAAATAAGGGGTTATTTCATGTTTTTTCTATATTGTTCAACTCATTTATTTCTTTATTTTAGTTATTTATTTAGCATTTGTTTATTGGGAAAGTCCGACTGGACACAGGTCATTTTTCAGCAGAGGCCCGGGGAGAAAAGCTCCATGAATAATTAAATTTTCATGCACACATTACAATAATCAATAAAGTATAAAGTAAACAAAATGTAGCATACATAAGAACATATAAATTTGTTACATCTTGATGACAAAACCTAGGCTTTGAACATAGCTAGTACTATTTGTAGGTATGACTTATGTCAAGATATAAGGTTAAGACAGGTCGGTAGGAACAAAGTATTAAACACTGGGTGAGAAGTTGGATATGTTTTGGGTATACTGTGATGTATCAAAGCACTTGTGAGGGGTTAGTACAGGAACACTGCCACTTCTTTTTTAGATAAGCTTTAAGTGATGGCTTAAAGTGGTTAGTGGATGAGATTGAGAGAATGGAGTTAGGAAGAAAGTTCCATATATGAGATATATAGTTGGATTTGTGTCATAGTTGTTATAGGAAGAAGAAAATAAAACAAAGTGTTTTATAAGAAGCAACAGCATATAAACCCCAAACACATGTAGTTTGTAGAGTTACTCATCTCTGTCTGACATATGCGGATACTCTTATTTTTTCACTAAATTTGTACATTTTATTCCTACATATGGTGCAAATTTACTTTGTCTAAGGTAGCCATACTCAGTGCTAAAAACTTGCCAGACGTGATACCTATTTGAAAATATATTAACTCTATATAAGGTTTAGGTAAAGATTCATGTTCTTCCTTTTATATAAATTTCCTATCATCTTGCTGAAGCTTGCCCATTATATCCTACTCTCCATCATGGTAACTTCATCCTCCGAGATTTAATCTGCTCCATCTAATCTGGACTTGTCTCAGTATCATATCATTATGTCCTATAGGGTTGTCACTAGATGGACCAGAAAACGTCATTATGAATGCTGTACATAGATAGTAAGTGCATCATTAGATATACCATGGCACAGAAATCTCATTTTCACTGTGGCAAATATTTAGTCAGCCATTTTGTGGCTTGTGTGTCCTAATAAACACACAAGTGCACAGTAATGTTACAGGGACAAATAATGGTGTGACCAACCTGATTTGAAAGACGTGATGGCTGTCCTGAGAGTATTAAGTATGTCACTAAACTCCTATTCTTGTTGGCAACAAACTCAGGTTTCATCTACTTGGTCTGCTCCAGACATCATTAGTTTTCAGTTGTGTACATCAGCATGCCCTGCATATTATACCTTGAATATGCCCCTCTGTTATTATGCAGATTTAGTGGCACCTTTCAAATATCTACCATTCATGTACACTGATTGTATTAACATGCTCACATCTACAGAGCCTTAGTGGAGGATATTTTTTCTTGCTAGTTCATCACACTCAGCTACTGATTCACCATACTACTCTCACCTGTGCACTGCAATATTTTATTATGGTGGACTACTACAGTGTCATGACCAGATCTGCATTATGGCATATCGTGTAGCTTCTGTCTTGCTCTGTTTCCCATTTATCAGATGACTAAGTGTAATTTTGACATCCTAAGACACATTGCAGAATTTGTCTAGTATCACAGCTTTGCAAGTGTGCTTTGTGGTAGAGTGCAGTACAGTTATGTCAATGGAATGAAAGTCCTCTTAATGAAAGTAGCTCAGGCCATCAGACATGCATGGTTCACAGCCATTTTTCATTAGCGGTAATAGCATATATGCCACCTTTAAAAAGTGCTGCAGTGTTATATAATGTCCACTGCAGGATTTGGGAAATGGATGCAGCTCATGGAAGCTGTAACAGTGCAAACAAAATGTGTAGGTATACAGAATGCAGGCAACCTGATACTTACCACTTCTACCTTTTGTTGGTCAAGGAAAGTAAGCTAAAATGTTGTGCATCTACAGTTAAACAAATTTACTGTATTTTTTATGCTTGAATCATGGTTAGCACCTTTACCTAAAATTTAAAAGCCTGGAACTTGAACAAATGTAAAATTTACATAATTAAACATTTCTCATGTTTAAGATAATCAATAAATAAATTGTGTTGCTATAATTCAATAGAAGGTCAGCTGTAAGGTCAAACTCTATCAGCCAGATTTTAGAGAGTATTGGCTACCTGGTGAAAAAATAGCATTCGAAGTTTGAGATCTCTGGGATGCTAACCAATCAGTGGCATTTTGCACTAGCTAATGAAAAGTGAGAAGATTTCTACCACCACAAATAGAAACATGAAGTCATCCCAACAAAAAAAAAAATCTATTGTCAGAGCATAAAGTCTGGATGACCATCACTGCAGGTCCATGATTAAAACATTGCTGAACCAATAGGAAGGACAAGAGAGGTCCTGTTGAAGAGAGTTGATGAAACAGAGTGAAGTTCAAACTTTTGTAGAAATGTAATGAATGTCGTCCATTTCCTGCAGGCAAAAATGTGATTCTTACACTGTTTTTCTGTAACATAACAATCTGCTCCTGTCAATACTTCCAAGGCCCCTTCACATAGCTTCTCAAATTGTTTTAGAGAGTTCTCTCCATTTAGTACGAGTGTGGTGTCTTAATTCTGCCAAGGACACACTATATTGCACAGTACATTTGAAGACCTTGAAAACTTAAAACAGTGGGTTAAATCTGATCAACATATACTTGGATTTACACTACATAAGAGATGCGGCTGCTCAGCATGGGAAGAGGGGCTTTTTTCCTGAGGCAATACTCTCTGAATGAGATGCTTATGCTCATCCAAACTTATGGAAGAGCAAGTGTTTGTTAAAGATAATTTATGATTTTATTTTATTTTATTGAAGAGATCTGCTGATTATGTCACAACTATAAGATATAAAAGTCAAATTAAACTTGGGCCTAAAAATTCAAGAACATGGTATGCAAATGCATACATGCATCTTATGTTCAGTATTCCACCCGGGAATACTGTGATAAATAGACCTGAATCGTAGGGGATCACACAAATCTGCACAGTCACATTCATGTTTTTTTGAAGGGTGCAAAAGGATACCTAGTGTGTTAATGTAAACCAGATGCTTCTTCACTCAGGGATGATAGGCAGTACTAAAGACAAACAATTATTGCTTTACAAAGTAGCTGTTCATTATGGCATGCAGTACAAGGTCACCATGGTTGAAGAGAAAGAATCAGAAAACAATGTCTTGAGGATCATTCAGTTTGGCAGACAATGAGGGACAACTCAACAAGAATGGGGCAGGGGATTATTTTGGAAGAAGGTACTGTGTTTGATTATGTAAGGTTCAACATATTTAGCCACCTGGAAATCACCCTTGTTTATGGAGAGTTATTAAACAAGGGGTTCACTTTTATACCCATCAGTGCATCAAATGTAGTAAACACTGATTAAAGTTATAGAGTAGGAAATTGAACCTTCAATTATACTATAAGTACAAGGTGTTTGGGCATGAACAGGTTCATGAAATTACATTCAATCCCTCTTTAGTGTCTTCAATAGCATTGTATGAAAAATTATGTGAGTATGACATCAGTTATTTAAAGATCACACTAATAAAAAGATTGACAAGCTTTATAACTTGACATATGAAGAAAATTTGTATTAAATGAACTGAAACATAAGTTGATACATATCATGAAGCCACATAAATGGGGAGGGACAGTTATAATGGATCATCATATGTATTTTCATAAACTGTTATAATATTTGCAAAATGGAATTTATTTTGTAGCAGCATCATTAAATAAGGTTAATCCTTGTTATTGTGGGATAGATTTGATATTTGGCTGGAACATAATTTTCCTAATAAAACCAAAAATATTTCAGAGTTAAAAAAAAGTTTAGTTCCAATGATATTTGGTGTCCTAAAAGCTCTCAAAGATCTACCATTAAAGCCAATAGTGGTCATGGGTGGGTCAAAGACAGAAGCATTAACAAAATACATCACTTTTAATTTAAAGAATGTTTAGAGATAAAAATATGTATTGATAGATGCATGGCATTTTCTTAAGGTGATTGATGAAAGCGATTTTTTAAAGGTATTTTGTTAGATGGAAAGTACATTAAAGATATACTGCTGGCAATACCTCATACTGGGTTAGAACGGTCTTATGAGGCTTTAATGCAGGCTAGTGATTTGATCCACAATGAGATCAAGGTGATCCATTTATTTACAGAACAGGATTTGATCCACAATGACATCAAGGTGATCCATTTATTTACGGAACAGGTTTTGATCCACAATGAGATCAAGGTGATCCATTTATTTATGGAACAGGATTTGATCCACAATGAGGTCAAGGTGATCCATTTATTTATGGAACAGGATTTGATCCACAATGAGATCAAGGTGATCCGTTTATTTATGGAAAAGGATCTGATCCACAATGAGATCAATGTGACCATTTATTTTTGAAACAGGTTTCATGTAACAACTTTGTACATGTTTAAGAGGAATAGTACAAACAGATTCAAGATGTTGTAATGGGGGCTGTTGGAGCCCTGGTTTTTGCAAATATAAATTTATGGTGATGAGAAACCAACTTTATATTCCCCTCACTATACAATTGTTACATTTTCAGGTATTTTAGTTTTTTGGATGATATATTTTTGATGTGGGGAGTGGGTCATGACAGGCTGAGTGAATTTTTTGATTATAGAAATCAAACTTAACTTTTTCACTGGAATTTAATGATGAAAGTATAATTATTTGGATGCAATTTTTAAGAAAAATGTTTCTGATGGAGGATATGGAGCTAAAGTTTTAAATAAACATTCTGTAACAGTTTTTGCACTATGATAGTCACCATCCAGAAGAAGAATTTATCCCAGAAATTTAACAGTAAAAAAATCAGTGGAGAAGTCACCATAAAAAGGAAGAATGACTTCAAACCAATTAATGCATTTGCTGGAAATATAGTTATCAAGGAGAAATTAATGGGGATTTCAGTAAGGCTATAGTGATACCATTTGAGAAAGGATCAAAGGACGTGAAGTCCATTTTAGACAAGTATTGGGAGAAGAGTTACAAAATCCTTCACACTACAGGAAAAGTTAGGAAAAAAATATATGCTAGTAAAAAAAAAAAAAAAACGGTAAAATCATTAAATCCCACTTGGAAAGGGGAAATAATAACCAAGATGGAGTAAATGGGAAAGGGATGAAAAAGTGTGAGGCATGGTCATGGTATCAGAACATTAACTGACAGTATTAGTACAGCAATAAGTACTTATCCAAATATAATAGTGAACACTGGTAGCTTTAACTGCTTAACAGCTCCAGAGTGTAAGCTGCTAGCTGTGTAACATGCCCTGCTTTTCATATGGGCAAACCCCAACATCCCCTTAAAAACAAAATTTATCCATAGTTATACACAATCAAAAAACAGATGATCAAAATGCCCTTAGTAAGCAAACACAAATATGTGATGACTTTAATAAGTTTATTTTTTTCATTCTATAGAATCTGGTGAAAAATCTTAGATGCGTAATTGGGAAATGTACCTGTAATCTCATGACTTGTATTGGCAAGTTGTATTAAATGCCCTACCGATTCTGTGACAAGTTAATATTCTGATCTTGAAAGCTGACGAGATCAGTTAAATTTATATGGGCACAAGATTTTTTTCACATACTCACATGCTCATTTTATAAACAAATTTCCGGTTTTACAATTTTAGTATATTTTTCTATATGTTTTCATGTAATTGTGAATGATGGTAAATTGAAATTTTCACGGTACAATATTTAAGTTAATGAGTAAAATGCTAAAGGAAATTATGTGAAATATTATTATTATGATTAACTGGCTATCTGAAAATCAACTTATCCTAAATCCAAAGAAAAACAAATTACTACTGTTTCTCCCTAAAAATCTTAATCACATAAAGTCTTCCTTTTCCATACTGTCACAAAATAATACTCAAATACAGGTGGACACCAGTACAAAACTTTTAGGTGTTACTATTGGTGATAGACTAACCTTTGATTTACACGTCAATAATTGTATCCAAAAACACATTTCAAGCTAGGTCTCCTCTATAGAAACAAAAATATCTTACCAAAACAGCAAAACTAACCCTTTCAAATGCCTATCTCTTACCCATTTTACTTTATAGCTCCCAAATTCTCATGAGCCTCAACACTGGACTACTAAACAAGTTAGAAACAACTTATAAGTGGATTGCCAGATTTCCTGCCCAAAATTCTTACAAGTCCCATCACTGTCTCTCACTAAAAGAGCTAAATTGGCTAGAATTACCTAACCTGCTTCTGTATACTCAGTTTCAGTTATTCATTCCATTCTCTACAAACCCTCTTTCTGTCCAACTATGTCATCTCTAATCTCTCATTACCTACCCACTAGATTGCTCTGCAGTTCTGAACAAGGCCTACTAAAAATCTACAAACCAAGGACCAAAATGGGTCACCTAGTCTATAGCTTTAATCCTTCCAAGGCCTGGAATAGCCTACCACTAGATATAAGATCCCTTGAACTTCCCAATCAATTCAAAACCACTACAAAAAACTACCTTCATGAAAAATGGACTTGCCAGTGTAATTATCCCCCATAAATACCCCCCTATAACCTTCTACTTCTACAAAAAAATACCTTCATGAAAAATTGACTTACCAATGTATTTATCCCCCGTAAATACCTCCCTATAACTTTCTACTTCTCTTCTCTCTTCAATAAACAAACT
The DNA here is from genome assembly GCF_019279795.1 of Protopterus annectens. Classification (NCBI taxonomy): domain Eukaryota; kingdom Metazoa; phylum Chordata; order Ceratodontiformes; family Protopteridae; genus Protopterus; species Protopterus annectens. The sequence goes on from NC_056748.1 coordinate 1,120,611,488, forward strand.
TACTACTTTATCTTCTCCTCTTGGTACATCACTGCACAAACATAACTAGTAAAATAGTTCAGCTATGTAACTATTGCACTGTTATGTATATAATATGTAATTATGAATGTATCCCTCTGATGAATGTATTTCTATGTATTTCACTTGCCACAGTTTAATGTATGACACTGTAATGCAATAATGTGCGGTATTGATGAATGTAATGTGTGGCACTGTAATGCAGTAATCTGTGGTACTGATGAATGTAATGCGTGGCACTGTAATGCAGTAATCCGTGGTACTGATGAATGTAATGTGCGGCACTGTAATGCAGTAATCTGCAGTACTGATGAATGTAATGTGTGGCACTGTAATGCAGTAATCCATGGTACTGATGAATGTAATGTGTGACACTGTAATGCAGTAATCCGTGGTACTGATGAATGTAATGTGTGGCTCTGTAATGCAGTAATCTGTGGTACTGATTAATGTAATGTGTGGCTCTGCAATGCAGTAATCCGTGGTAGTGATGAATGTAATGTATGGCACTGTAATGCAGTAATCTGTGGTACTGATGAATGTAATGTGTGGCACCGTAATGCAGTAATTCGTGGTGCTGATGAATGTAATGTGTGGCACTGTAATGCAGTAATCCATGGTACTGATGAATGTAATGTGTGGCACTGTAATGCAGTAATCTGTGGTACTGATGAATGTAATGCATGGCACTGTAATGCAGTAATACGTGGTACTGATGAATGTATTTCTATATGTATTTAATATGTACAATTTCTATTTTCTGTTGGAGCTTTTCTCCTCAGGCCTCCATTGAAAATGGGCATTTGTAGACCAGTTGGACAAACCTGGTCAACAAATATAAAATAAATAAATAAATAAATAAATGATGAAGTTGCAGTTGAATGAAGGAATGAAAGGCTGAATGTTTTTATTGGTAATAGTTTCATGTGGAGGGGCTAGGATGCTTCCTGGGCAGACAGTTTAAGCCCAGCCATTTTCCCTTTTTGTGCTTGAAATACCGTGCCCCATTTGGTTATAGCTTGATCTTACCCACCGCAGGGTTAATAATGATATATTACCCCTAATGATAGTAATTGGGATTGTACCACAGATAACTTAACTTGCGTGGGATAAAGCATTACGGAGAAGCATTTGTTCCTTAGTAGCACAGGGGGCAGCCTTGGGGTACATTTTCCATCTGCTCCCTAGTAGTACAGGGGGTAGTCCTGGGGTACATTTTCCATCTGCTCCTTAGTAGTACAGGGGGCAGTCCTGGGGTACATTTTCCATCTGTTCCTTAGTAGTACAGGGGGCAGCCCTGGGGTATATTTTCCATCTGTTCCTTAGCAGTACAGGGGGCAGTCCTGGGGTATATTATCCATCTGCTCCTTAGTAGTACAAGAGGCAGTCCTGGGGTACATTTTCCATCTGCTCCTTAGTAGTACAGGGGGCAGTCCTGGGGTACATTTTCCATCTGTTCCTTAGTAGTATAGGGGGCAGCCCTGGGGTACATTTTCCATCTGCTCCTTAGTAGTACTGGGGGCAGCCCTGGGGTACATTTTCCATCTGCTTCTTAGTAGTACAGGGGGCAGTCCTGGGGTACATTTTCTGTTTCCCAGCCATAGATTTAAGTTGCACTTAAAAATGGGCAGGGATGAATTGTGTTTAATGTGGATACAGAGTCTGTTTCACAGCAGGAGTATCCTCTGCAAAATATACCCGTCCCCCTAAACCATTCTGCTGATTTGCAGGAGAGGTCTACATCTCTAGACTGAGTATTCCTGATGCTGTTTTGATTTACTGATGTTCAGTAAATCTATAGGTAATGGGTCAGAGAATGCCTTGTATGCCAGACAGATCACCTCTTAGCAGTCTATGGGATACAGATTATAGTGGCAGGGCTTTGGATGAGTCCATGTAGGACATGTTGTTTAGGCCTTGTGTCCTTTCAGTAAGGTAATTCGGTAGGCATTCCATTTATTGCATGTATCTGGATACATACATGCCAAAGGGGGTATTATATTCAATGACTGGCCTAATGAGGGTTCAGTAAAGGGGGACAATGACATCCCTATATCTAGACACAATCATTTTATTTATAAGCTGGGCAAAATAGAACAGCTTTCTTGCAACAATAGACACATGTTGGTCAAAAGTTATGCCACTGCCCACATAAGCTTCCAAGTCCCAAAGTGGGTCAACTCTTAGGGGCATACTATAAATGCGGTTGTTCCTTGGTAATAGTGATAAAGTGTGGAGCAGAGAGAGACATTTTTTATTTATTTGTATGCCAGGAAAACTAAGTTATCATAAAGATAAAAAAAAAAAAAAACATATCTCACATACAGGTGGGATCCCATCCCTGGGATTTCACCTGTGTCCCTACTGGACAGGGTCATCAGGTGCTGACTTGGCTAAACTCTTGGCTAGGCTTATAAGGGCCTCAGGGCCAATAGCCTAGTAACTTCCTATGATCCTATTGTTTCATACAAACACAGTTTACTATGTTTCCAAACACACTTTTTATCTTTCCAAATGTTAGATTTTCAGATTAAATAGCTGAAACAAGCTATTTTTCACTGTCTGTCAGGAAGTAAAACAATTAAATGGTATTAATAATTTATCCCTTACAAAGTGGGAACAAGCCCACATACATACTTGTATTTATTTCTGCAACCCATAACTGTCATAAACGACTTCAGGGTTATACAACCTCAAGGTAGGTCACAATCAGAGCGATTTCCATCCCGTTCAGTGTAATGCCTCAGCAAGCCATCTGCTATTGAAATGACAGCCAGTTTCAGGAATGACAATATTTAAAACCTTAACAGTAATATTTCATGTATTCTGTTCCCCTTTATCTTTCCCAATAACATTAATGCAGTGTAAATGTCTTAAACATTAGGCAACTGCATTCAACTTGCATCGAGTAGTTTTTACAAAGCCAGAATCTGTAAAGATTTTGTTGGCTGCGGATATTGGCATGCCTGCAAAGCTTTTAGAAATCCTTCCATATGGAGAGATGCTTCAAGATCACTGAATTGCTATGGACAGTGTGAAGAGTATTATGAAAATGAGAACTATATTATGGAGCATCTTTTAGGCAAGTGATATATTTTGTAGGTTTGTAAGATTAGAGATTCATATTAGGCAAGCACTGTAATAGAACATATAGTGCCTAGTTGTTGTTAGGGGTACCATTTAGCTGAGCGACCTTGTATATGGATGATCATCAAAAGAGTAAGACAAAAACATTAAACAATCAAAATATTCATTTTTATTTTAAGTGTTTTCACAGCATTAGAACAAAGTTTCGGTAATTACACAAATGTGTATGTGCTCAATATTCATAAGGGCCTCAAGGGTAGACATTTCTGTATTTAAACTCCTAGTATTCAGCAGTACCTACCTGCTTTATATAAAAGACTGACCCTGCCTAAAAAAAAAAAAAAAAAAAAAAAAACTGCTACAAGAGTAAAAGGTTTTTTAGCCAACATGCATTCATCAACATTGTGGGGAGTAGTGAGTGTAGGCCGGTTACCGAAATAGCTTACTTTCTTGCTTGTATTTTGATATCATTCTCTGAGAAAGATGCAACTCAAAACCATTTCCTTCCTGGACTCAGTCACACAGAGAGAGTCAATTTCTGTCCATCTCTCCACCGGGTGAAACATCTAACATTGTTCATGTCCATATGTGCAATGATCAGATTGTATGCACACACAAAGAGATGGAGATCTAGAGGTCCCAGTGACACCATAATCCTAGTATCTTGAAAGGCAGTTGACCATCACACTCTCTCTCCTTGTCCAGCCTGGAGACTAGGACGTCTGTGTTTCTGACAATTGATTAATTTATGATTAGGACATTGTCATGAGAGAGCATACTCTGATGAACTTAGAGACTTAGGCATGCAATATGAGTGACACGTATTTAGAGGGAAAGTACAGGATACAGGTGCATTTGCAGTGCATTTAGAAAGAGTGAAATCAAATTTGGTTAACACAATGTGAACATCTGGCTGAGATTTCTGTCTTCTAGCATCTTCTGTAGAAGGCTTAGTAAAGGATCCCCTGTCTCCCATCCACTCTTCCTTTATACGAGGGTGGCCCCTCTGTGAACCCAAGTATTTATAGAACCATACACCTCACTAGTACTAAAATCAAACCTATGGCACACATTTTACCACAACTCATTTATGTGGGCACAAGCATTTTAAATCCTAGTAAGCGTCTTTGAAAAGTTTACAGAGGCTGAAAAAGCTGTCATTTACTGGACACTGCTTATCTTGACCTTTTGCACAATATTTCTGACACCATCCCCAATGCTGTTAATAAAAAATAGACAAACTTAATATAAATGTCTAAGCTGACCAATGGACTGCAGACTGGCTATCCAACAGATCTCTAGTGTGAAAGCTGTTGGCACCACTCTCTAAACTTAAAATTTTCACTTTTGTGATACCAAAGAAAACAGCGCAGGGCACTACCCTGTTTAGTCTTTACTTTGCAGGCATCCAAGCTAATATCCCAGAAGTATCCTTATCTAGGTTTGCTGATAACTGCAAGCTGGGCATTGATATCTATTCAACCACTGGTGTTAAATAATTGTAGCAAAGGCCGCAATGTATGCACACACCTATTATTCTGATAACAGTCTCAGCTCAAACAATCCACTTCCGATGTACTGATGAGCTAAGAAATAGTGCATGTCTACAGCTGGTAGGTTTGGCTCTATTGGGCTGAATGAACCAGTAAAGAATAAAGAAGTAAAATGGAAAAGTTGTGGGAATTCAGAAGCCACTAGTATGTCCATAAGTGATCATTTACACATAACATAATATTAAGTACAGTGGTTTGTGAAAGCTATGAGTTGCTAAAGGGCTACTTTCTGTGGTACAGGATTTTCTTCCCTCAGCCTTCATTTGCCTACTTTGTCATTTAACTAGACAGTGCTTTGGAGCAACTGAAAATATGGACCCTGTTTGGGCACTAAGGAGGCCATATTATAATATGGAGAACCAGATAATGATACCAGGTCCACAAAATCAACATCACACAATAGTAATATGCCATTAAGCAAAGTTTTAACACTGTTTTGTCAATACCTGTCCTTAATTTTCCCTTACTGTTATGAAAGAACATCATTATTAACTCTCTACCCCAGTTTTTACTATAAAACAATCATTGAATGTCAGAGAATTACATTAATTTAAAATTTTCTCACAGAGGCAAATCTCCAGTAAAAAGGGAAATTTCCTGTTCTTGAAAGTATTGTTTCTAAAGTGCACCAACTGCTGTGTCAGGGCTTTTTTTTTTCAAAATGTTTTTATTCATTTTATAACACAATAACTTAACAGTGTAGTAACAAGAAAAAAAACAAACTATATACAATGTGCATAACAATTAAAAATGCAATATACATACAACGCTTAATATTTCTCTAACAGATTACACAATTTTGTCCAAGCAATTAAATGATGAGTTGTTTTGTTATTGATTCCTTTTATAGTACCAATCTCATTCTTACACATGTATTTCACAAGATGAATAATGCTGTGTCAGGCCTTGTGTGTGTTGTACCACATCTAGGTGGTGTACAGGTCAAAAGTACATGATGATTAAATGACAAGCTTTTTGTGGTACCAATGATAACAGCTTTAAAAGTCTGTTAGCACAGCAAGAAGTTGGATGCCATCAATGCTGGCATTGAAGCTTTTATATTTTCAGCGCTCCAGTAGTAAAAAAAGATGGAGTCATGAATCTTGTACTAAACAGAAGTTCACTTTATTTTTTGGCTTCATTGCCTTCTCTACCTTTGGCTTTAATTCTGATTTAGTTCCTTTTTTAAGTTATTCTTTTTAATATTATTCATCATACAAGATATTTATCTGCATTTTTTCTCATGTCACTAGTTCTGTTTCTGGCAGTAGAGGTAATGTTTCTCACTTGCAGTTTTAACTTAAAATGCTATCCAATATGATTGCACAGACCAACGTAATTTTTATATACTGTAAGATTTAACAGGTATTTTACTACTTACTTGTTTCAGCTTTACCACTGCCTCTTATAAAACTACATCTGAATTATTTACCCCCTGGGAACTGTGCAGCTAAAGCTCCAGAAACTTGTGTTAACTTTACTGATTGAAGAAACTGGCCTTTCCAAGATTATTCTGTTTTTTCTACTGTCATTTCTACCACCACCTTTCAAGTGTACTTCCTAGTTACATTTAAACAGTGTTTCTGTATTGCCTGTGTTGTTGATTTGATTTCAGAAATTGGTATTTTTTTTCTTGGGGAAGTCCTACAACTTCCAGAATATTTTACAAATGATGATAAATGCAAATGTTTATTCTTTGCTTTATGAATGTTCTATCAGCATGATTGGAGAAATTTATTTCAGAATTGTTCGTAAACTTGCCAGCTATTACTATAGGAACAAGTTATCTGCTTTACAAAAAACTCTGCAATAATTCTGACCCGTATTTCAGGTAAGAAGTCAGTGTTATACATTTTTTCTTTGCAAACCCCTAGTCCAGTTCAAATTCTGGTCACCAGTGCTGACATGATACCTGTACGCTTTGGAAATCCACTGGCTCTCTCAATCCCGTGTTACAATTTACACCATGAGGTGCTGAAGTACTTATGTTTAAGTGACTGGTACACAGTCACCAAACATTTGAATTACAGCCATCTTTTTGTGTTTTGCGGATGTTTACTGTTCCCTATGTGAGAAATGAGTGTCCATCTAATACAGGATTATCTAGGCATTCATTTTACTGGTGCATAAAGCTCGGCATGCCTCAAAATGAATGCTATATTCCAATCCGTATCTTCCCTGCAGTCGTTCACTGCCACAGTTTTGTTCTTATGAATATTCCACTCACTCTTGCTTTGTCATTTTGTAAGTCACAGACAGTAAAGCTAGACTGTAGGCATTTACTGAGAACAGCACTGAAACCTAATGTTAAGAGAACAGATGGCATTTACAAACTGTCAGCAGCTGTACAGACACGCATGATATTTAGAATGCAAGTCTACATCTAGAGATAAGAAGAAGGTGTATAAAAGGTCAGGAAAATAGTACATTTTGACATAATGCCTACTGATCTTGTACATATTGGGCATTAAGTGATTCTGTTTCAGCAAATTTAGTCAGTCCTTATAATTCAGAAGAAAAGCTATAAACATGTTATCCAGTATCCCACAAATCCTTTATGCCCTCAACACAAGATTCTTTATGTAATGCCTTTAAATAACCCATAATTAAATGATATTTAAGGAAGTCATCATTGCAAAACAAAGCCAGAAATAAATAGAAATTACCCATCTGCAGTTCCAAATATAGGCTTAATCTTTGCATCTACTGACTTTTTTTTAGAAGTAATGACGCTTTTGGTTTCTAAGGTAACTGAAAGAATATAAAATGTGTCACTGGAAGAAATGTAATACGCCTTGCCTTCCTTTCTATTTTACAAAGTATAATGTCCTTTAAAATAAACCCTCACTGTGAAACACGTGATTACTGTAATTTATGATAAAACAATGAATGGTTTATCTTTAGCTGTATATAGTAATAAAACAACTCTGTTTTACTAGCCTCTGATCAAAAATGTTTGGTAAAGCTAGCCTGTTTCTCAAATAAAACAAGAGAATAATAGTTGGAAAGTAACTTGAGACAGCACTATTGTTCAGTTGTTAGCACTACTGTCTCACGTTGATACAGATGTCCAGTTCATTTCCTGGTTGGGGTTCCTTTTTTTTTTAAAACAACAAATATCTTTATCAAACCATCACTTACAGTATAGGCAATCATATATTTATATAAATGAAAACAAACCACACTGACACAATCCTAGCCGCAAGCATTTGCATCATAAACCACACTGACACACTCTAGTTGCAAACATTATACATCACTTATCACTTTAAATCTCATTCCTCCCCATATTTATTGTACCCACAATTCCCATTCTTTCCTATATAGTTTTCTCTTACACTTTTCTAAAGATCTCAATTACAGTTGTTTCATATCTGTTACTATATTCACTACTTCCAGTACAGTTGGTTTAGATTTGGATTTCCATTTTCCAGTAATTGCTTTTCTTTTTGGCAGCCATCATAATTAAACACAAGGCCTTACAATGTATAGGCAATACCAATTCAGTATCATGGCTCAGAAAAATCATGTCCCTCATCACACCAATCTGCCCACCCAGCATCTCTGACAGTGAATCTCTCAGGGAATCCTTAAAGTCCACCAACTCACTGCACCCCCAAAAACTATGTTCCAAATTACTTCTTTCTTCCCCATCACATCTCCAATATTTTCTGTCTGACAAAAAATGCTCTGGAGTCTACTTGAGGGTATAAAAATATAAACATTTCCAAGCAAAATTCTTAAATCTTCTAGATTTTGTTGCATATTTGGGAGACCTACATCTGTCCTACCAATATTTCTTTGTGAATTGCTTATCCAGTCTCTCTTCCAAATCCTTTCTAACCTCCTCTGATTTATTTTTATAGTTATCATGCAATATTTTATATGCTTTACTAATTATTCCTTTTTAATGGCAGCTTCTGTTCTAGAGTCTACTTAAAACTCTACCAGTGCTGGTCTTTCATTTAGGACACCCCACCCCCTATTTCTTTCTCTTTGCCTATACTCTGATATCAATCCTTGATAGGGAAAGTAATCTGTAACCTGCAGTCCAAATAAATTCTTAGCATCTTCGTAATCTATCATCTTTCCCTGTCTAGTTATTTGCTCCCAATACCTTGGTTCTTTTGCCAGTTTTCTCCAATAAATTCCAGCCCCCTCTTGCCTGTTGACTATATCCCTAATTGCAGTCGCCCCTGTTGGCAGAATCTTCCTTGTCCATTCCCATGGTGGCTTAGTTCTTAGGACACAATGTCCGCAGATCATTCTGGTACATGCACGGATTTTTGCTTCATGCTCCATTTTCTTTCCACTTTATAAAGACCTGATGTGTGTGGGTGTGGGTGTGTATGTGGGTGTGTATGTGTGTGTGTGTGTGTGTGTGTGTGTGTGTGTGTGTGTGTGTGTGTGTGTGTGTGTGTGTGTGTGTGTGAGAGAGAGTGTGCGCGCGTCTGTGTGTGTGTGTGTGTGTGTGAGAGAGTGCGCGCGTCTGTGTGTGTGTATGCTTATAGTGTGACAGACTGACGTCTCATCTGAAATTAGTTTCTGTTCCTTGTATTCATAGATTAAGAAGATAGGATATGACTACCCCATAAAGCTAAAATGAATAAAGACGGTGACTATGAATGAATGTTATCAAGAGCAGTGTTAAATATAACTAAAACAATGTTACAACATTAAAAGTCTAGCACTTCCACCCAAACAAGATCCAAATGAAGAACTCATTGTAATCTATGATCTTTGTATGTCAAACAGCTTTTAACCACAGCTCTGCTACTACTCAAGTAAAAAGACATCGATCCTCTCAGACCTCTGCATACGCCAAGAATATCAAAAAATCATATTCTAAATTTCATTCACTTCTGTCCCCACTTTGAACTGCTGCTACACCATTAGTAAATCAAATCAACTCCCAGTACTGGGCAAGGTTCCATTTCTGCTGAATAGTCTTGCATACAACTCTTAAATGACCGTGATTGCCAAGTACTCAGAAAGAACTCCAATTCCCTCACGATTATTAATAACTACCTACTGGTCTACCTGCTGCATGCACTTACTGTTGCAGAAAAAGCATTTCTACTCTAGATAACATTTCCAAATTTCTCAAAAAAAAAATAGAAATTACTGTTAATGTTATTGCCCTTATAACAAAGGATAAGTATAATATTACTTCTGTCACCCCCCCTTCCCTCTAAAAATGTTGGCCACTTATATTATTTTAGTTAATGCATATATCTGCGTATAATATAAATACTCTGTCATACAATTGCTTCCTAACAATTTTAGTATATAGTGTTAATACCCTGTTGTCCACTCTTTCATGAACGTTTAATGACACTGTCCTACTGCATGTCCTGTTACACCCATCTTTGCTCATTGAAATAGCATAGCCTTTCCTTCCATTTCCTAGTGCAAAACATACCGCGACAGCCAGACATATATTTGTGCACTATTACTTCCTAACAAATGCTTTCTAGTTGTACTGTGTAAATTATCTGTGTATGCTGTAAATATTGTTCAACGGTACTTCGCTTGACAGTGAAAATAAACTCCGGTTTCTGATTTATCAAACCAACTGTGACATTAACATACCTCTCAACCTCTTAGTAGTAGAGATATGGACAATGACTAAAATAATGGGGGGGGCAAAGACCCCAAAACAGAGATAGATTTTAAATATTGTTCTTATAAACTTAAAAAGTTGCTAGAATTTCATGATTTGTTTTCGCATGCATTTTCTGGAGGATATGAACTCTGAATCTCAAATGTTTGTCATTATTTAGTGACTTCATTCCTCAATGATTTGCCTATAAACTACAAATTTTATGAGGAACAAACCAAAAATATAAGGCAAAAATATGGACATTTGAGAGGTATGCTAATTGTGCCCCTGATCGTCTCAATTCTTGCATGCCATTTAGCCCAGTTCATGTTGGCATTGTCAGGTTGTGGATTCTATTTTCACTCTAAGTGACTCGATTGCTGACAGTGTGCTGCAACACTGTTGGGGGGGTGAGTAATGGACTCTTGATTCCCCTGTCCTTCAAATGAAATATTAAACCAATGTCCCATCTGATTCAGTTGGTTGCAGCTCAGATGGATGTAAAAGATGTCATGGTACCTATAAAAAGAAGTAGGGGGTCCTTTATTAAAACAATTGTAATTATTTACAACAATCAATAATTTACATTCCAAATTATTTAAATTATATATACATAGTTTATTTATTCTATATACATTTCTAAACCATATGTCCACATCTTTGCATGGATATATCCTATATTTTCCTTTATGATTTTATTATACAATTCTTTTCTTTCGTTTTCAATTTCTTTCACATTTATCCCAAAGATAATCTTGTCTTGATAATTTTCCATTTTCTTATTACAACATATTCTCCTTTAAGTGAAAAAGAGCCACCATTCTGTTTTATACTTCAAACGTAATATTTTTGTTAATAAAAAAAACTTATTGTCACTTAAACATTTCATTCTTTTATATAAGTTCAATGAAGCCGTATAGACTACAGGGTTTATTAACCCAATCCTCCTTTTATCTTTTTTCACATAATACCCCTTCTCTTAACCACGTTCAATCTGAATCCCCCCAAAAAGGAGAGTATAATATATATATATGTTTCTTTTTCTAACTTCAAAGGAATACTGAAAACATCAGCTAAAGAAGTAATTCTAGATAAAACAGAAATAAATCTTTTTATAAAATTAAAGCTTGAAAGACTTCTAGAACACATGCATTTGTTTCATTTTCTCTTTCCATTTAGTTTCGGACCATTCATTTCATTTTTAGTGACTTTTTACAGTCTGCATCTACTTCTTGGTTTGACCTCTACATAGCTCTTTATACATAAAACCTTTATTCAACCATACATTTAATACCTTTATAAACCATATTTTGCTCTACACTGAAACTTGTATACTATACTATATTCTATTCCATACAGTCCTGCAGCTGAATATAAATTCAATACTCTTAAAACCTGTTCTAGTTCGTCTGTTTTTATTTTCCTAAATCCTTATTCTCCATGTCAGAAAAAGCATGTACCTTCCATGCCTTTGTTCCTCGCTCCTTAAATATCGTAATATGCTTTTACTATATTGATAATGTCATGTCTATTATACATTTTACCTGAAGGATCTTTCATTTCTCTCATTACACTATTATTCTCTTTAATTATTTTACTTAAATATGGTGAAATTTATTTTTCCTTTTCAGAAAATATAGTTGTTTATACAATAAATGTTCTATTTTTCTTATTCAACATTAGTTTCTGTTCCTCTTCTCTAAACAATCGATCATATTGTTACTTAAATTCTTATACTTTATTTTCACATATAGTCTTTTTCTCCCATGTCATATAGCACTTCTTGTATTTTAGTTTGAAATCTAATCACCATTCTGACCAATCTTTGTAAAATTCTCTCATCTCTACATAATGTTGCCTTAATATCATTAAATTCTTATACTTTATTTTCCCATATATATTGTCTCTTTCTCCCATATCATATAGCAATTCTTGTATTTCACGCCAAAAAGTGCAACATGGACCAAATCCACAAGAAAACAAAATAAAAGTCGATAAAATTGGAAAATCACACCACTTTTATTCAAATCATCTCACGTAAGTGCTTTCGTCTCGCCAACTAGTTCAGAGACTTCTTCAGACTGAGGTTCTAATACACGCACACTGATTTTTTAATCTAAAATGCATCACATGATTGAAAAACACACACCATAATAAAAACACATGACTGAACACATTTAAAAAAAATAAAAGACAAAAAACATATTGCTGATCTTATTAATGATTTAGCCCTTTTCTTTTAAAAAACATTTAAAACACTCAAGCTCTTCTTCGGGGTTTATCACTTTTTGAATATTTTGTAAGGCTTCCAATACCATAAACTTAAAATCTGCTTTACACCCTTTTGTTTTATAATGCTTGACTTCTTGGATTTCAGTTTGAAATTCAATCACCATTCTGACCAATCTTTATAAAATTCTCTTATCTCTACATAATGTTGCCTTAATTTTATAACAGCTTTTCTCCCTGTAACATTCCATTTCACTTTATTTATTCTTTTTATACCTTTCCCTACTTTTATATAATCAACATTTTCATTTACTATAATCCAAACTGCCCTATGATCTGAAAATCCTATCAGTAGTACTCCTTTAACTATTACTAAACTTTCTGACATTAAAAAATAGTCAAGTTCTGTTCTTTTTTCTCCTCTTCGATATGACCAATTTTCTAGATTCCAAATGTTTAATTGTCCATATTTTATAATATCCTGTACTAATTTTATATCATATGCCTTCTTGTTTTGTCTTAAATTACATGTAAAATCCCCTGCTACAATTATTTCCATATTAGCCGAACTTGAACAACAACAATTGAGGCTGCCAGAAAAACAAACGCAATCAGCGCAGTCGGTGATTGGACTTTTAAATGAGGGGCCCCAGATTTTAAAGACACATAGTGATGATTTTTGTATTTATAATTTCACTACGTTGCATTTACCCCAAGAAATAATTGAATTTTTTTCTAAGGGGTTTTCTTTTGTGCCAGATGCTCATATGAATGTAGTCAAAACTTTAATGGATCTTAAGCTCTTTGTTCGTAAGCTTAATTTAAATGCACTTTTGGGACCAGCTAACATCAGTTCTGATTGTCTAAAGGTATCTAGCTTGTTTAACCCCCCCCTACATACCAACTTATTTTTATTCGAGAGAATGTGTGAAATCGATATGCGTTCTTTAAGTCATAATTCTTACATTACAAAGAGAACTATTAAGAACATCAGTTCCTTTGAATATGACGTCATCGCACTATTACAGGGTTGTCAAATTAGCGCAAAGAAGCCTGATAAGGGGGGTGGATTGGTCTTAATGGACCATGATAAATATGTAAACAAAATGATGCTACTTGTAAACTCTCCTTCTTATGCACTGGTTAGTCGTAATGAGCTTAATATAGCTTATTGTAAAATTAAGTCTATATTGCAAGACCTGTTCCTAGAAAGTTCCATAGACATTGATTTGTATAACTACTTGTCTATTATATCTCCAAGAATACCAATGCTATTTGACACACCCAAAATACACAAAAGTGTTTTGGACCCTCCTTTTAGGCCCATAGTGGATGGTAGAGGGTCCATTACTTATGCATATGCCAAATACGTAGATAGCATTTTAAAACCTTTAATTTTAGCTGAAAATCAAATTTGAAAGGATTCTTGGAGTTTTTTGGAACAATTAGGGAGAATTCCTTTCCACCAGGACTATACATTTTTAACTGTAGACGTTAAGGACCTATATACGGTGATACCACAGGATATTGGTCTAGAATGGATCAGAGACTTTATGCATGAAAGACAGGTTAAAGAAAATAGTATTTATTTAGTTGAAACTTTATTGGATCTAGTGTTGACCAATAATTTCATGTGGTTTGAAGGGCAAATCTACCTCCAAAAGACAGGGGTGGCAATGGGGTCACCCTGTGCGGGTAGCTTGGCCAATTGTGTTATGGCACATTGGGAGAAGTCCTTCCTATTCAATAATGATTTATTTAAACACAATGTCGCCTGGTACACTTGGTACCAGGACGACATGTTTTTTTATTTGGAAAGGACCCAGTGAGCTTATTTCACATTTTATTTCTACTATTTCATCTCTAACCAATTTTTTAGAATTTACGTATGAAACACAAGACCAACTTAGTTTTTTGGATGTGTATATCCATAAAAACTTAGAAAAGGCTAAATTTAACAGTACAATTTATAGGAAACCTACATATTCAAATTCATTCTTTCATTATACAAGTTGCCACCCTCGCCACCAGAAGAGAGCCATTGTTAAAGGCCAGATGGTGAGGGCGGCAAGAATGGTTTCCGAAGAGAATGATTTTTTACATGAATGTTCCTATTTAGAATCTATGTTTATCAAAAGAGGCTACCCTGTCTCTTTAATAAAGAAAATCTCATTGGAAGTTCTTAATAAAAGTAATTCAGGATTTTTCAAGCCTCTTTTAGGTATATTGGACAATGTAACTTGTACGGAAAGTCCAAACACTGATCTCCTTTGTTCTAATGTTCAGGACTTCCGCACAAGTTTTTTGTGTACTTACAATTTAGATATTTTTTTAATTAGAGAAATTATTACTAAAAATTGGGTTTTTATAAAAGAAGATAGTAGTTTGAGTAAACTATTGGGTGATAAACCAAAAATCACCTATAGAAGAGGTCCCAATATTAAAGCATTACTTGAACGTCCTACAAAAACGTTTAATGCAAATAACAATGGAATGTCTAGGTGTGGAAGATGTAACCAGTGCAAGTTTTTGTGTACTGCTAAGGAGGTAAAGATTAGGAATGTTCGTTATAAGATTCAAGGTAAATACTCATGCCTATCGAAGGCTGTAGTTTATTCTGCCCTATGCCAAGATTGTCCTGCGTTTTACATTGGTAAAACCGAGAGGGAATTGAAACAGCGTATTTACGAACACCAATACGTAATAACTAAACGGGATAATACCAATGCCTTGGCAAGACATTTAGTTGATAATCCTAACCATAGTTTCAAGTTTGCAGTATTACATCAAGTGTTACCAGACCCTAGGGGTAGTCCATGGCAGTTAGACTTAGAATGCCACGAACTTTGTTGGCAGATTAGAACTACAGCTTATGCCCAACCAGGGCTTAATGAGTTTGTTTCTATAAAATGCGTGTTAAGGAAACTAGCACTGAAAAGGTAACCTTGTTTAAGGTTCCAAACGCAAGATTTATAATGTATGTAATGTTCGGTCACATTTATTGTATTTAAAATAATATATTTAATACACTTTACAAATTGAGTATATATACATATATCCCTTATACAGTTTATATTTTATATATTATATTTTTTATATATATATATTTTTTTTCATATATATATTTTTTCATATATATATAATATTTTTTATATATATATATTTTTTTATATATACATTTTTAACATTATAATTTCATAGTTTTATAATGTTATTGATTTTTTTGGTACTTATTAGATTTATTAATATATTTGAGCATATAAAGGAAAAAGATGTAACGTAAACATGTTCAGCAATATTTCAAGTAATTTCACAGTAATTTCAAATATAATGGGTTTTTAAACATGTCTTGAGTTTGCCATCACCTGTGGATTTTATTTTATTTTATTTATTAACTTATTCATTTCATTTTATTTTTCTTATTTGGCTCAACTTTGAGAGTATGTGCAACTAGATTTATATGTTCTTACTTGTTCTTATGGGTTTACTTTGTTTATACCACTTGTTGAAAGTAGAGTTTAAGGTTCCAGCTTTATTAAGTGTTTTGTATCCTTTTTAATTGATTTTAACTGACGTCATTTAACAATTAGAGAAGTTATAAAAGGAAAGTTAATTAGTTTGTGAAGTTGTCTGATGAAGGAAAGGTACTAGCCTTTCCGAAAGCGCTAATAAAACGTTTTTGTTCCTTTAGGTTCCAGTTTACTCGCTGCTTTTGTTGTTTTTATAGTTTTCGGTTTGTTTGTGTTAGTTTTACGTTTGAAATTCAATCACCATTCTGACCAATCTTTATAAAATTCTCTTATCTCTACATAATGTTGCCTTAATTTCATAACAGCTTTTCTCCCTGTAACATTCCATTTCACTTTATTTATTCTTTTTATACCTTCCCCTACTTTTATATAATCAACATTCTCATTTACTATAATCCAAACTGCCCTATGATCTGAAAATCCTATCAGTAGTACTCCTTTAACTATTACTAAACTTTGACACTAAAAAATAGTCAAGTTCTGTTCTTTTTTCTCCTCTTCGATATGACCAAGTTTCTAGATTCCAAATGTTTAATTGTCCATATTTTATAATATCCTGTACTAATTTTATATCATATGCCTTCTTGTTTTGTCTTAAATTACATGTAAAATCCCCTGCTACAATTATTTCCATATTAACCTCTACATGTTGGATTATCTTTCTAAACATCTCCACTCTCTCCCTTTTTATTACATACACTGCAATAATTCTAACATGTTCCATCCATCTTATGTCAATAACAATAATTTTACCTGTTGTAATAGATGTAACATCTAACAATTTGATTGTACTTTTATATAAGTATTCCTGAGCAAGTCAATTTTCCAAAATTTCATATAGCATTTCCCCATCACACTTCAGTTTGATATCTTTCTAATTTTGACAAAAATCTAAATGTCTTCTAGTATAACACCACTATCTAACTTTGACACCACTCCAAAATCCATGTTCTCCTCTCCAACTTCATAAAACTGTTCACATTTAATGATAGAACTTTACACATAACTCTGTCTTGAGTAATATGCATTCATCTTCCCCTTTTTTTTTTTTTTGTTTTTTTTTTGAGGTCTTCTGTATTCTTTCTTTTCTGTTCTCTCACCCTTTAGCCAATATAATTTCTTTTCTGTTTAACTATATTCCATTTAACATTGTCACTCTCACTTAACCCTGACTCCTCCTCTTCAATATTTTCGATATTTAAGTTTTCCTTTACTCTGTCTTTTTGTATCATTTGTTCTCTCTCTCTAGCACTATTGTCTTTTTTTATTTTGCAATTCTGCTGCTTCTAACTCATTTTCTATAATTTATCCTTTTTACCTTGTTCCACTACTTCCTCTATTAAGTCTGAATCTACCTCATGTCCCCTTTCTTCACAACCCCCAATGTCCCACTTTCTTACATTTATAACATTTTGGTTCACAATTCTTTGCACCATGTCCTATACCCCCACAAGCAAAACATCTTGTCTTACATTTTTCTACACTAAAAACATATTTTTGACTGTCCCCAATATCTAACCAAGCCTCTGTCTCCTTCAACTTTAATAATACTTGGAATATAAACAATACTGTCATTTTCAGGTTTCAATATCACATGACAATCCCATGTCCCAGTCCATAAACTCCTGCTGTCATATACTTTGGATAATTCATTACATACATTTAATAATTTTTTAAAGTCTCTTTTCCAACTGCAGTCCTAAATTAAATATTGTTTTCTTAGTTTCCCTAAAAAAAAAGTATATATAAGTTCCATGGTGAACAGTTTTCTTTTTCTCATGTCCCTCTAAGTTTCTCCATTATTTGCCCAGTCTCAAAAAGAATGTCACAAAAGTCTTTTTATTAATGTAAATAAATGCCCTTACCTCATTTGGTTTAATCCTGAGCATCTTAATTACGTTGTGCCACACCTTATATCTCTCCATTTCTGCATCATCCTTCTTTTTGATCCGGACTTTAAACCGTCTTTCTTTAAACTTATTTTTTCCCATCTCTCTTACTACACACATCCTTTCTTTAACCATATCTGCATACAAGTTTTTCCAACCTGCATATCTTCACCCTGCTGTACTTCTTCCTTCTGTATCCTGTCCATCTCTCCTCATGACACGTCTTCAAAATTTTTCTGGTTCACTTTCATCCACCATGTCCAACAATATATCATCCCAAAAACTTCCCAATTGGAGGGCTGTAACAACACAATCTTGTGTTGTAGCTTCTGACTTCAATAAGTTCTGCTGGAACAAATCTTCAGAGTCCATATTTGCTGCATCCAACACCTTAACCTGCCTTTGAAAAGGCTTGAATATCTTTTCCACTATCTCCATCACACCATACTTTCCTCTTGACCTCTCCTTCACCTCTGATTCCTTCTCTGGTAAATTCAACACATCGGCTGCCTGAATAACAGCACCCTAAACACAAGAACCATTGTTGCTATCTTCTCCAACCGCCATGTTCATACAGACTGACTTCCTGCTCTCTGAGCCACTTACACACCCAGAAGGTAAAGCAGTAGAATTATTCAAATTATGCAAAACAGAGAGAAATCATTATCTGGGTATTTTCTTAGTGGGCATAAGATGTTTCATCCTTGTCTATATTTTGAGTTGATTGTGTGCTTTATAATTCCATTGTATAGTGTATAATAAATGGTTAACAAATTCATATAACATATAAATACCAATGAAACAAACAAAAAGCCACCAACAAACCAATAAATGTTATATTTTAATATTAACTTAAAAATACTGAGCACTTCCATCTTAGAACCAAAGACTTCTTCAGCTTAACAACTGAAAGGAGTCTGATACATTTAAATGCATTTACAAATTAGAAAAAACAATCACAACAAACAATTATTCCAATTAAAATGTAAAGCCATACACATTGAAAAATACTTAAAAAATAAATAAAAAAGACATTCCGCAGAACTGCCTAGTAATAAATGACTACATAAAGCAAGCTGAATAATCAAGCTGGATAAAATCCAACAAAACAATATTGTTGATAAACACAATAACTGATGGGTTAAGTAATGCTAGCTCTAATCCTTAAAATGCTACAAATAGATATAGCAGCATTAATACCAGGTGATTGAAAGGCATTAAGCCATACTTGCAAACTTAATTCTTTACACACTAACAGTGCATCATCCTCTCTACACAATGGTATGACTAATGCTCTATCTTTTGCAAAAAAAGTAAATTTTTAAAATGGGAACAAGCAATTGAGTGCCTCAATAATGCATTTGTGGGTTTCCTGTTATAGATTTCATATACATGTTCCCTAATCCTACCTTTCAATCTTCTATTTGTTTTTCCAATATAAAACACATCACAGGAGCTGCACAAAGCTAAATACATCAGATGTGTTGTGTTACAGTAAACCTTCCATGGACATGGAATGGTCCTATTATATTTGTGGACCACAGCATATGGCCCACTGTGAATATATTTACACATTTTGCAACAGCTGCATTTATGCAGCTGTGATTCTGAAAGACTGGCCTAGCTGTAAATTAGCCTGAACATTCTTATCTCTAGAAAAAGTAATGACAAGGAACCCACCCAGACACTCTCATATCCTCACTAAACACAATATCCAAATATCATCAAACAATATTAACATACTGGTGTGATTAATTTCTCCAAGTCTTTTGGGTTTCTAGTACCATGACAGGAATGGACCCCATTCCTAAGGCAAAGTACTATTAAAGTTTGTTGAAATTAGTATCGTTTCACTCTTTGATCTCAGCCAAAAGTGCTCTTCTCAGCACCCGCAATGTGCCCAGTAATGACTTCTCCTGTAATTCATACGGTGGTACATGTATTGGTAGCATATGTAAATATGATTGCAAATTCTTTTTTATAAGACCTGTTACTCCTACTACTATTGGAACTGTCTGGGTATCTTTCTTCCACATTGCTCTCGTTTCTGCCTGCAGATCCTGATATTTTACGGCTTTGTGCCTCTCTGTACACAAGACACTGTAGTCACTGGGTGTGGTGATTTCAATGATCAATGCTACTTTTGTCTTTTTCTTGGGCCACTATATCCAGTTTTCTTAGCATCTATCTTTTGAACTGTTGGTAATGGGTGATCCCATGTGATATAAACTTCATCACTTTCTATGATGCTTTGTGGCTCATGTTTCCAGTGTTTTTCAGCCACTTCAATACCATAATGTTTGCACAATCCCCTGTGCAACAATCTTGACACATTATTATACCTGTCAGCATACAGTCCTTCTGCCATTAGTATGTCACAACCTGCAACAAGGTGTATGACTGTTTCTAATTCAGTTTTACAAAACCTATATTTGTCTGTTTCTCCCACATGTTCAATGGACTTTATAAACCAACGTGTATGCAGCCTACTTTCTTGGGCCGCCAATATTAACCTTTCATCTTTTGATTTGATTTCGCCTCTCCTTAACCATTCCTGTGTTCATTCCTGATCAACATGAGCTTCTTCCATAAGTTTTCTATACCTGCAACTATATTTATGCATTTTCCACATTTCTTGCCTTTTTATCTGGTCCTTCACCTTATATTCTTTCTTTTGTTTTTTGGCACATTCAGTTGCTGCCTGATTTTTATTTGCTTCTGGTTAGATTTCCATTCCTTCTTGATGCCAATATACTTCTGCTAGATTAAGCAGAGAAGTCATCTTAGATTTATTCTCATGTTTCAAAACTTTCACTATATTTGGGTCTTGTGAGGTCAGCAGATATGTGTGGAGTCCCACAATTGCAGATCTATACAGGTAATCAATTTCAAGGAG
The DNA here is from genome assembly GCF_019279795.1 of Protopterus annectens. Taxonomy (NCBI): domain Eukaryota; kingdom Metazoa; phylum Chordata; order Ceratodontiformes; family Protopteridae; genus Protopterus; species Protopterus annectens. The sequence continues at coordinate 1,120,632,292 of NC_056748.1, forward strand.
GCCCATCTCTCCTTGGGAATGGGGAATATATTATCTTGTATGCACTGATTTTTATAAATCATTTTGTGAGCATGAAGCATCCTTCTTGTTTTCCTATCTAATCCATCAAACATGTTTTGGGGCCAGTCAATCACTCCAAAACTGTAAGTTAGGACAGGAAAAGCAAATTACTTTATAGCTTGGATTTTGTTTCTAGATGTCAACACTGTTTTCAGGATTAATTTAAGTCTTCTAAAGTATTTCTTATTAAGTTTTATTTGCATTTGTTCATGTTTTATTGTTGATCCTTCAATTCCCAAATATGTATACTCCCCCTATTGCTCAAGTTCTTTTTATATCCCATTCTTGTCCCAAACTGATGTTTTCCTGGTGTTGCAGTTTTCCTGCTTTAAAGGTTGCTTTTGCACATTTATCAAGACCAAATGACATTCTTATATCATCTGAAAAAGTTTTGACAACTTGCAGTTGTGCTTTCAGTTCCTCATCTGATGAGCTATACAATTTTAAATCATCGACAAAGAGAAGATGAGAAGTCTTTATACTTTATTGTTCTCTAGGAGCCAAATTATTGCCATGGCCTAAGCTGTTAAGTACACAGCTTAATGGGTTAAGGGCAAGGCAGAATAGCAGCTGTGACAGAGAGTCACCCTGGAATATCTCCCTTTGAAGTTTTATCCCTGGGATAATGATCTGTCCTTTATCATGGCTTACTTGCAAAGTGGTCTGTCACTGTTTTATGGTCACTGTAATGTAGTTGATCAGTGTAGGGTGTATCTTAAACATTTTTAAGCACTCTTTTATCCATGAATGTGGGAAACTATCAAATGCTTTTTTGTAGTCAGTCCATGCCATAGATTCTTCCCCTTTTTACAGTTCTCCACTATGACTTTATTTAACAAGTGATCCTTTGTTCCATATGACTTTCTTTTATTGCCCTTTTGTTCTACTGCCATAATTGAGTTTTCTTCTAAATTACTAGACTCTGCCAGCATCAATTCCCATGTATAGTTTATATCTCGTCAGAAGGCGAGTTACTGGTCTATAATTTTTAGGGTAGCTTGTAGGTTCACTATTAAGAAGGAGCACTGTTGCAAGCCAGCTTGTCTGTCTGGGGTGTGCAATTAATAGTTCTTACTACTAAGTAAATCTTGGGGCAAAGATGTTAATACTTTTAGCCAAAAGTTAGGTACTGCCTCTGGGCCTGGGGGGTTTTCCAATTGGAGGCTTTTCTTAACTTTGTTTCAATCTCTCTGGCTGTTACTTCATCCCATTTCATATCCTGTACCTTTAAACTTCTTATTCTTTCTTTTACTTCTATCCATTTAGCGTCTTTGTTATGTTCCACAGGATCTTCACAGATACTTGTCCAAAATGTATCTATTTCTTCTTTTTTAGCAGTCTTTCAATTCCTTTTTACTTTTTTTCCAATTCTCTATAAAACTATTTTGGGTCATCAATAAATTAATTATTTTGCACTTTTCCTTTATATTTTTCTGTGTATCTTCTAAGTCTTTCCACCTGTGCTGAGATTTTTAGTTTGTTACTTGTGATAATGCATGATGGATCCTGATCTGTTCTGATACTGCCCATTGCTTTTATCACGTCTATCTTTCTTAGTGTTTTGTTGATCTGTTCCCTCTTCTATATTCCTCTAACAGTGACACTTCTTGTCTTAATTGCTTTATAGTTTTCTCTGTTTGATACTTCCATGATGGAACTACTATGTACTATGAATCATATAAACTGACCTACCTGTATTAGGTACTTTATGTGGCTGCAGAAACATTTTTCTGTATTCCAGAGTCTCTCCCCTAATGGTTGTACCCATAATGCAGATGCATCTCCATTAGTCTTCAGATAACACTGTATCTCCAGAAATTGTACTATTTGAATTTTATATTCCTGTACTACTAATTTGTCTGAAATGATTTATATGGTCCAGTCACCTTAGCTCTAATAACTAAAGAAACAAATTTGTTACTGGAATACATAAATGCAAGCTGTCACAGGGGTAATGAAATAATTAGCTTGTGTTCCATCTTTCATTCTCTTCACTCCTCTAGCAGTTGTTTTGATGTGACATCATAGTGATCACCATGGCAACACTCTGTATGGTCACTCATGACATGTGCAAGGTTAGCAAGGATGGAGCGTTCAAATACCGTTTATGATATGTTAACTGCTTTACTAACATAAAAAATATGAGACACACAGTGTGGTTCAGTGCTTGCAATATAATGTTTTTGGTAGCTTGCCTTGTTAGACCCTTACTGTTTAACGTTACAAAATATTATCAGCAATGCAATACACTGCATGGCCATGAAAATGAGGATTATATGTAAGAACATTACAATGTAAACTGTACAAAATAAGGCAACAAGGAAGGAATTAGTTCGTGCAAGCAAAACTGAAATAGCAGCACATTAAATAGTACATTGAACTATATGATTTCACTCGCAAGTAAGAAATCAGAAGATAAACAGTAATAGGTTAGACAGTCAGACTAAACATAGCTGCTGGGATCTTAAATTGGGAGCTGAAGCCAGAATGGCACATAAACAAGGCTGCCTTTAGTGCCTGCAAAGTCGTGCTGACTAGTAGAGTTAGTCGGAGTACAGTAAACACAGTTAAGTGAGGTTTATGACATATTTACAGAACTACTGTGGGTCAGCGAAACAGTTCAGTGAACTATGCATTACTGAAAGTGTTTAACTGAAAAGGCTTTTCAGAGAAGCATGCATTTCCTTTCCAAGGTCTAGTGCAACCTTGGAATGTATTGTATTACTTTAAAAGTGTGTAGTGTGGGTAAAAATGTACTTGCACAAAAAGTACAGGGATGTGTGTATCTACTTTTTTTTCCTTCGATGTGCTTTATGAAAATGGTTTTCAATGCATTGTGATTCTGCAACACATCACACTTCCTTATGGAATCAGGAATGCTACAAAACCTCAAGTTCTATGATGAGGCAGATCTAGGTGCAACTCGAGATACAGATCTGAACAGGCATTAAAGCCAATCACTGTCTTTTGCAATAAACACAAATACAAGTCACAAAAGTGGTGTCATTTGTAGGTAAGTTAAGTACACACATACAGAAACTCTGACAGCAGAAACATTTGACACTGCTAGGTGACATATTTATAAAGTGGTTAACACTAGTGCCTCACAACCTTTGGGTCAATGGTTTGATTCTCAGCTGAGACGCATCATATGCAGTTTGCATTTTTTTCCCATGTCCGTATTGTTTTTTTACCAGTGCTGTTGGCTTCCTCCTGCATTTCAAAGACATGCTTAGCCAGTAGACTGATATTGCTAAACCGTATACAAAAGAGCATGCACAATTGGATATACAAGTAGGCATGCCCTGTAATAGAAACATGTCCCCTGTGGCCCAAACATGCCTCCTAGCCATCTCTTACTAGTCTAGCCTGTTGTTACTATGGCTATAAAGTGGACAAATTCTATACAGGAAACGGATAAAGCAATGCATATCAGATTGCGCATTGCAATTCTTTGTTCTCTGTTTTGCCCAAGCATGCCTCCTGGCCATCTCTTACTAGTGCAGCCTGTTGTTACTGTGGCTGCAAACTGGACAAATTCTATAAAGGACACACAGCAATGCATATCAGATTGTGCACTACAATTCTTTGTTCTCTGTTTTTGTAGCATGGAACAAAACATGGCTGAATATATTATACCTCATGTTGCCATTCAGACCATTTTGGCTACATCCCTTTTAATGAAAACAGATACATCTACCTTCTTCTGCACTTACTGTTGCTGAGAATACCATTGTCTTGTGACATGTCTCTTGAGCAACACTGCACTAAACAACCCTCATTCTGTGACAAAATAATTACACGTCCCTCCTTTCTAAGCTGTGTCACCACTAGATGGGCAGTGCAAAGGTTAGCATTGTCATCTCAAAGCAAGAAGTTCTGTTCGATACTCAGCCAGAGTGCTTTCTGTGCGGAGTCTGCATGTCCTCCTTGCAGTTGCATGGGTTTCCTCCGTGTGCTCCAGTTTCCTCCCACATTCCATAGACATGCATGTGCAGCATTTCTGCCTGGGCCACCACTGAAAATGGGCTCTGTCCCAGTCAAATTTTCGCAGCAAACAAACGTTAAATAAACAAACTCCACTAATTTTCAGTTACTTGATTTCTCTCTTATCTGCTTTACTCCACTAAAATATTGAGGATATATGATTTTAAAGTCTATATTTTGAATTTTACTACATAAATAAGAGGGTACAATCTCAGTGTTCACATTTGCTTCTATAATGAATTATTTAATTTAAATTGCAGACATAAATATATATAACTTCTATGTCTAGTATGTAGTTCCTCCTACTTAAGTACAGGTACTCAAACTAAAATTCATGTTTATTAAGGTGCTTTTAGTTACATTCTATGATAAGTAAAATTATATTAATAAAACATTACTGTCAAGAAATGCAGGTCATGCTTACATGAAGTTTGACATCTTTATAAATAAAATTTATTCTGAGAGTACGCTGCTACTCCCTTTGGACATTTTATGAAGTCTGAGCTCAGCAGTAAACAATTGTGCAGGCATGGAACCTGTGCATCCAAATCCAATGTGTTGGAGATTGCAATGTTGCGAGTGTGTGTGTGTGTGTGGGAAGTGCCTGCACACACACATACATCTATTTAATGTACATGCCTGGTGTTTGAGCAAGTTTTAAATGACAGATTGTATATGTTGAAGTGGAAAATGTGTGTAGAGATTTGTGAATGAGAAGCCATGTGGTCCCCATGCTCTGTGCTGTGTCATTAAGAAGTGCAGAAGAGTTACTGCAACGCACCTTCCCAGTCAGTGATGCCCACAGTTATAATATTAATGCAGAAAGATGTGTAAGCAGGCACTCACATAAGAGGTACTAGTGACTTTCCATATTAAACACTAAATGCACAGTTGTATGTTAGTATAGGTCGGTGCGCGTTTGTGGGGGGTTGCATGCATGTGCATTGTTTGTGAAGTGTGTGTCATAGTGCTCAGTGTTCAGAATTGTGAGGGTGAATAAAACCATCTCAGGCAAAACGCATTTGGAAAGTCAGTTTTCCCAAAGCCATCCTATATTCATTATCTTCAGATGAAAGAGTATGTAATCCTTTTTTTCCACACACCATGCATTTGTCAATGTATTCTGCATGACTGCATTCTTTCCTATGAAGTATCTAGGGGATCATATGTCTCCATTGATGAAATCCCTGACTGTCATGAATGTCTGTGTCTGTGTCATTGCTATATTCAGTATTTTTAAAATGAAGTGCAATTAATTATATGTTTATTAAAAAGAAAGTTGAATGCCATCATCTTTCCTTGCATTTGAACCTTAATAAAGAACAGGCAAATGGTGAAGAATATTTGGTTTCATATTTACCCTTAAATGTTATTGATTTGATGTGCATTGTCATGTAGGATATTATATAGAATTCAGTATTTAAAAAAAGCACCAAGACACTCAGTTTGTTGATAAAACATATTTGCATCTGATGTAATGAGTTCTACATCAAACCCTCCCTCATAATGCATACAATACCAGTATAAAAGGTATATTGAATATCTTCTGTCCAAACGGCCTGATACTTAGCTTCAAAAAAGCAAACTGCTGGCTTCACTTTGGTCATAAATGATTTTACCATGCTTCTTGCTTGGCTGAATAAACAGATTATTTTTCTTTTCTGCTATTTAAAGTAAAAGCAACATACTGTAAAAGTGTCTCTTCTTCAAACTGCAAATGCAATAAAACCATGAAACCGAGGTACCAGCAAAACATTTATGAGGCAGAGACATTATTACCTTCCGCTACCCTTACTGACTTAAAGTGCTCATAATGAGTAAAGCAGTACACACACACACACACACACACATGCACTTCAACGTTATACTTTCAAATTATTTTCTGCAAACTGATGATAAAACCAATTTTTTAGAGCTTACATTGTTTCATTTTGTTTGGCTCTTGATGCAGAAAGTGTTCTTAGATTTAATGGCATAGTATCTCATTCCTCCAGGCTAGTAGCAAAATTTATATGAAACTGACTATAAAACTATCCATTAAGAGTTTACAAAGTTTCATTTTGTTTGGACCTTGATATAGAAAATTATCCTAAATTTAATGTTATACAAATTCTTACCTGCTGGCTAGTAATCCCATTTATATGAAATGCAGCGATTACAATCCTACTTTATAGTGTTATACTGATAGAGAGTTAACAGGTAGGCACAGTTATATGTTTAGAAAAACATCATTTGGCACAAAAAAGCAACTTTATTAGAAACCAGGAAAAATCTGTTAAAAACAAAAGTGAACTAGTGCCTCGGCATATGCCTTCAAAGTTCAAACGTTTTAAACATAGTTGTTGTTTCTTTTTCGGCTTTTTCCCGGTAAGGGGTCGCCACTCTGGTCCGCTAATGATTGGCAGTAGATTTTTACGAAATGCTGAGGTGCCAGCTTGACGCCTAACCTTCAACAAAGGCATGCCCATTTACGCATGCATGTCTTTTGAATGATACCCAACCGCGGGGAGGACATGCAGACTCCACACAGAAGGCACTCCCAAGCCAAGTAGAGAATCGAACGGGAGAATCTCGTGCTGTGAGGTAACAATGCTACCGCCATACCACCGCAATTAAATAGGTTTGTTGGCTTTATACAGAAGAACACTTTGCTTTATCTTTCACTTATAACATACATATTAATACCTTTAATTATTTGGATGTTGAGTTGCATATATTTAATGATGCAATACATTCAGTGTTATTTAGAAAAGAAACGCCCACGAATTCTTTTTTGTATGCATCTAGTGCACACATGGGCCACTTGATAAGATCTCTCCCCATGGTGAATTTTATAGGGCTAGAACTTTATGTTCGAATAAAATTAATTTCCAGGCACTAGTTGTGGATATAGCTGATGATTATTATCTAGGGGTTATAATTACAACTTGCTCATTACCACATGGTGTAGAACAAATGCAAACACACAACACGAATTTCCAGAAAATACACTCAGGAAGCAGTCAATGGAAACAAACTCCAACTTTTAATGGTGCTTCTGGTACCTTGGCAAACAGCCTTCAAGGAATAACATAAACCACCAGCCTTTCCCATTTTATGTCAAACTGCTCCAATTAAACAATCATCTCATCACACGGTAATCTACTACAAGAACCTGCTTAAACAAACATACCCTTAAAAAGGGTAAAATATTTTCCATTGTTTCCCATATCCTTGTACAGTAAGTGTTTTTCCATATACAGTAAGTTACAAAACATCATATATACAATATTATAACTTATACGTTTAAATTCACATCCAGATTCATACCTTTAGGTTTTAAAGTTTTATAGTTTAGAATGAACCTGCTTTCCATTTTTAATAAATGAGGTAAAAAAAATCACCACCGCTAGCAAGAAAAGGTGTAGCCAACACACTAAAGAAGAAACTAACATCAGAACCCCCATGTGCATTAATAAAGTATTCAGCTACTGGGCTATCCAAATTCCTATTTCTAATATGTCCAGGATGTTCAAGAATTCTAACTTTTACCATACGTTTTTGTCTGTCCAACATACCACCTTGCAGGAGTACACCGACACCCTACAATATAAGCCACCCCCACAAGAAACACATGAAAACCTTCTCATGGAAGAAACTAATTTACCATTAATTTTTCTACCTGAAATGTTCTTAATCCTAGAACATACTTTACATCTTCCACAAGAGAAGGAACCCATATCAGCCCCCTGGAAAGAAACCTTCCTAAAACCTAACTCCATTAAATTTAAATACCTCTGATAAGAAAATGTAGCATGTGAAGGGAACAAATGCTTTAGTTGCTCACATACCACTGGCCACGAATCTTTCACGGACCTCCTCAAAAAATCAGAAAATGGGGAAACTCTGGTAACAAAAAGCAATACTTTATCCTGCCTATCAGTTTCCTGACTTGAATGATGACTTTTAAAACCATCATAACTATTATGTCTCCTACCCCCCCACCTTTAACACACTATCCTTAGCTTTCCTCAGACTAACACTACTTTCAACAATTTCCATTCCACCTTCATGAAATCTTCTACCAAATTCTTATCAGAAGTATTCTCATAAATCCTTTTAAATTCACCCATAGGCAATCCTTCCTTAACATAAAATTCCACATCCAGAAATCGTATACTCATTCTATCCACAATAAAGGTAAACTGCAACCCTAATTCATCCTGGTTTAACTGATCAATAAATACAGAAAACTCATCCAAATTCCCCCTACATATAAAAATTAAATCATCAATGTAACGCTTAAACAAAATAATATTCTTTGCAAAAAATTCTGTAGAATAAATAAATCTATTCTCAAAAGAGGCCATAAAGATAATACCATAGCTGGGGGCAAAAGAAGCCTCCATATATCTGTGCCTTCTTTTTGCAAAAAATAATCACCCCCAAAACAAAAATAATGTGTTAAACAAAATTCCAATATTTCCACCAGAAAGGCTGTACATGGTCCCTCCTCTAACAACCAAAGAACTGCTTCTATTCCCCCACCTTCTTTTAATATTGGTGTATAAAGCTTTAATGTCTACTGTAGCCCAGTAAAAATCTTTACACCACTGAATTTTCTTCATTTCTTGACAAATATCAGCAGTGCACTTAATATGGGAAGGAATTTTACATAGAATGTTCTTTAAATGAAAAGCCCAAAAAATCCCAATATTTTGCATAAATGATCCCACACTCACCACAATTGGTCTACCAGGGGAGGGGGTCATTTAGATTCTTGTGCACTTTAGGGATGGCATAAAAAATAGGGTCTTTTGGATGTTTAACATACAACTTACATCTCTCTCTGTGAAAAAAAAAAAACAAGTCTTTCCCCCTTTATCCAAATTTTCTCTTAACTGACTGTTGTAATGTTTCCTGGGGTTGTTTTCCAATTTTTCATATTCTGGACCAGCTAACAAATCAAACACCATTTTATCATACTTATCCCTTGGAAAACATCACCCAGCCCCCCCCCCCCCATGCCAGCTTGACAAAATGTAACATCACATTCTGTACTTCTACATGACTTTAAAGTGTCCCATTCACCCCCTAGATAAGTTATACACTTTTCTAGATCTAACAAACTTATGGTATTCAAGTTCAACTTTTTTACATAATACCATTTCAAAACTTTGAACAATGTTAGAACATTTAGATGGAATGAAAGTACCAGAATAAGAAAAATGAGGCACCTTTAATTTCCCATAACCAGTAAAATAAGCTACTTCCCTTCACCTTCATTTTCAGAAAAAATATCTACTAATTCATTTTCATATATAGACATGTCAAGCAATGAATTTTCAGTATCAAATATTTCTACATTATCAGTTTCAACAAGTGCTTGTTTTCCTTCAAAATACACTCGTAAATGCAATCTTCTACAAAACATTTTAATGTCCAAAATAACATCTGCCCAAGATGGAAAATAAGTGGGAACAAACTTCTTCTCTTTAGCAGCAAATTTTCCAGGTCTTTAGTAATGGTGGCATTTGACGAGTTTATAATATGCAGCTGACCAGGCATATATACCCTGTTTTCTTCATTTTTACTACAAAAATGAACATCAGTCACAGTTTATCAAAGTACTTGCTATATGCCACCCAAGATATTTCCACAGTAGCATCTTCACTAATTCGCCGAACACTTCATTTTCACTGATTCCTCCTGCCCCCATAATTTTTCCGACTTTGGCCTCTCTCCTTGGACTGAAAATCCTTCTGCAGTGATTGTCTCTTCTCGTTTAGTTGCCTAATGTCCTCAAATGAAACATTCTCCTTCCCAGTGGTGGATATATTTATAATAATGAAAGAAAGAGAGGAGATATATGGTCAGTTAGGTACTTCATAGGAAAGAATGAAGTCATTCAGAATAGTTGATGGGGTAGTTCTAACCAGTTTAGGTAAAAAGGGTATTTGCTGCAAATTCAGCCTCTTTAGCATTCATCAGGTTCTGCCTTTTGTGGTACCTGCAGGTTAGTAAGGATGGAAGTGCCATAAAGTAGTGAGGGGTAGGATGTAAGTAGTGGCAGGTGTAGTTTTAGTTGCATTGGTGAGAATGTTATTGGTTTTGTAAAGCATCCCTAGTTTTTGGTGATTTTTTTATGCATTTTTTTATATGCAGGTTGAATTTAAGATTACTGTCCACAAACATATCATCCTTAATAATTTGCTATGGGGTGACTTCAGTGCTTATATCTTTAAGACAGACAATTATAAATATTGTTCTTTCATGACAGGTATTTTTTTTTTTTTGGGGGGGGGAATAGTTTGCATTTTCTTTTTTGGTTGGACATAAGATGTAAGTTACAAAGCTATGTTTCACTGGCTGTTCACATTTCCTCGAGTAATTTTTAGGAGACGTGCCATATTCCCTGATATCAGTACAAGTCTAAAGTCATCTGTGTATTGTATTAGGGAAGTTTGTTGTCTGGAGAGCGTTGGTGACAATGGTAAAGAGGAGTGGACCGAGGATTGAGCCTTGTGGTGCATTGATGGAGACTGGACGGTATGAAGAGAGGAATAAGTGCCATTTTACTGACCGATACCTACTGGATTAGTAGTTTCTGAAACACAGAAGGGTGGGCTAAAACAGCCCTAGGGAGAACACGAAGTAGACATCTGCTATGATGAACTGTATCAAAGGCTTTAGACAAGTCTTGAATGAAGGAAGTGACTATTTTGCTATTATCTCTAGCTTTAATGATATCTACAAAAGATAGAAGGGCAGTGTTAGTACTATGGGAGGGATGGATACCATGTTGTGGTGTTATGTGGGGGTTAGGAGTTCTTCCTGCAGTAGATAGTTCAATACTGTAAATGCTTTCAGATATATTTTTCAAGTATTTTAGAGAGGAGGGTATGATTGCTATCGGTCTAAAGTTAGCGATGTCTGTGTAGAGGGCTAACATGTGATTTTTTTTTCAGAGAGATGGAATGTTGAATTTCTGGATTGACCTATTTTATAAGGATTTTTTTTACTTTTATTTATTTATTTTACATTTGTTAACCAGGAGAGTCCAACTGGTTACATGTCCATTTTCAGTGGAGAAAAGCTCCAGAGCAGTAAAATCATTAACAAGAGAAAGACATGTTAACCAAAAGGTTCATTAAACAATATATAGAGTACACAATCTTTATACTTCATATAGAAGTATAGTAAATATAAGATTGTGAGTTAACCAAAGAGTGTATTTGCCAACATTCATAGGCTACATTAATATATACATGTTATAGAGGTGTTTAACAGCAAGTGTAGCAGGAAGATGGAGCAGATAACTTCCATAACTCATTTCTACACATTAGAGACATGCTATGTCCTTTAGGTTTCTTTACAGTGTTCAGTAATACTATTACCCCAGGCAGACATTACAAAAACTGTAGATAAACTGTTACTCTAGTTGCTGGAAAAAAGAGACATATGAGTTACGATCCAGGTGTAGTACAGGTACATAATCTGTGAATCAGGAAGTGTGTTTTAAGTATTTTTTTGAATTGGGTGGTGGAGTTGTTATTTATTATGTGGGCTGGAAGGGACTTCCATATTTTAGAGATGAAGTGGCTATAAACAGATCTACCTGACTCATTTTTAAAGTTTGTTACCTTAAGGAGGTGTTGGGTACTTGATCTCAGGGATCTGGTAGTGGTGTAAGGTTGGAGTAGTTGCTGCAGAGCTGGAGTGTTGCCTGGATGATGTAGTGCTTTGTGAGCAAGTGCTAGTTGGTTGACTTGAAGGATCAGGGGGAGTTCTTGCCAATTGAGTTTTTTGAGGCTTTCACAATGGTGGGTTCTAGAAGGTGATCCTGTGGTGAATCTGGTTATTTTATTGTAGCAGCTATCTAGTTTGTTGAGCTCAGTTTTTTGGAGATTGATAAGCATGGGGGAGGTGTAAAGTAGGGTCGATAGGAGGTGTGTCCTGGCTGTAGTAACCTTAGAGTGACTGGTGAGAAACTGTTGCGATAGAGTAGGCCCATTTTTCTGTGGACTTATTTTATGGTCCGGGAGATATGACTGTTAAATTTAAGGCTATTGTCAATTTCGAGGCCTAGCAGTTTGGCATGTCTGATGGGTGATGGTGGTGTTATGAGAGGAGATTGAAAAGTTAGATTAGGAGGGTGGAGATCTGTGAGGGCTGAAGAGGAGTAATTTAGTTTTGGCTGGGTTTAGAATGAGGTTTTCGTTAGTGATCCATGTTTCTTCTAGGGAAAAGCATTCTTGTGTTAGGGAGATGAGGTGGTCAAGGGAGTTGTCTGCACAGATAATAGTGGTATCATCTGCATATTGGACTATTGAGGCTTTGGGTATGGTGGCAGCGGCCTTAGGTCAGCTGGTGCCCTAGGCAAAAGGGCTCCACGCCACACCCCCCCCGACACCACCCTGATCTATCTATACCAAATAAATACTGGAAAAGTGCCCCTGCAACAGCGGGGCCCTAGGCGGCCGCCTAGTTGGCCTATGCCTAAGGCCGGCTGGATGGTAGTTGATTAGTAAATAGGGTGAAGAGTACAGGACCCAGGATGGAGCCTTGGGGACCCCTAGGGAGACAGGTAGTAAGGGAGAGAGCTGATTTTGCCATTTTACAGCTTGTTGCCTACCATCTAGGTAGCTCTTAAGCCAGGAAATAGTAGAGAAGCTGAGATTTAGGGTGGTTAGTGTATGAAGCAATTTTTTCATGGCTGACCATGTCAAAGGCTTTAGATAAGTCTAAGAGTTGCAGATACTAGCAGTCCATTGTTTCTGTGTTTATTGACGGCATTAGTGAATGATGTAAGTGTGGTGGTGGTGCTATGGAAGGATCTGAAACCATGTTGTGGGGGGATAGTAATTTGTTTTCTAAGAGGTACTTCATCAGTTGTATATGGACAACCTTCTCTAGAAGTTTTTGATAGCGAGGATAGTATAGCTATGGGTTGATAGTTACTAAGTTCTACAGAGGTACCCCCTTTATGCAGTGGTGTAATATATGATATTTTCCAAAGATGGGGTACTTTGCACTCCTGAGAGAGATCTTTTTATTAATATGGAGACAGGGTAGGCTATTGCTTCAGCTGCTAGTTGCAGATATTCAGAAGATATATTATCGGTGGCTGTAGAGGCTGGCCTAAGTTTTAGGAGTAATTTTTTTATGATTTTGGTTGGCACTGGGTTGAAGGTAAAGATGGGGTAACTGAGATATGTTTTGGATGAAGAGGGTGTTTTAGTTGGGGATGGGTTGTTGGGGCTTAGTTGGTTGTTGGCTAGGTTTTGGATAGTTTCTGTGAAGAATTTGTTGAGTTGAGTGGGGATGTCGTCATGGTTGTTCACTATTTTGGGGGTGGGGGCAGTTGTTTTCCCTGGTTGCAGTACATTGTTGACAGCAGTCCAGAACTTTTTTGGGTTGTTAATATATTTATTCTGCATTTTTTGGTAGTAGGAGATTTTGCCTATTTTGATAAGTTGTTTGACTTTGTTACATAACTTACGGTATGTTTGTTTATCTATTTGGGATTTGCTTTAATGATAATTTGTCCTTTGTTACTATCTCAGAGTAATGTTTTAGTATTTAAAGTTAGCCAAGGTGCATGCTTAGTTCTGATTCTTGTAGTTCTAGGAGGGGCATGGTGGTTAAGTATGTTAATGAAGGTAGTATTGAAGTATAGTACTGCTTCATCAAGGTCCAAAGTTTTTAGGGGGGTCCAGTTACATAATTTTAGGTCATTATTGAAGTTGAGTTGGTTGAGGTTTTTTCTATTCCTACATTCCCCGACAGTTTCTTGGGTCAGTTGGGGAGTTTTGCTTCTTATTAGATATGTAGGTAGGTGGTCGCTGAGGGTGTCTGGCAGGCAGCCAGCATGAGATATATGAGAAGGATGAGATACTAGTATCCAGTCTAGTACAGACTGATGTTTGGTTCTTTTGTCTGTTCTGGTAGGGGAAGTTATTAGTTGGGTTAGTCCACGTAGGTTGATACGGGAGATAGGTTTTAGACTGGAGCAATTGTCCCAGTCAATATTAAGGTCGCCTAATAGGTTGTTTTCTTGGGGAAGGGTGCTGGTTATCCATTCTAGTATTTTTTCTGTGATGGTAATATTGTTCCCTGGGGGAATGTAGCATCCTATAATGTCGATGTGTTTATGTGGGTTAAGTTTCAGTTTAGTGAGAATGAGTTCAGTGTTATCCAAGTCTGGGTAGTTATGCCTAGTTTTTCTAAGATAAGGGGAGCTTTATACAGTATTGCTACTCCTCCACCCCTTTTTCCAGCTCTGTCATTATGATGAGGAGTAAGTTTGTGGGCCTTTGGAGTAGGGTTGTATTTAGGTCTGGGATACTATTGGCTGCTATTTTAAGGAATTCACTTGGGAGTTCATCAACTGAAGAAGAGCACAGTTTGAGTTTATGAGTAGTTTTATATAGGATGTGGGTACAGGTTTGAAAATGAAAGTGGATGTGGAGATACGAGGATGTTGGGCAGGGTTAGAATTAGATGTTGGGGAATCCTTGGTTATGAACCCTATACTATCTATGAAATAAATGTTGAATTCTATTTCAGTTTTCACTGATGAGTTATTGGGGATGGGTTAGGGTTGGATTTTTGGCTGGGATGCAAGATTTCTTTAATTGTTGACCAGAAACTTTTAGGTTGTTTACACTATGGTTCTGAAAGTTAACATTTTGTGTCATTTGTTTGTTTTTAATAGGATTGCAGAGAATTCTGAAGTTTTTGAGATATTGTGGGGTTTGAGATTGTTGCCACTCTTTTCATGTTGTTTTCTCTATCTTGAATTAGCATTCTTCTCTTTTTGGATAGACAAATTGAATTATTTGTTTCTAGCCTCTTTCTTCTGGGGGTTGCAAGACTGATTAGGATATTTAGGATAGTTGTATTACATTTATTTACAGCATCATCTAAGGAAAGGATTTTTACAATGTTCCAGGTTAACAGATACTTCTGTGCTGTTTTATAAACATGTTGTATGAGTGGATGGGTGAGACATCTGGCTGTACAGAGTAGTAGATGATCACTGATAAAATCTGGCATTGTAACTGTAGTGTCCAATGCTTTACTATCAAAATGTGGAAAATCAAAACAATTTTTCACCGTTTGCTTGAATCAGTTTTCCAAATCTGGTAATCCAAAATGACCAAAACATTGGAAATGGTAACCATAGAATTGGCATTCAAACACCTGAAGTTCCAGTGTCGAAAGTCCATGTTACTGATGACAGTTTTGCAGGGGCTGTGCCCCCCACACCCCCTATATATTACATACTCCAACTTTAAGACCACACTACAGTGAGGAATAGGGTATATTTCCCGATCCCCATGGCAGTGCAATCTGTTATCAGAACATCAAATGTACACTATCATTTACTAATGTGCATTCAGACCTTTTCAGAATGGCATTATGGAAACTGGAAAAGATGCATTTGACCACTCAAGTTTCACGTAAGTGCCATTCCACATTTTAATAGTAAACTGGGTCTGATGCTAAAATCCGATCTAATAGAATTTGATATCTTGCTATAATGTGTGGAGCTATTAATTTGTTATGTAAGGGAGTTAACAGTTATGTCCAACCAAATGACATTCACATCACCTAGTAGTACTCTTTCTTGTGGAATTGTTATGGATACCTAATGTAGGATTACTTCCAATGGAGCTGTATTGTCCGTCAAGAAGGATGCAAAGTAATATTTGATTATTTTCAGAAAGTCATAAAAAGTTCTGCTGAACTGAATTTTGGTATTAATTTATTGTAGATGGAAATGGAGTAGTTGATGGGGAAAAATTAAACAATGCCACCACTACTACTACCACCTTTTTTCTCTTTATATGGTCATTACAGATGATATTCTAGCTGGGCGTGTAAATGTGGAGTAGACTGTGTCTGGTTTAAGCCAAGTTTCAGCTAGACCGAGAATATCAGGCTTGTGTTGGGTAGTCCAAGCATGTAGTTTTATTTTTTATGCTTCTAATATTTAATGCAGCAGAGCATTAGACCATTATGGGTTAGGGTACTGTGTAGAAGGGAATTGTTCTGATGTTGGTTGTGACAGGTGGAGCTAGGATTAGGATGAGTTTCTCCACCTAGGAGGATTTTAATATATGGCTGATGGAGAGTCAGAGGTAAATGGACTAACAGATAAATGATGCAGAGACAGAATGATGGAATGACAGATAAAGAATGGACACATATGTAGACATAATTCATGTCATAGGGATAATCAGGGATTTGGATCATCAAACAAAATGTTAATAAGGAAAAAGATATTCAAGTTACATACCGTTAGGATTATTGTAAAATGGTTAGAACAGACATGCAATTATATTTTACCTCCTGATCCTTCAGAACTCAACACCAAACACATACACACACACACACACACACACACACACACACACACACACAGTTGTACAGACAAAGCAATACTCCCTTCCAAATAACATGACCAATGCATTAAAGATAATGCTTCAGTTATTAGACATGTCTCATGTTTATAACTTAAAATATCCAACCGCAGGCATATCTTTTTATAACTTACAACCATCCAAGACAAATGTTTGTGTTTTACTAAGTGCATTAAACTCTGCACGTATCCCATGCATTACTCTATGCACAATGGTTAAAAATCGACACATGGCATGCAAAGAATGCAAAATACCCACAAAAGCACCCAAATACCTGCACTTCCAAAACGTAGAAAAGAACCACCAAAATGCAAACAAATCAAGCCAAAACCATTGCCTTATTAACTTTCAGAAAACTTGGTAACTCAAAGAAATTCTGAGGCTCCATCAAATCCATTAGTTCTAAACTCTTTTTTTAAATCTCAATGAATTTCCCCCTCATACACCGAAATTGATGAATCACAGCTTACAGGCATTTCCTCCATTAAAACATCTGGAGTAGACATAAGTACATGTCATCACAATTCAGGAAACCATTCTCCTTTACTCTAGTTAATAACCATAAATCACTATACCCTGAAGACATTATGACACTCCTCATTGTAAATGACGTTTAACATTTTTTCTTAAAAATATTGCAAACTAGTGCCATGTTTACCAGTAAAACACTACCTTTTATTTTCATTCTGTCACTTACCTCTGAATTTTACTACCAAGCTTTAAACACACTATCATAAATTCTCTAACAAAATCTCCAAACTGCCTCACTGACGCATTGCAAACTTCTGCCCATTTGTAAAGATACAAGGAAAATGTGTTTATAAACAAACACAATATTATACTCAAAAATATGATGATCTCAGAGAGAACACAGCTTTCAAAATACAGCATCCAAACTATTATTTTCGGATTCGCCTGAGAAATTCTCTCTAACATTGAAAAAGACCTACTGTCAGGGACCATAATTCTTGCTTTTAAAAAGACTTTTGAGATGGTAAACAACAACTTAACACTGAATACCTTTTCAGTCTACAGCTTTTCCCCAGATGTCACATCATCGTTTTAGAGTTAGTTACTTAACAGAACAATCTGTTTCAAGTCATACAACTCATTTTTATACTTAAGGTCCATCTCTACTGGAGTCCCTCAAACTATAGTCTTACCAGCATTGGGGTTTTTCAGTAAATATACGACTATATTAGGACTTGCCAGATCTAACCAGGTGGTTTTACTAAAGTCTGAAAAGTATTTCTCAGCTAACATTACAAGATCATTTTGTCTCCAACTGTAACTGGCAGACAAACTGTGTTTCATTTTCAGTACCATTCATGTTTTTGAATATCCAGTAAGTTCACCAATATGTCACAACCACAGGTATGTGATATTCAAATGATAACTTTAGTAAAGATCTTACTAGATGTCTGACTAACTTTTTATAATCGTGTTTCATAGAAGCATTACATTAATAGTGATGCAAACATATATACGACATTGACAACCTTTTTATTAGAAGATTGATGTTAATATCATAAGTATCTTATTAAACTTGAAGTTGTATACAAAACAAAGAAAGAAACAAACCTTATGTTTAATAGAGATGACATAAATGTGTTACTTTATTACAGTAAACTGCTGAGCACAAACAGGAATACATTACTGTTTAAATGTTTCATGACATCTATTTAAATATTATTCTTACATTTTCACTCAATGAAAATAGATGATTTGGGAAGGGAATTGATCTTTTTGTGAGGCATATAATAGAAATCTTTAAATGCAGTATAGCAGTTTCTCACCTTTTCAAGATGACAGTAGATCAGATTGAAGATTGTATGTAGTTGTTTAACAATAAGAAATTTTGTCTCTTAGTGTTTTAATGAACATATAAAAATGAGAGATATGCAAGTTAAAACTTTGGGACATATAATACTTATCTTCACACACATATATATTGGTTTTAGCTTTTCTGTTAATTACGATTTTGTTTAATTGAAGCAGGGGGTTGGACTTTTTATAATAGTAGATGGGTTGGTTTGCTTGGATGGTTAGATTATTCAACTAGGGCATGCAAGACTCCATGGGGGGTTTGAAGGATTTTAAAAGTGCTTAGTTACATTAAAGGTTTTTTGTGGGTGTCTACAATAACAATTATTATGTATCTAATTAAACTTGTAAGTATTAATGTCAGTATGACTATTAACAAGCAGTTTGTTTATCAAAGAAGAGATATTATACCAGGTCCATATAGTCAGTTTTAAGAGAGTTATATCTATACTGCTGACCTGTATGACAAATGACATTTATTATTTGTTTTTCCATAAACGTTAATGGATTGAATAATGGTTGCAAGAGGGGTAGTCTAAGCAAATATATGAAGTTCTTTAACTCTCCAGTTATTTTTTTACAAGAAACACACTTATTGACAGAAGACAAAAACAGACTTAATACTAAGTGCTACCATATATTATCTAGTTCACAATATAATCAATAAAAGAGGAGTTGCTATATTATGGAAAGATGTTTTGTCTATGCCTAAAAGCATTGACACATATATGGATGATAAAGGTATGCTTGGTTTTGTTACCCTAGAATATATGAGAATATTAACCATTATTAACTTATACTGCATTCCTGGAATTATTTATTTATTTATTTATTTATTTATTTAAATTTGTTGACCGGGAGTGTCCGACTGGACGTGGGTCCATTTTCAGCGGAGGCCCGGGGAGAAAAGCTCCACAGTAAAATAAACAGACAGTAGTTACATTGGATTACATAGCGATTAACAATTTAACATAGAAATTACTTACGACATATTTACAGATGAAGAACATAGTACATCAGTAGACAACTAGAATCTTTATCTGTGAAGTACATAACAGGCATTAACAAATGTAACAATGAGAAGTTCCTGCTGTATAATAAGTACTAGGCTTATGAGCATCTGAGCTTGCTATCATCAAGGTAGTTAGTGGAGTGGAAAGAAAGGTAGTAGTTAGATGGGGTGGATGATATTAGAGTGGGAGTTGCAAGGGCATAGCCAGCATGTTTTTAGGTGCACTTTTAATAAAGTTTTGAAGTTGGTGCATGATGGTACGGAGGTAATTGTGGGTGGGAGTGAGTTCCATAATTTGGCTATGGCACAAGAGAATAGTGCTTCACCAGCAGAGTTATTGGCTTTAGTGATCTGCAAGTGATTTTTGTTGCTGGATCTTAGTGGTCTGGTGGTGCGATAGGGTTGGAGTAGATTCTGGAGGGATGGGACATTTAGTGGATGGTTTACTAGTTTGTGGGCGAGTGAGAGTTGATACCACTGAAGGAGGTAAGGGAGTTCAAGCCAGCCCAGTTCAGCAAGTGAGAAACAGTGGTGACTACGGTAGGATGCCCCCGTGGCGAATTTGGCGATTTTGTTGTAGCAGGTCTCTAGCTTGTTTAGATCACATTGCCTTAGGTTGGTATATACTGGAGAGGCATAAAGTAGGGTGGAGATAAGGTGGGAATTTGCTACTGAAATCTTTGCTGCTTTGGTGAGAAATTGTTTATTTCTGTATAATGCTCCTAGTTTTTTGTGGACTTTTTTATGGTCATGGATATGTGAATGTCAAATTTTAGTTTATTGTCTATTTCCACTCCTAGCAATTTGGTGTGTTCAGTTGGGTATATAGTCTTTTGCTGTGATGTTAAAGTGAGAGTTGTTTTGAGTATGTTTGGTGGGTTGGAAGATGAGTAGCTTAGTTTTGTTTGGGTTGAGTATTAATTGGGCATCGGATAACCATGTTTCAACAGAGGAAAAGGCTTCCTGTGTGACTTTTTGCAGTTTGGGTAGGGACTGGGCTGAGCAGATGATGGTGGAGTCATCTGCGTATTGGATGAGTGTGCCATGTTTGGTGGCAGAGGCTAGATTATTGGTGTAAACAGAGAAAAGTAGGGGTCCAAGGATGGATCCTTGGGGAACCCCTATGGAGACAGGTAGTTGGGGAGATATGTCATTCTGCCATACAACGGATTGTTGGCGGTCAGACAGGTAACTCTGAAACCAGTTGGTGACTGATTGTGAGAAGGATAGGTTATTGAGGACAGAGATGAGTTGTTTGTGTGGGACCATGTCAAATGCTTTAGATAGGTCTAGTAAAGTAGCAGAGGAGAGATAGCCAAGGAATAGGAATAGGAATTAAAACTGTTGAGCAACTTCTAGAACAAGTAATTCAAATTTCAAAAGGCAGCATCATACTAGCAGGTGATTTTGGTAGTATACTGTCACCAAAGCATACAACAGGTAAACAGGAAATGCAGCAATCAACAAAGGCACTTTTAAAGTTCACCAAACTATTTCAACGTAGGGACATAAATGATTTCTCAGATTCGGAGTCACTTTCTTATACGTATTACTCACATAGACATACAGCACAGTCCAGAATTAATAGTGTATATGTCTCCAATGAGCTGATGGATGAACTGAGCGATGTTAAAGTGGTATCTTGCACACTTTCAGATCTCAATGCAATCACTTCTGTCTGAACTGTTTTCAAAATCTAACAATCCTTAAGATTAGGAGTATACCAGCAAAACTTGCTTAATAAAAAGGTCCTTAAAATGCTTTAAAGAAATTCTTTCTTTTATAGGAATTAACAATATAGGAGATATTTCAGAAATCTATCTATGGGATGCACTAAAAATGTATTATATTTTCACATTTGTTATCTGGGAATGTCTGACTTGGAACAAAACCAATATTCAGCAGAGACCCATGGAGAAACACCCCAGATGCATGTGTTTGTAATGTGGGAGGGAACCGGAGCACCAGGAGGAAACCTACACAAATACAGGGAGGACATGCAGACTCCACACAGAATCGAAATGGAGAACCTCTTGCTGTGAGGTAACAATGCTACTGCTGCACCACTGTGCCATCCAAAATGTATGCAAGTCATTTAACAGACTGAGCTACTGAATCACATATCTTTTTGGTAGAGTCACCAACTGGCTATCAATAAAGAAAAAAACAACGGGACAAATTAAAACTTTAAAATCAGACAGGCAAAAAAAACATAGAAGAGATTAATATTCTACATACGTGTTTGGAAATTGTAAATCATAAAACTAGGATTAATCTAGAAAAGTTTAAGGTACTTAATTTCTCTATTAACCCCAAATCTATGCATAAGTTAGTTAACAGAACAAAAGTACTTAGTAAGTCTAAACATACGAGAGAGATTTATTCAAATAAGAGAAAAGTGAAGGAAATGGGAGAAATTTTAAAAGAATTTAGAAATTATTACAACAAAATCAATCAATATAATTTAATAACAGACTCAGAAGAGATCATCAAAACTTCTGTCAAAATATAAAAAAATTAACTGATGACCAAGTGAAATTAATTGATAAACCTGTCTCAATGTCTGAAATTCAATCTCAAATGAACAAATTAAAAACCTAACATGGCACCAGGTGATGATGGAATTATAACAGAACTCTACAAGTTACAACCTAAGGAAGCCTTAAACATATTACACAAAGTTTTTTTTCCATAAAGACTTAAAAAAAAGTTCCTGCCTCCTTGGAATATACTCTTATCTCTCCAGTTTTAAAAACGAACAAAGATCCAACTGAATACTCTTCATACAGACCAGTTTCACTTGTAAATGTAGATTATAAATTATTGTTGGCAATTCATGTTAATAGATTAAAATATATTCTACCTTCCATGATTAATGAAGATCAACTGGTTTTATTCTAAACATAAATACTTCTGACAATATTAAAAGAATAACCACAGTAATTGACTGTATAAACAAAACAAGAGAGAATCTAACATTAATGAGTCTAGACATTAATAATGGTTTTGACACTGTAAATTGGAAATATCTTGTTAGACTTAGAAGAATGTAATTTTTTTACACATTTTATAAATCTTCTTTATGAAAATTGTTTTGCATATGCGAAAATAGATACTTTTACTTCTGATTCAATACACATTTTGAAGGAACTAAACAAGGATTTCCTGTTTCACCCCTGTTTTTCACATTAATTGTGTAACCTTTTGCTAATTTTATTAGGTCAAATTTAGACCTAAAAGGCATTAACATAAATGCAAGTTTGGTTTATAAAATCCAATTATTTGCTGATGACATTCTTCTGACATTGCGTAACAGTGATTGTTCTCTTTCTCACTGATTTTAAGGCAATGGATGTGTTCCAAAAAATCTGGTCTCTCATTTAATGATAAAAGTACTACCTATAAATGCCAATACTGATAGGATAAATGATAAATTTGCTAAATATATTGCCAAAGAGAGAAAAATGAACTATTTAGGCATAATTATAACAGATGACATTAATAATATAATAAATTACAATTATACTAGTAGCATAATTAGTATAAAGAATCTAATAAACAGAATAATCAAATAAATAGAGCAATTTTTTCACAATGGAAGAAAGACTATAATAAAAATGATTATTTTACCAAACATCGTGTGTGTTATTCGATCATTATCTCTACATCCATCTAAAACATGTATTAAAGAACTTAAGTTCATTTTAAAATTTCTGTGGTTCCCCAAAAAACAAGAATTGCCTTAAATCAACATATAAGGAATTGGACAGCAGGAGGGATTGGACTACCAAATCTAGAATTATATTCTTTATCATCAATTATAAAAACAATATTTCTTTGGATAAATATTTACACAGCAAGATGGAAAATGTTTCTAGGATGCCTTTTCATAGAATTTAAACAAACTCTGATCTTAATCTTATACTGCACAAATCTCATAGTGAAGCATGTTGTGATGATATACATTTCCATTGTTAATCTAACATCAAATGTTATTTGGCCCAAATCTGTTCCTGCTTATTTTCTTAAAAAAACTGCAAATACCTCTATCTGAATGTAAGGCTATGCTTTTGTAGAATAAAGCCATGTTAAAATATAAATATATTTCCTTAACTCATTCTGTTTGCTCCTACTGCGGTGGTGGTGCTGTGGTAACGTTGTCACCTCACAGTAAGACATTATCCTGTTTGATTCTCAGCTAGAGCATCTTCTGTGAGAGAGATGCGTGAATGGGCGTACCTTCGTTGAAGGTTGTGCGTCAGAGCCTGTAACTCGGCACGTAAAAAATCTACTGCCAATCATTAGCGGACCGGAGTTCCGCTGTGGCGACCCCTAACCGGGAAAAGCCAAAAGACACAACAACATTCTGATTGCTCCTCTTGACCAAGACCCAGAAAATTTACAAGTGTGTAAGCACTTAAGTAACAAGCTTGACACAATACTTTTACAGATGGTGAATTCTAGATCTCCAAAGCACAGCTCCTAAATTGTGATATGCTTAATTTAGCTTTAAACAAAATCTCCAAATAAATTTATACTCTGCTAGCATAGAGCTATTATATAATTAGATATAACAGTTTTGGAGGGTTTCTTGTGCTTCCTTTATTACAAGGCAAATGTTAGATCTCACTGCATTTTGCAAAAAAAATGACCCTTCCTCAGTCTTGCCTTCTTGAGCAGTACTACACTCACTTGTCAAATTATCATAATTTTACATCATTTAAAAATGCTTTTAAAGAAATGAAGGTCAGTTCAGTGAGAGCTAGACATTGTCCTTTTTCCTTGGGCCTGAAGCTAGGATTGCATTTGTTGAGATGTGTATCACTGCCACCTGGAATACGGGCATCAAGTTGTACGAAATTCCACTTAGAATCGACTCTAATTACTGTAGCAACATAACATTACAAGAAGAAGAAAAAATTGAAGAGAGACATTAAAGACTATAAATGTGACAAAGCTTTTTTTGTGGAAAACCAATACTAAGTCTCACATAGACGCCGTTTACGTACACCCTCGATCTCACTCCATTGATTCATATTCAACGGGGTCCTCATGTAGTGTCAGCAGTATTAGCAGTGGGGAAAGTTCTGTGTCTTAAACCATACTGGTAATAAATACACCACAAGGACAGAATAAGCAACAGGAGTTTGCAAACTCCAAATTTGAAATTAATGACTTTCATGCCAGTGAAGGATGTAAATGGTATAAAAAACAATGCCCATCAGAGTAGATACCAACAAACACCAAGAGAACAGAAGAATGTAAAGTAAGACTGTTGACATCTCGGAACATTCTGGCGATATGTTTATTCCAATTACACATGCTGTAAGTGGTAACACAGAGTCTAAAAGAGTAATATTTCTGATGTTATTTATCTAACCAAGTGAGTCAGTGTTTTTCTTAGGCTTAAAATCTGTTCCTAATTACAAGCAGCAAATGTAGAATTGTTTAATCTTTACATGAAGGAAGTTAAATCTGAAAACAGTAGGAGTGGTATGCCCATGGATGTGTTTAATAATGCTTCATCTGATATATCTAGTGTGGCTGCATATCTCACTTTTTCAGATGATGGAGGAGGAATTAATGCATATGTATCTTTGGATACACTTTCTGTTAACAAAATTACATTTGTAGCCAAATTTAATAATGAAGTTTTAAAATATTTTTGCAGTAGTTATTAATGTTGAGTTAGAGATATTTTTAAATGTTTATATTCTCACAAAAAAGATGCAAAATGCAATTTAAAGAAATCAGACTGGCACAGAATGAGCTTAAAAATAATCATGTCATGTTTAGACCAGCTGATACAGGTAAAAATATTGTGGTATTGAATAAATATCAATATGTTATAATGTGTTTGTAACATCTGAATGATTCTAATATATATAATGTACGACAAAATATTTATAATGGTTTTATGTTTAATTTAAAAAAATTAATACATAAAGTGGTATGTGTGGCTATGTTTTTAGATAAAGATTTTGATAAAATTGTTTCACCTTCTGCAAGGATGACTGTTTTACTGTGTTCCTAAAAGTCACAAAAGAATGGGTGCCCTCCTGGTTACTCCAATGTGTCTTTGTATGGCTCATTATTGGAAAATATTGTCAGAATAATAAATTCTTATTTATTACCTTATTTCTGTGCCTCACCTTGCCTTCATATGTTAGAGATTCTTCTGATTTGCTGTTAAAATTTGGCAAGTGTAGTTGGTGTGTAAATATGTATTGGTTGGTGATGGATGTCAAAAGCCTACATATAAGCATAAGACAAAGATGGTTTGCAAGCGGCACAAGATTTTATTAGTACCTGTCCTGCATATTTGTGTATTTTAGAACTTAGTGAGTTTTGTTCAAAATAAATTAATATATATATATATATATATATATATATATATATATATATATATATATATATATATGTATATGGATATACTTCACATGGTCGACATTTCAGAATGTCGACATTCATATGGCCGAGACCATATGATCGACATTCAAAATGTTGGCCATAAAACAAAAAATAAAAAACACAAAAAAACTTACCTTCACGCTCCACCCCCCATCCCCAGAACTTAAATATACCAACTACGAAATCGCACTACAGTGTGTAAGATGGAAATCTTTCCATTCTGCACTGTATAGAGATGCCGGTTCAGCATAGTCGACATTTTGAATGTCAATCATATGGTCTCGGCCATATGAATGTCGACATTCTGAAATGTCGACCATGTGAAGGGAACCTATATATATATATATATATATATATATATATATATATATATATATCTATATATCTATATCGCTAAGCTTCTGGTGTCATTCAAAGGGGATTCAGTGTCTGTCAGTCTGGGACGACATGCTTGAAAAGCTGCATTGCTTTGCAAGAGATGGCTTGCACCTGTCACCCCTAGGCTTTCGAATACTGGCCAAGGCTCTTGCTGCCCCCATAGTGCCTTTTTTATGCAAGGCTCAAAAGTCAAACCCACCTCCATAAACAGCACAATTAACAAAAAACTGAGGGTTATGCTACTCAACGCCAGGAGTTTAAATCTGAAAATGCATGCGCTCGAAGCACTCCTCAGTATGGAGAACATCGACATCTGTGCAGTAGCTGAAACCTGGTTCAAGGCTCCAGAGAACACCCCAGCACTATCGAGCTGCAACTCGGACCACATGTTTCAGCCACAGAACACGGACCAAAACAAACAAGGAGGGGGTGTGTCCATATTCACCAAGGATAACTACACCTCCAGGTTAGTGGCGCAGCATGATACCTCTGAGATCATCCATGTGCAACTAACATCGGGCAAATCTGCAATGCAAATTGTGGCCTGCTACAGATCACCCTCCATGACCCAGGACCATCACTCCACCTTTCTGGAGACACTGGAAAACATAAAGGACCTACCAAACACCCTGATATTGGGCGATTTCAACTACCCTACCATTAACTGGGAAAACTATTCGAGTACAAACTCCCAGGGCCAACGCTTCCTGGAATTCATCAACTCAAATGCCCTATATCAGCTGGTAAAGTCCCCTACCAGAGGTGAAAACATATTGGACCTGGTCATCACAAACATGGGTGACAGGTGTTCCACACCCGGTGTCAACCCGTCACTGGTTAGATCAGACCATAAACTAATCACTCTGGATGTCTACACCCCCACCACCCACAACTAAGGAAACCACAGTAAAAAAAATTTCTAAAGCAAACTTTACCTTACTTAAGACACAGGCAGTAAATTTCACAGCCCCCACGCTAAAGGATAATGCTGCCCAAGATGCAGAAACCTTTACAAATGCACTCTATGAGCACCTACAAGGATGCATGGATCGTGCCATCCCTAGCAAAACCAAAACTCACTCTCCTAAGACAAGGAAACCAGTCTGGTGGATCCTTGCCATAAATAGGCTATACAATAGGAGGAGGAAACTCGGTCAGAAAAAAAGCAAATCCCAAGAAGGAAAGACATCCCTGATCAGTATCCGTAAGAAACTGAGGTCCCTCATGAAATCATCCAAGGTTAACTTCGAAAGAAAAATAGCCAAGGATTCAAAAGATAACCACAAAGCCTTCTTTAGCTATGTTACGATTCTAAGTGGCAACTCGCAGATATGCACTGAACTAGTGCAAAATAGCACAAAATATACTGAACCTACTGATATTGCCAACATCCTGGCAGACAGATTCAGTGAAAACTTCACCCCCCTCTCACCCCCAAAAGGGCCCACAACAATACCGGAAAAGTGTAGTGTCCCAGAAACCACAGATGCACAGGTGAAAATAGCCCTTTCAAAAGCCAAAAAACACAGCATCAAAGGGGCCAGATGGTGTCCCGGGCTGCATCTTGCACAAACTACAGAACGAACTAACCCTCCCCCACCTAAACACGCTGTTCAACCTCAGCCTCTCCACAGGCTACGTGCCCAAAGAATGGCGCACAGCAACGGTTATTCCACTCCACAAAGGAGAGGCTACAACTGGCCGTGGTTACTATCGCCCCCTAAGACTGACTAGCCTGATCTGCAAGGTTGTAAAGCGCATCATCATGGAACTCATTAACAAAGAAATTGGGAAACTCCAAACAATTGACCCAATCCAGTTCAGCTTTGTTAAGGGCAGATCATGCCTACTAAACCTGGTTGACTTCTTCGAGACAGTCACCAAGGCCATAGACAAGGGAAAGGTTGTTCACACAGCCTACCTTGATCTCGCCAAGGCTTTTGACACCATTCCCCACTCGAGTATTACAGAAAAACTCACCAGCCTGAACATAAACCCCTACATCATGAGATGGGTTGCCAACTGGCTTACAGACAGTACTCACACGGTAAGAATAGCGGGCTCCATGTCTGACTCTAAACCAGTCACAAGTGGTGTCTCACAAGGCTCGGTCCTGGGACTGCTACTGTTTGGCATATACTTCTCAGAAGTACAGGCAAACACAGGAGGACTATGGCTAACCAAGTTTGCCAATGAATGCAAACTGGGAGCCATAACTGACTCTCCAGCTGACACGTATATCCTCCAAAAGGGCTTTACTGAGATGGACACCTGGTGTCAAAGTCATGGCCTCAATCCAAATGCCAAAACAATGCATAGTCATCCCGTTAGGGAAAAACGAAACACCCACGAATTACCACATAAGTGGCAGCCCCCTTAATACAGAAGAGGTAATAAGAGATCTGGGGACCCAGGTAGATAGTAATCTCTCCTTTGACAATCATATTGCCAAAGTAGTTAGGAAAGCCTTCTATGTGGCCCATCTAATTACTAAAGGGTTCGCATCTAGAAATAAAGAGGTTATAGTGCCCCTCTACTCGTCACTCATCAGACCCATCATAGAGTACAATGCCCCATTTGGGATGTACCTCACAAGACACTTCCAACAGCTGGAGAGACTACAAAAGTACCCCACCAGGAGGATTACTGGCCTCAAACATATGTCCTATGCAGCCCAACTGAAAAAACTCCGGCTGTACTCAGTGGCATATCGCTTACTCAAAGGTGATCTCTGCCTTACTTACAAAGCCATGTCCAACTCAGAATTGATGGACATGCTCCACCTAAAGAAATCTAAGTCACTGCGAGCCACTCACTGTAGTGAGCTAAACCTCACCACAACAATAAATACAACATGCTGGAGGGATAGATTCCTGTCACAGAGACTCCCCATGCTTTGGAACAAAATTCCAAACTACATTAGGCAGTGCTCCTCACTAACACTCTTCATGAGAAACCTTGACAAGTGGATGGGTAACAGAAAATACACCCCTGGGATCACTTCACTGGCTCTGCTTGACAGAGGATCAGTTAATTAATCAATGGGGCAGCGATAGCTGACACACTCTGGCTAGGCTTATAAATGCAGACAGCCCAGTACCTACCTATGAGTGTATATGTAGATATATATATATATATATATATATATATATATATATATATATGGGTCTACTTTTATTAGTCAAACTACATTTCTTCAACTAACAAAAGTACGACCTGACTTTTGCGAAAGTGCACTTCAACTAAAGTGCACTTTCACAAATTGCAGTTCACCGAACTGGCAATAAAAAAGGACACTATGCCCCCCACACCCCCACTATATTATAATATACTAACTCCGAGATCACACTACAGAAACTGGTATATTCCCTTATCCCCACTGTAGCAAAACAGACTTTAAAGTGTCCTTTTTTATTTTTATTGCTGGTTCAGTGAACCAGAATTCGCGATAGTGCACTTTCATTGAAGTGCACTTGCGCGAATGTCAGGTCATCCTTTTTTTAGTCAAAGAAATTTAACTTTGACTAACAAAAGTAGACCTATATATATATATATATATATATATATATATATATATATATATATATATAACGTATATATTATATTTAAGGCAATATAGATTGCTGTTCTTTCAAAAATGTAATTAAATATTTTCATCATCAAATGATTTACTTTTTTGTGTAAGTGTGGGCAAACCAAGTGTCAACTTTTACTGAATGTTTGAATATGAACCATTATGCTTTTAGCTTATGACTTATACTGATTATTTAGACATTACTTTCTCTGTTTTGTTTAGATTATAGGGTACATTATTGTACAGTAAACCTATTGGAGTAATAGATTATACTAGCTTAAAAATCATGGTTATATTTAACTGTAAATATACTGCTACTAGTGTACAGAATACCTAAAATAAGGCTACTATACTACCAGAGCATGAAGCCTTGAGAAATGTTTATTCTGCGGTTCTGTTTAACACTAAAACTGCTTTCCTTACAAAAAACAGTCTCATTAGAATCTATATTTTGCCACAGAATGTAATGAATTATTGCAAGAAATAATTACTGTAGTGAAAAAGCATCGTCTATGTGCATTACCAAATAGTGTTTTGTCCAAATATGTGCACAGTGTCCTTTTATTTTTAATGAGAGGGCATAATTTATCAGATATACTGGTTCATAATTATTTTATATTTAATGGTAAGATTAATTTATATGCTGCTGGATATAAAATGGACACCATTCTGTCTGGTGCTGGTTCTACATATGTTCTAATTATTAACAATATTTATTTATTCCTAATATTTTACATGTAATTCTAAACAGGTTGTTTTATGCTCTTAGATGCCCTTGTGGTTTATTTTACTGTGGTTTATTTTATTTGGTAAAATAAACAGTAGCACAACAGATAGCATTATACCCTCACAGCAACAGGTTCCCTGGTTCGATTCTTGGCTGGAGTGCCTTCCGTGGTCAGTCTGCATTTGTTCAATCTGGGTGCTCCAGTTTCCTCCCAGATTCCAAAGAAATGCAGTAGGTGGACTGGACACTCAAAACTGACCATGCGTGTGTGTGTGTGGTATGGAAAAATAGCTGTGGCAGGTGTAGCGACCAGGCTGTGTAAATCTTGACTCTAGATGATTGGCACTGTTGATGTAACACCCTGACCCCATGTGCAAAAATAATAAAATGGGTGGTGGATGGATGGAAATAAAGAGAATATTGAATGCTAGGTTACAGAATACTTGAGGGACCAAAGATGGGCTGAAACAAATAAGGGACATTTTTTACTGCCCAAAGGTGCACCTTATATATAATACCCAGAACCGTAAAACATGGCATCTCTGCAGCCACATAGCGAGGTTCCACAATAAAAAACATAGAAGCAAAAGTCCACAGAACCTGCTTCAGACAGCTGAAAAAGTATAAAATCCATTTGAAAACAGATTCATCAGAAACATCTCAAGTCAGGTGAAAAAAACACAGTTCATGAGAAAACTGACTTAAGTCATCAGCTAAAAAAAAATATATATATATACGTATATAAATATAAATAACACCTAGAAGAAAGCATACACAATTTCTGAAAAGTCAGTCTGTCTTCTCATGAAGCTTCCTTGATGTACTTTTTTTCATTCTTTAATAAAATTAAGGTACTTGTTATATCTAGAGTATCCTATTCCAAGTAATTCATACACTTGAGAAAGTTCTTTTTATAGAAATATTTGCCACCAATAACAGTGCCTTTGGCTACTGGTTCCTCCTGTCTTATTTAGTGTAGTAAGCCTCATTCAACAAAATTCCCATGTTGACCTGCCCCCTTATACTGAGTAGCATTGTGAATCCCCCCTCCAGAAACAGCTGTCATTTCTACAGCCAGTCCATAAGCATCATCATTGTCCTCGCAGGCTCAGTTACCAGGCTTTTAGCATTCTGCTTTCAAAGAGCTTGAAAGCCAACATTCTATATATATATATCAAGGTAATGGCTGGCAGGTTCGGATTGTAAAGGCAAGCCCATTCCATAATCTTGGAAGGTAATGTGTAATGAATCTGTCACTTATTGTTCATACTTATTATTAGGTTCCCCTGTTTTAGGTTACCCAGTAAATAAATTATGAGTGGAAATATTTTGGATTAAATAACTGTGGTACTCAGTGTTGTTAAGCATTGACCAATGCAAACAAAATGTGCAGTTTATTCTGAGAGAAGTTCATTGAAGGTAAGAGAATGTTTTATTTCACTTGTCTAGAACATGGTCCAAATCTCTGTGTAGTTTGTGCAGCTCTGGGTACCACAGAGAGGAAGGGTATAGATTAGTTGAAGGGATGCATAGGAGTACATGTCTGTCTGTCTGTATGCATTCTATGTGGATGTAGTCGAGATCCTGGGAAACCCATAGAACAAATTGTGTCAGTGAGGGAGAGGGGGCACATGGTTAGCAGACAGTTAGTGAGTATACTGAAATATATTGATTTTTAAAAGTTCAAACTGATCTTTGAACATTTTTAAGAAATTCTAATGTAGAGCAGCAGATAGAAAAGTGATTTAAATGTTGTTTGCTCACATAGTGTGGGTGATGCTATCAATATTACCAAGGATTGCAATATTTCTTGTCTTTTTTCCTGCACAGTAATCAAATTAACAATCATATTTACAGCCCTATAATATCTAAAAGCAATCACTGGAATTATAATGTAATAAACATATAATTAAGTGCAATGCAGGTTATAAATACAGTTTTCCTGTAAAGAAGTATCGCAGTATTTTTCTGGAAATACAAATGAATAAGACAATGGCATTGGAATAATCCTTTTACATCTGGTTTGGCATCTGGGGTAAAGTACAATAAAGCATGTTTTAGAATAATCGGGCATTTTCCCTAAAGGTAAATAGATGTGTGGACCAATACTTTTGTATGCCAGATAACATTAATGAAACAATGAACTATCTGGCAACATTTTCATTTATTTGACTTTACGTTCATAGTATACTAATTTAAATTATTTTATGCTGTAAATCACAAGTGTCGTATAATTGCTAAGGCTTTTGTCTATTTGAAAACAAAATGCTCTGTCAGATATTTTTCTTGCTTTTTGAGTAAAATATTTATGGACATGTACTAGGTCACAAAGAAATCTAACTCTAAACTATAAAAGACATATGATTACCTATGCCCCAGATCTAGAAAGTTGTTAAAATTGTAACGATTTTTAAATAGTGACTTGAGCATAAACTGTAAAAGTATATTTTGATATTTTTTTTGAGAGTACTGATATTATTGAATAATTGAAAGAGTTCCATCCAACAATTCATTCATCCAGAACCCCTTTTCCCTGTTTTGGCACATGGGATCAGGCTGTCACTTCAACAGTTAACAATCATCTCGAGACAAGGTTTACATCCCCGGGTGGCTAGCCCTGCCAGATTTGTTCTTCCACACCACACTCTTGCACACAGGCTGGCACATATAGCCAGTTTAAGGTGTCCAGTCCACCTAGTGCATGTCTTTGCAATATGGTAGGAAACAGGAGCACCTAGAGGAAACCCATGCAGACATGGGGAGAACATGCAGATTCTGCCCAGAAGGCACCCCATTCAAGAATCGAGCTGGGGAAAGATATTTTATAACTCACTGTGGTGGTGAAGCTATTATTTCCGCATTTGGCATAATTTAGTTTCTTGGCCATGGTGTTGTTCTGACTTTCTTTTTCAACCAAGCTTCTTTTCACATCTCCAAACCTCATATTGTCATTCTTCTCTGTTTTCCATGTTCTTTCTACTTTTATTTAGAAATCAACTGCTTTTCAGACATACTTTCTCTTTGCAGCTCTTTAGCTGCTATATAGAGTATTTATGTTTAAATACCCCCCCTGAACTTTTTAAGCTGTAATACCTCTAAAAGAGATTCAAGGTAATCTCCTAATTTTAATATTTTTTTAAATATATTGTTTGCCTGTCATTACCATCCAACCTAATAATATTTGACCCCCACTTCCTTAGTTATTAAATATGGTTTTAAAGAGTAAGGATTTCATAAATCTGTACTCATAGGTTGCTAAAACTGAAATCTTTTCAAACTGCAAATCTTCAAAGGTATAATTGCTCTGAGATGTTCAATTTAAAAATGACAGAATTATCCCTAACATTTATTATCATATGATTTGATATACTATAGGCCTATAATTCATTTATTTTCTGCAATGTTTATCATTATCATGACTGACATTTTAACATCAAGTTGTTGAGTGCTATAAAAAAATTACAAGAGTAAAGTCCGATTCATGAGGTACAAGTTAAAAAGATAAGAACCCTGGAGAGAACACGGACGTACTCCATGCAAGAGAGGGCACCATTCTGAATGTATTCCATCTGTTTCAATAGATCAAAGTTTATTGACATAGCAATTATGAATTAATGAGACAATATGAGACCCAAGACTAAAGTCCTTCAGTGTAAAATAAATAAAGGGGCCTTACCACTTGGTGAAATATGTGGTAGGCTGAGATACCAACTAGCTAGGGAAGTGTTTCTGATTTTGTGTGTATATATGCACATCAGCAACAAGGGAATATATATTACTGTGGCCTTTTGTTCTTTCACCCCCAATTTTTTTATCAGAGGTACATTCATAAAGTGGTTCTCTAATGGATGGAGAGGGAAGGAGTCAAGTTATGTAAATGTATGACAGCAACAACTTGAAATACATTACTTTTGCCATTTGGTCTTTCAATTTGATGCCAATATAAGAATGAAGGTGTACACAGAAGATGGGAAGAGAAGTAGACAGTTTTCTCAAAATGCATATAGGTAACTTTGCAATATTTTTCTCAGTTTATTGGAAACCATTATCTAACAGCATTGAATATTAAACTGTGAACACAACTTATTTCTCCTTGAAAGAAGATTATTAAGTTTCTTTCTTTCATTAGTGAGGACCGTTATCCAGGTCACCATAGGAAAAAGCTTTAAAATGCACCTCAGAGAATTTAGAGCCTTGTGGCTTCAAAGGGGCCTAGTGGCCCCCAGAGTTTTGGTTTAATTTAACTATCTCTCCCTAAATTATTTTAGTGCAGTCTTGGCTAATTAGCTTCTGTCCAGAGGATGGATGAAAGCAATGTATCAGAAAGTCAGAAAAAAAGCTCTAAAATTCACATCAGAGTACCCACAAGTCAATGGCTATGAAGGCTCTATTGACTTACAAACTCCTGGCTTAATTCATTTATTTTCTCCACAATTATTGCTGTATAGTCTTATCCAGTTAGGATGTGAAGAAAGGATATAAAAAGATAATATGGATAGTTTACAGTTCTTCATATTCCATGCACAAGGTAGAAGGATCAATCCTGACCTCCGGTCAATGCCTAGTTGAAGTTTGCATGTTCTCCCTGTGTCTCTGAGAGGTTCATCCCACCTCCAAAACACATGCTGAGTGTTTCCATCAAAAACTCACCAATGAATGGAGCTGTGGGCAGCAGCACAGACTCTTCATGGTGCCCTACAGGGGGAAGAGTTGCATAGACTAATCGCTATGGGGTATCTACTGTGGTGTGCGGTATCCTGAAGATAGGAGAACATGGATCGCAGACTGTGCACCATGTCAGGGCTAATCACTTGATGGTGTAAAATATGGATCTAGGTGTTTCTGTTATGTTGACTAATGTCACCAAAATGGGCATGGGTATTTGCTGGTGAAAAGTGGGCTGAGGAACTGGCCTACTCCATCTTAAACCAGGGACCCGTGCTAATGGTGGAAGGAGTGTATACACCCCTATAAAACCCAGCAGTCCTGGGTCAATAAGCAACTAGCCAGCCAATGTCCAGTTGCTCTGTTGAGCAAAAGCTGGACGTAAAACAAACATGAGCTATGAATTGCTACAATCAATGTAGGTTCACTGACAGGACACAGCTTGGAAATGGATGACACACAGAGTAGGCAGGACATCATAGTATCCAATAGATAAGATGGAAGAATAGTCCAGCAAAGATGCTTGGTTTGGGATGCAGGGTCCGTTACTTAGGAGGGAGACAGGTTAGAAATGGTATGGGAATTGTGGTGAGAGAGAGGCTTCAGAAGGATGATAGAGTAGTATTCATAATCTCAGCCTATGCCCCACAGCAGGGTTGTGATAGTGTGGAAAAGGGTGCATTCAGGCGGCAGTTACAGGACCTTCTATTTAAAGCAAGATGACATGAATTGAACTTGTCAGATATTTGGGATGCATGGCTAGGCTTAAAAAAGGCTCTTGTGGTCATTAGCCTAGTAAACACCTATGAACCTATGTTGATAATGGGTGACTTGAATGCACATATCGGGACTGACAGAACAACATACGAGGACTACCTTGGTCCACATGGGTGAGGCAAGAGGAATAAAGAAGACTTCTGTTTGGCAATTAGCTTAGTAGTAGGCAACACATGGCTGAGAAAGAGAGACAGTCACAAGGATCACACACAAGAGTGGCCAACATGCAAAACAGGTAGACTTCCCCCTAGTAAGGAAAGGGCACTGGAGTAGAATCAGTGATTGCAAAGTCATCCTCAGTGAAGTAGTCGGCCCACAGCATAAACCACTGGTCACCACAATCAGCTGCAAGCAGTGGTCAGAGAAAGCTCTAAGGTCAATAGAGACTAGGTTGACTGGAGAGAAACAGTTCAAGGAATTACTCAGGGGTCTAACACCCCAAAAAGCCAAGGAAATAGGTGGAGTTGAAAAAGAATGGCAGCTCCTCAAAACAGCATGTGTGAGGACTACAGAGAAATTCAGAACAGATATGTATCCTAGCCAGGTATGGAGGTAAGGTACATAAGGAGAGCTGGTGGTGGAATACAGAAGTCCAGAAAGTCATCAAAAGAAAGGCGGAGTGCAGGACAAACTAGTGGGTAACAGAAAAAAATGGACCAGGCTAGGAAGGAATAGTGGTGGGTGAACAAAGAAGCTGAAAAAGGAGTTGCAATAAAAAAAGAATCTGAGGCACGTTAGCAGCTTCTGGAATGTGACTCAGTAAGGGGCACAAAGAAACTATATCAGGTTGCAAGGCAAAGACAGAAAGATAAAGAAGATAGTAAGACACCCTTCATAAGGGATGCCAGCAACAAACTGCTAACTGGTTCACAGGATACCAAAGGCAAATGGATGGGGTACTTCCAGTAGCTTCTGAATGAAGAAAACCCCACGGAAGTTATACTGCCCCAATCACAGCCTACCATGAGAGAAGAAGATGAGCCCAGCCTAGAAGAGGTAAGACTAGCACTTAGAAAAACAAAGTCAGGGAAAGCTGCAGGCTCAGTTGAGGTCACACCACATATGATAAAGATGCTCGGTGGGATTGGGGAGAAATGGCTTCTCAGAGTACTCATAGCAGTGTGGAGAGAAAGCTGTACCCCAGATGACTGGAGAATAAGTTTACTTGTGCCAGTGTACAAGAACAAAGGGGACATCCACAACTGTGGGCAGTACAGATGTATCAGTCTCCTGTCATATTGCATGAAATTTCTGGACAGGATGATTGTTAAATGAATACACATAGCAGAAGAAAGTAAGATAGGAGATGAGCAGTTCATATTAAGAGCAGGATGCAGTACAATTGACCTCATTCACAGTGAGAAAGATAGTTGAAAAGAAGTTAGAGATGAGGAAAGAGCCTAACTTGGTATTCCTTGACTTGGAAATGCATATGACAAGGTCCCAAGAAAGATGATTTGGTCATAGCTGCAGTAGTTCCAAATCCCAGAAATATTGGTAGAATTAGCGCAGGCTATGTACAAGGACCCAATGACTACAGTACAAACAGAGTTTGGTCTAACAGAAGGGTTCCCAGTGGGAGTGGGTGTGCACAAGGGTCCAGCTCTAAGCCCCCTCTGTTCATATTGGTGATGGATTATATTAACAAAAACAGATCAGAGGGGACAGAACAACAAAGGTGCTGTACGCAGATGACGTGGCATTACATTTGGGAGGGTGGCCTAATGGTTAAGGTGTTTGCCTTACAAATAGAAGGTGCAGGGTTTGAGTCTCACAAGGGACAATTGGCTAGGCTTAAAATGGCTCGCAAGGGCAGTTAGCTTAGTACTAATCTATGAACCTATGAACATGCAGACTCTGAAAAAGAACAGTGAAGCATAGAGGAACAGAATGCAAAACTGAAGGCACATGGGATGAAACTAAATACAGATAACGCAGAGGTAATGGCAACAAACTGATGAAATCAGAAGAAGCTGAGAATTGAGATAAAAGGGAAAATAGTGGAAGAGGTTAAAAGTTTCAAGTATCTGGGAGGGGTGGTTGAGAAGGGAAGTCTGAATGAAGAGGTCAATGCTAGAATGAAAGGGACTACAGCCGACTGGCATAGTGTGCGTTAGAAAAATATATAATAGTAACAGGCATGTGTTAGTGCATTCGAGGTTTAAAAGGGTTAATACATTTATTCTGTTCACACTGCATGAATCTGCACAGCTATTAGAAACTTAACAAGAGACATTTCATTTTAATGTCATGAAACTTAACAAAAAGATATTTCATTTCTGCTTATGCCATTATAAAATATGCAGCTGCTAGAAGCTTTGATAAAGAAAACAATAGATGCTTGAAAGTATAAACCATAGTCAGCATTACTTGTACCAAAGCTAGAAATGTACCTTGAATCTAGACGAAATGTAACGCATGTATTAGAACTGTACAACTGAAGAATTGAAAAGTTAAGGTGGGCTAAAATAAGCCCAAGGCCAGGTTGTTTTTCTCAAAATGTTTTTGCAAGACGACAAATAATCTGACTGTCAGCAATAAGTCTGGTAACATTTTCTGTGAAACATACAGAAAGCTGTGTTCAACTACGTCAGCAATAGAATAGTAACATTTTCTGTGCGACATGAAGAGAACTGTATAAGAATAACATACTGATCACCAAAGGGCCAGACAAATCCTGTACCTACATGCTTTGTCTCATTGCTGCAAGTAATAAAGAGTGCCTTGCTTGAACCTAACGTGCATTGGTCTTTCAAGTTTTTTTTTCCTTTTACAGTGTGTCAGGTGTAGTATATGACAGAAGAATGCCAAAGAAGCTCAAAAGTAAGGTGTACAAAAAAGTGGTGTGATCCATACTACTGTATGGTACAGAAATCTGGGAATTAAAGGAGTGTGATCCATACTACTGTATGGTACAGAAACCTGGGCAGTAAAGGAGTGTGATCCATACTACTGTATGGTACAGACAACTGGGCAGTAAAGGAGTGTGAGCCATACTACTGTATGGTACAGAAACCTGGGCAGTAAAGGAGTGTGATCCATACTACTGTATGGTACAGACACCTGGGCACTAAAGGAGTGTGATGATGATCCATACTACTGTATGGAACAGACACCTGGGCAGTAAAAGAGAGTAATCCATACTACTGTATGGTACAGACACCTGGGCAGTAAAGGAGTATGATCCATATACTGTATGGCACAGAAACCTGGGCAGTAAAGGAGTGTGATCCATACTACTGTATGGTACAGAAACCTGGGCAGTAAAGGTGTGTGATCCATACTACTGTGTGGTACAGAAACCTGGGCAGTAAAGGAGTGTGATCCATAGTACAGTATATGGTACAGAAACCTGGGCAGTAAAGGAGTGTGATCCATAGTACTGTATGGTACAGAAACCTGGGCAGGAAAGGAGTGTGATCCATACTACTGTATGGTACAGAAACCTAAGCAGTAAAGGAGTGTGATCCATACTACTGTATGGTACAGAAACCTAAGCAGTAAAGAAATGTGATCCATACTACTGTATGGTACAGAATCCTGGGCAGTAAAGGAGTGTGATCCATACTACTGTATGGTACAGACACCTGGGCAGTAAAAGAGCGTAATCCATACTACTGTATGGTACACACACCTGGGCAGTAAAGGAGTATGATCCATACTACTGTATGGTACAGAAACCTGGGCAGTAAAGGAGTATGATCCATACTACTGTATGGTACAGAAACCTGGGCAGTAAAGGAGTGTGATCCATACTACTGTATGGTACCGAAACCTGGGCAGTAAAGGAGTGTGATCCATACTACTATATGCTAGACACCTGGGCAGTGAAGGAGTGTGATCCATACTACTGTATGGTACAGACACCTGGGCAGTAAAGGAGTATGATCCATACTACTGTATGGCACCAAAACCTGGGCAGTAAAGCTGTGTGATCCATACTACTGTATGGTACAGACACCTGGGCAGTGAAGGAGTGTGATCTATACTACTGTATGGTACAGAAACCTGGGCAGTGAAGGAGTATGATCCATACTACTGTGTGGTACAGACACCTGGGCAGTAAAGGTGTGAGATCCATACTACTGTATGGCACCGAAACCTTGGCAGTAAAGGTGTGTGATCCATACTACTGTATGGTACAGACACCTGGGCAGTAAAGGAAGAACAGATGAGAAAGCTACAGGTGATAGAAATGAAATGCCTGCGAAGGGTGGTAGGATGCACACTGTGGGACAGAAGAAGAAATGCTAGGAGTTTAAATCAAAAGATACACATCTGGAAGCAGTCCTTTCCTTGGATGATGCAAACATCTGCGCAGTCACAGAAACCTGGTTCAAGGCCACAGACAGTGACCCAGCCTTGGAAGTCTGCAATGTCTTCCACACCTTCAGACCACAAAATGAAAGTGCGAGAACCAAAGGTGGTGAAGTATCTATCTACACTAAAGATAAGTACTCCTCCAGACTGGTTAGACAAGATAGCAAATACAACTTAAAAAAACAAAAATAAATAAATAAAATGATAAAATACCACCAAGACCACCGATCCAAGAAGTAAGCAAATTTAATGAAAGACTTAGCGCCTCGGCTTACACAGCCTTCCAAGAGTAAAAACACTACAAAATACTGTTTGCTCATATACAGCATATTGCACAAAGCAATTAATCAATTAAGCATACAATTCACATCACATTCTTCCAATTACATTCTTTGTTGAGTCCCTGAGACTCCAAAGTACCATACTTTAAAATCAGCAGGGTTTCATTTTTAAGAGTTTGTTTAAAGACACACATTCACCTATGCCAACTTGCAATTTTTCCAAGACACAACCCCTAAGAGAATCAGGGTTAGAGTTGTGTGCTATCAAAAAATGACTCCCAAGGGGACTTTCTAATTTTTTATGTCCCTAATATGTTCCTGAAACCGGACCCTAAAGCTCCTATAAGTTTCCCCTATATAAAATTTCTTACATCCACATCTCAGCACATAAACTAACCTATTCGTATTACAACTGTATTCATGCCTAGCTGTAAACTTGATGCCATTAATATAGGGAAAAGAGCTTACTACATATTGACAGATGGAACAGCCATCACATGGAACAGTGCCTTTATTTATGCTTAAGCTCTGACCAACATTAACATCTGGTAAACAAAATTGGTTATGTACCGGAATGTCAGACACATTCCTAGCTCTTTTATATGCAATACTCACAAAATCAGGTAGTATAGAGTTCAACATGTTATCCCTTAGGAGCATAGGCCACAAGCTGTGTGCTTTTTTAACTGTTGCCTCAGTTAGAACATTATAAGTAGTTACTAAGAAAACTTTCTTCTGCTCTCCATTGTTCAAAGCTGCATTGGTAGATTTATTTCCACCAATACAAACATTATATTTTCCACTAGCACGGACATAATGAGAATCTCGCTGAGAGTTAACTCCTCCAGACTGGTTAGACAAGATAACTTTAAGGAGCTACTCCAAGTTGTGATTACCATGGGTAAGACCCACCCCCTTCAAGTCATTGCTAGTTACAGGTCCCCTTTCCATGAAACAAGATGCTTATGTGGCTTGTTTGGCTTTACTTGAGTCAAACAAAATAAAAACCAACACTTTTGTCATCGGGGATTTTAACTATCTTACTTACAATCAACAGGGAAACCTATATGAGCCCCAAATTACTTGAACAAATGTTCCTTGACTTTATCTCAAATGCCCTGGAACAAATTGTTCAAATTCCTGCAAGGGCTCAAATATACTTGACCTGGTTCTCAACAACACAAGAGACCAGTCAGCCACCTTAAATGTAGGGCCCTCATTAGTAAAATCGGATAAGTCAGTCAGACACTTTTAAAGTAGCAATAACTCCAGAACCCATCAGAGGTGAAGTCAGATTACAAAAACTTCACCAAAGCCAACTATACCCATCTAGGAGATGGCATACATGATTTCCAAGCCCCAGGGCCCACAGATGGTCTTAGCAACTATAATAAAGTATACTCTGATGCCCTGTACCAACACTTATACAAATGAATTGACTTGGCTGCGCCAGATAGGAACAAAGACCGTCAGCCACCTCGAAGACATCTTGCATAAATAAACTATACAAGTGTAAGAAGCTGTTGTCTAAGAATACCAAAGGGCATCCCAGCACTGGAAAACTATCCTCCTAACCCTAAATAATCAAATAAGACAACTGTTAAAATCCTCTAAGGGCAGCTTCGACAAGCCACCCTCATAGACATCTTACATAAACTATACAACAAGTGTAAAAAGCTGTTGTCTAAGAATACCAAAGGGCATCCCAGCACTGAAAAATGATCCTCCTACCCTGAAATAAACAAATAAGACAACTTATAAAATCCTCTAAGGGCAGCTTCGAGAAAAAGTTAGCAAACACAGCTAAGGATAACCGTAAGGCTTTCTTCAGCTACATCTGTTGCCTAAAAGGTAGGACCCAGACGTGTGCTCAACCAATGACAAATGAAATCACACACACTGATCCTGCAGAAATTGCTAACCTACTAGCATACAGGTTTAGCGAAAATTTTTCCCCTTTATCACCTCCAAATGTATCACAATCTATACCTTCAACAGCTCCCCCACTCTATATAGCTAAAGATATGGTCATCAAAGCTCTGTGTAAGGCAAAAAACACAGCCTCTAGGGGTCCTGATGGCATCGCAGGCTGCATTCTAAACAAACTAAAACAGAAATTAGCACCCAATTTAACCACAGCCTAAATACAGGATTTGTCCCAGCTGAATGGAAAACTGCAACTGACATCCCTCTCCACAAGAGTGGCTTAGCAACGGATCAGGGGAATTATAGACCCATAAGCCTAAGTAGCCTTATCTGCAAAGCCATGGAATATATCTTCATGGACCTCATAAATAAAGATATAGGTGACCTCTCCAACTCTTTGTCCAACCCAGTTCAGCTTTTTAAATGGTAGGGTCAATAATGCCTGTTAAACCGAGTAAACTTATTCAAAAATGCGAGCAGGGTCAAAGATGAGGTCAAATCTGTGCACACAGTGTATATGGACTTGGTGAAGGCCTTTGAAACAATCCCCTATTCAGCATTACTGACAAACTCACCCACCTAAATGTCAACCCCTTTGTTGTAAGGTGGATCACAAACTAGCACACTAACTGTACACACGCTATCAAAGTGGGCAACTCCACCTGAACCAGCAGACCTGTCATCAGTGCGATTCCACAAGGGTCAGTACTGGGCCTCCTTTTGTTTGGTATTTACTTCTAGGAAGTTCAGGCCAAAAAAAGGTGTTGTGGCTGACCAAGTTTGCTGACGACTGCAAACTCGACATGATCACAGACTCCCCAAATTATGTCAATATACTCCAAGAAGGGCGTACGCAGACCAACGACTGGTGCCAAAACCATGGACTCACACTAAATTAAAAAAATGCATCATCATCATCATCATCCCCTTTGGTAAAAGCAACATCCCTACTAAATATCAAATAAACAACAATACCTGTAGTGAGGGATTTGGGGACACGAGTAGACTATGACCTAAAGTTTAACCACCGTGTGTCCAATGTAATAAGAAAGGCATCCTATGTCACACATTTAAAGGCAAACCTCAAGAGCGAAAGAAGTTATAAGCCCTATACCCATCCCTTATCAGGCCCATAACTGAGTATAACACCCCCTTTGGTATATACTGTACCAGGCACCCGCAGCAACTGGAGAGACCCCAGAGATTTTTAACTATCATCATCCAGGGTTTTCAGCACATGTTTTAAACAGACAGACTGAAGTCTTTCTCACTGTACAGATAGGCTGCTTACTTGTCTTGTTGCAGACTTGTGTCTGGCTTACAGAGCACTCACTGACCCCAACCTGATGAAGTTAATGCACATCCATAAAGTCAAATGGATCAAGAATTACCTACTCCAATGAACTAAATCTGGCGGGTGATTTAAATAGGACATGCTAGAAAGGCAAAGTCATCTCACAGAGGTTGTCACTTCTCTGGAATAGGCTACCAATTTATATTAAGCAGAGCACCCCTATGAATGAATGAATGGATAGGAAACCACAAGTTTTTTTTCCAGGAATAGCTTCCACATCCCTCCTAGCCATGGGCGGTCATTAGTAATAATAATCTTAGGCACTGACTAGATTTTTCTCTTGAAACATAATTGGTGCAATAGGTTGGGCTTAAAAAATACCTTCTGGTCAACAGCCTAGTAACATCCTATGAACCTAAAGGAGCAGAAGCCAAAATAGCTCCAACTCCAGAAAGGATCTGAGAGAACAGTGCTGTGGTTCAGCATATGTGCAGAAAAGCAAAGACAATCTGGTAATGATAATTTGAGACTGACAGGAAGAAGGTAATAGGAAATGACAGTATCCAGCAAAGACGTGGATGGACTGTGTAATAGAAGATCTGTGACAGGTAGACATGAGAGTCGAAGAAGGCAGTAGCGTGGCATTGACAGTTAACACTACACCCCAACCCCATGTAGAAAATGAGGAAGAAGGGGGGATGATGATGATGATGAATAGTGTA
>NC_056748.1:1120681656-1120729156 GCF_019279795.1 Protopterus annectens
GTTAACTAGCTTTTGAGGATTTTATGGGGGATCTCAGCTTCTTACTGAGGCTGGTGAGGGAGATTTTTGCATCCTGGGTTTTCCTCTTTTCTGCAATAGTTTATTCCTTCTGTTGTATAGTTTGTTTATAGCAGGGGACCACCAGATTGGCTTCCTTTTTTTGGAGAAGAGCATCTTGGTTCTATTTGGGATGGCACGATTCATGCATGAGTGGATGTGCTTGTACAGTGCCTTAGTGAAAGATTCTGCAGTCGAACTTCCAGATCCCGTCTGTGTGGGTGTTGTGAAGTTTGTCACTTCTGACTTCAGTAGCATGAAGTTGGCTTTGGAGAAGTTTTTTTAAGAAAGTTTCCTTACTGGGGGGTGGGGGTGGGATGTGGATGTCAAAGGTGATTTGCTTTTGGTCAGACCTGACCAATGAGGGGGTGACCACTGGTGTGGAGCATCTATCTGCCATGTTGTTAATGACCAAGTCTAGAATATTGGAGCCCCTGGTGGTACAATGGATTAGTTGATCCAGGCCATTGGAATTTATGAATTCCAAGAACCATTGGGAAAAGG
Source organism: Protopterus annectens (assembly GCF_019279795.1). Taxonomy (NCBI): domain Eukaryota; kingdom Metazoa; phylum Chordata; order Ceratodontiformes; family Protopteridae; genus Protopterus; species Protopterus annectens. The sequence goes on from NC_056748.1 coordinate 1,120,682,218, forward strand.
AGTTAGTGCCCGAGTAGTTTTCCCGATTAATGGCAGGGTAGTTGAAATCACCCAGTATTAGGGTGTTTGGTTGTATTTTAATATTTTCCAGTATGTTTAGAAAGGTATAGTGAGAATCTTGGGGCAGAGTGGGGGATCTGTAGCAAGCTACAATTTGGATTGCAGTCTTACCTAGTGTTAGTTGCACTTGGAGAATTTCAGATGCATTGTGTTGGGAAACTTGCCTGGAGGTGTGAATATCCTTGGTGGATATTGACACTCCTCCACCTTTAGTGTTTCGGTCTTGGTTTTGTGGCCTAAAAGTGTGGCAAGAATTGCAGCCTGGCATTGCAGGGGTGCTCTCTGGAGCCTTGAACCAGGTCTGAGTTACTGCACAGGTATCGATGTTCTCCATTTTTAGGAGTGCCTCGAGAGAGTGCATTTTGAGGTTTAGACTTCTAGCATTGAGTAGCATTACCTTCAGATTTCGTATGCTTGTATCTGTTACGGTGGTGGTTTTATCCTTTGAACCTTGCCTGAAAAAGGCACTATAGGGGTGGCAAGAGTGTTATCCAGTAACCTGAATCCCAGGGGTGACAGGTGCAGACCATCTCTGGCAAAGCATCGTGGTTTGTCGATCATGTCTTCCCAGGCAAACAAATACTGGATCCCCTTTGAATTGCACCAGAAGCTTAGGCAATTGTTGAAGTCAATCATTTTGTCCTTATACTGGGGTATCATTCTGGGCGAAGGCAGGGTGCTACTCAGGGCTAGGGTCATATCTGCCTGGGTCACATGATCAAAGAGCTTTTCCACGTCCCTTTTCATGTAGTCCAGGGAGGTACGTCTCAAGTCATTCACTCCAGCATGGACAATGACAAAGTCGTATTTGTACTTGTTGTGGAGTGACTTGAGTGCATGCGTTATGTGGCGGATCCTGGCACCCGACAGGCAGCTGACTGTAATTTTCTCCTTGTTCAGCCTGGTGAGTGGGACATCAGTGTGTCTGACTATAGAGTCACCTATGACTAAAGTGTTGGTTACATTGTCTTGCCTTAGGATCAAAAGAAGAACAATTTACAATTATGTTTATGCTAGAGAGCAGGTGTAATTTCTTAGGTACATGCTACCTTTAGATACAGACACAATATTATTAATGAACAATTTACAGTTACATTTCATGTTAGAGAGCAGGTGTAGATTCTTAGGTACATGGTACCAATTTGATATTTACAATATGTACATATGTGTGGTAGCCTATAGATCATAGCTAGAGAAGCTAGTAATCATAGCTGGAGAGGGTCTTAGAGGTGGAGAAAGACTTATAGGACTAGGTGGGGAGAATGCAGTTGCATTTTCTGTTAGAGTAAAGGTAGGAATGTAACTGAGATTTAAAGTTTTCAAAGTTTGCACAGGTCCTTAGAGAGGAAGGAAGAGAATTCCATGTTTTTGCTAAGGAAAAGGATAGCAGGAGCTAACCAGCAGGGCGATTGGGTTGTCGGACACAGATTAGGTTTTGGTGAGTAGATCTAAGAGTTCTCTGAGGGGTGTAGGGGAGAATGGAGCAGGGCACTTAGAGGCTTGAAAGATTAGTTTGTGGACTGTGGTAATCTGAAGATAGTCTAGATGGTTGGAGAGTTCAAGCCAGTGTAACAAATTAAGGGCAACACGATATTCTGGGAGAGATTAAGGTTGGAGAGATGGTGTGGGAGATGGTATCGAATGCCTTGGACAGATCTAGAAGAACAGTAGAAACTATTTTTCCAGAGTCCCGGGCAAGACTTATTGTCTCTAGGAAGGAGAGAAGTGCAGTGGTTGTACTATGGCCTGGACAAAAGCTATGTTGGGTTGGAGTGATTAGTTGGTCATTGGCTAAGAATAGCATGAGTTGAATGTGAATGCATTTTTCTAGAATTTTAGAACGTGAGGAGGGGATGGCTATGGAGCGGAAGTTGGAGATGTTATTGTCTTTGCCTCCTTTATGGAGAGGTAGAATGAAGGCAGTGTGCCATAGTTTGGGAACATGAGATTCTTGCATGGATCTATTGATCAGGATGTTAATGGGAAGAGTGATACCGTCTGCGGCTATTTTTAGGAAGGAGGATGGGATATTGTCAGGGGCATTGGAGTAAGGTTTTAATTTAGAGAGTAATTTTTTTATATAGGATGTTGAGATGGGTTTAAGGTTGAATATAGGCAGAGGGTTGGGGGCGGAGGGTGTTGTAGGTGGTGGTGACGAAAGGATGGATTGAGGGGAGGGGTTATTGTTAGGGAAGGTTTTGGTCTGTTCAGCTATGGAGTTAGTGAAGGAGGAGTTGAATAGAGACGATATTTCAGGGTCAGATTTTCTGGTGTCAGGGCAGGGATTGCTTTTGGTACTGGGTTGAGAAGAGAATTAATGGAGTTCCAGAATTGTTTTGGGCTTTTAGATTGGTTAGATTGGAGTTTAATATAGTAGGACTTTTTGTCTCTAATGATTTGTTTTTTAGCAAGGTTGCGGAGTTGTTTATATTTAAGAAAAGTTTCAGGCTGCTTGTTTTAATGTTATTTTTTCCAGGATTTGTCTCTTTGTAGCGTGAGTTTTTTGGTATCTTTGGTTAGCCAAGGGGCGGATTTGGTTTTTACTCTTTTTGTTCTTGGTGGTGCTAGGGTGTTGAGGATGTTTAAGGAGGAGGAGTTGAAAACTTCTATTGCATTATCTAGTGGAAGAGTTTTTAGTGGGTTCCAATTTGTTTGTATCAGGGTGTTAGAGAAGGTAGTTGGGTCAAAGTTTGTGAGGTTACATGTGTGGATGACGTGGTGTAGGTGAGGAGAGGAGTGGGTAGCTCGGTAGATAAATACTGGCAAGTGGTCTCCTATAGGGTCAGGTGTGATGGCAGGGTTTAAGATTTTATTGGGATGGGAAGCTAGGATCCAGTCTAGTGTGGTACCTGGGGGGTTTGTTTTATTGAGCTTGGTGATGGAGTTAGTAATTTGTGTATAGTTAAATAGATTGATGGATATGGTGGAATTGGGGTCATTGATTTTATTCCAATCGACGTTTACGTCTCCAAGTATATAGCTCTCCTGCTTAATATTGGTAGAGGTCCAGAGGAGTATGTCCTCCAGAGTAGTGGTGTTGTTACCAGGGGGGATATAGAGAGCAACTATCATTGACTCAGTCAAATGATCGTACATTTTGAATTCGACCTAGGAACCATGGGGTGAGATTTGTACTTTGGAAATATCCGAGTTTGACATTGTCAGTATTCGAGCTTCAGACATTGTGTAAAGTAGATTTGACAGAGTCCACTTCAATAATATGACAGTAAACATATATATATATATATATATATATATATATATATATATATATGTCTATCTAATGTAATGGAAGAACTATGTTCAGAATAAGACAAACAGCTTTAATAAACAATCATTACAGACATAACTAGAATTTGAGCGCTCGTAAAATGTTTCACATCGAACTTCATCAGAAATATGGAACACAACAAAGCTAATTAGCATCCTAATGACATCATCCATTATCTTTCCATCTAAGAATGCTATTTGCATTTAAATGCCCATTTAGTCTAGTGGCGTGCCCTCCCTAAGTCTCACTTGACATTTGAGTTCCTTTACTTCCAGTAATGGATACAGTCACCAAAAATAATAGAAACTTTTTTAATCACAATGAATTTAAAAATGGAGCACTGAGTGCTGACTTTAATGTGCTTGGCTAAAGCATTTTTACGGTTACCTTTTTTTAATAGCTTGAAAATGTTCTTTGATCCTGTTGTTGAGCCTGTGAAACATTTCACGAATGAAAGTGCTCATATTTGGATAGTGGTTTAGTTTTATATATGTATATGAGACCTTGATGGTTGCTATTTTGCAATGAGAAATTATTCCATTTGAGAGGCCTCACAATGACACTTGACTAGAATTTTAATACCCCTGAGTGTGATCATGTGATGTTCTGCTACTGACTTTTAAAGACTGGATGATTGCAGATTTATCACTAAAAATACACATTTTTTTTGAAGTAGCCACAACCTTAAAAATAGCAGTGGTTCTTGTATACCTTGATTGCTTACCAAAAATACTTTTTAAATATTCACAATATACAATTAGTTTTTCTTACATACTCTCTACCATTTGATTATTAAGTAGCAGGAGAGATCTTTCCCTCAGGCATACCAGCATTCATACATTTAAAGAAAGATCTTCAGTTTTAATTTGTTCACCTGTTTCAGCTTTCTTTCCATTTCCTAACAGCTATGTTTACCTATTTGCATAACTTTACATTTTAATTCTCTCTGATATTAACCAAACATTTTATTTTAGTAGTTACAATGAATGGCAAACCTTTCAAACCTGTTCTGTTTACAGTGCATTTTTTTTGCACAACTGTGATTTTTATTTGGAATACTTCCAGCCCTCCTCACCCATTCATTATACCAGTTCCATTTGTCAAATATCCTCATGACCATGTCAGGCTTAAAATGGCCTTCAAGGACAGCTAGCCTAGTACTTCCCTATGAACCTATAATGTTATATATCTGAAAAAAAAGTGACAATTCTGAAGGAATTCAAAAAGGAATTCCACAATACAAAAGCCTTATCTTGAAGGTTTCCATGTCAGGTTCCTCCTTGCAGGGGCCTTAGGGCAGGGGAATGTCTCACTGGGGAAACCACATAGTAACAGAGCAAGCTGGGAGACTTGGTTAATGTTAATTTAGCCACGGGCTCTTTCCAGAAATTTCCCAATTTACTTTAGGAGAAAAAAGTTGATGCCATCCAGAGACAGCATTGTTCACCTATTCAGTACTATGGTAATATTTGTGATTCAGGTACGTACAACAGAACTGTTGGGGCACGGGTGAGTGTCAGTGTGTGCATTTGAGTAGTTGTGTGTGTGTGTTTGTGTGTGTTGGTGGGGTGCCTTTGCGAATAAGAATGCATGGGTTGGTAGGGAGGACAATGGAGTGGACAGATTTCCAAGCACAGTGCTCATTTCAGAGAGACGATAATGAGTCACTGATGAGGCATTTCTCAGTACTGCTTTACTGTGTCTGTAAATTGGATAGCTAGATTTCCATTGTGTTAAATGACCAAACTTGGCAAATAGTCTGAGTGGAGAGAAGTTCACTAAATCCTAAAGGAGCAATTTTCTAACTCACATAAATCAGCATGAATTCTTGAAATTTCCATTTGATTATAATGTTAAACCATACCATTTTGTGTTATGATAGTTTTAGAAATACAGTAGAACTTATTTTATTATCTGGGTCTTGAATTTGGATTTAGCATGGAACACTGCATAATTCTTTTTACTGAAATTGTCTACAGATGAAGATTCTACAGACATTTATTAATAAGGTGGGTTAATAGATGGGTTTCTATCAGAATTCCTAGAATAAATATTTACTGAAGTTACTCTTCTTCAGGTAATTGTTTACCAAGGTTTGCAGATGACTGCAAGAAAGACTTCCAATTAGTTTATAAAAGGTAAATGATGGTGCTCATTACAAGTTCATGGCTTTAATCCTCTGCACTAAATTATTACTAAACAAAATACTTATACAAGCAAACATGGCTGCATCCAAAGCAAGGCAGTCTATCATCCACAATATATCCTGCATGTAACACTGTATTAAACTATTATATGCTGCACTGATTGGGACCACCTTGATTTAAACAGTGGAATTATGGCGTCCATCACTGATGCTAGGAACAAACATCCGTGAGTAAAAAACACAGTGCGATAAAGATGCAAATATGTAAAAGGAATAAGCCAACATTATAGGTAAAAAAGAAAAGATGGGGCTGTTTTGGAAATAGGAGGAGAAGTCATAGAACTTCGAACTTAAATAGGAAAATGGAACTCCAGACTGAGTGCTAGTAATAAAAGCAAAGGGGGAAGTGGCAAAAATAGCACACTGGCACAAAGACAACAATGCTACACATTAAGGCACCAAACAGACAGCAGTACTACTACAGCAGAAAAGATGAAATAGGTAATACAGACTTAAACAAGAAGTCTCATAAGCAAGCAATATGGGTCAGGTATTAAAATTCTGAAAGCTGCTAAAGTTGGAGGAAGGGTGCTATCATCAACTGGTAAAGAGGAACAACTGGGAGATGAAAGATTAGTGCACATCAAAGTAGTGGAGTTGGATTGCACAGTATCAGATCCAAGTCCTAGCGACTGTCTGTTTTCCAGGGAACAATAACTCACTTGTAGTTCAAATCTGTCCCATTGAGGTCACTTATTTCCGAAATTTATTTTACAAATCCAGGCATATAACATCCTAACAATTGAGAATATGCATTTTTGAAAGGAAGCATCCTTACACTCACCTCACATGCAGCTTGCATTTTTGCTCGGGAATTTTTACTAGATTAACCATTCGAATTATGGAAAATAATGGTATGAGCGAGCTGTCCTTACAGATGCAGGATGACAACATGGCTGAAACAAGCTGAATGGAATCCATGCATTCAAGGCTTCTGTGAGTGGTGAGCTTTGAATTGCTGGTATTAGGCCCATGGTTACAGAGTTGGTCTGTGAAGGCAAAACAGTCACTTTGTTTTCTACTGACCCACATACTCTGCAGTCAAGTCGGTATGAATCTTCCTGGGAAATACAAACTGGACGCACACCAAAACTTTTAAGTGTGTAGTAGTTATGCCCTTCAGAAGAAATGGCTTTTGTCCATTCATTCTGCTAGTCAATAGCTACCATTTTTAGGAATTCCATAGTCTAACTTAACTAATATTTCCCACCTAACATTTGTAGGTATTGTTCAAATAAAATAATTCCACAAAGAAGAAAAAATAGAACAGAGAGGCACTAATCAGTACATATTTATTTTACATTTGTTTACCAGGAAAGTCCGAGTGGATGATTTGTCCTTTTTCAGTGGAGGCCCGGGAAGAAAAGCTCCAAGATTACATACAGAGATAACATACACAGACAGAATACAGAGTGTAACGTACAATAATAACTACTAGAGAGAACACAGACTAGTACATGGCGAATATAAATGATGAGTCTAATGCAGAGTAAAACATTTGTACAGTTCAGATTATAACAGTAATATTTCCAAAATCATATGATATGCTAGCATACAGAGTAGAAAAAGAGAGGAAGTATAGAAATTTAAGTGAAAGTAGAATAGCAATAACAGTAATTGGATGGTTCAGTGGTGCAGCGATAGCATTGTCGCCTCACAGCAAGCGGTTCTCCAGTTCAGTTCTTGGCTGGAGTGTCTTCTGTGTGGAGTCTGCATGTCCTCCCTGCATTTGTGTGGGTTTCCTCTGGGTTCTCCGGTTTCCTCCCACATTATAAAGACATGCATCTGAAGCATTTCTACCAGGGCCTCCACTGAAAATTGGCTTCATTCCAAGTCAGACTTTCCTGGTTAACAAGTGTTAACTAACTAAATAAATACATAAAATAAAATAATTAGGATGGTAAGACATATGTTAAGTATGGGTTAATAAGTGAGCCATCTAATTCTTAATCAGGATAGGTACAGGGGACATAGCCATTATTTGGTTAAATGGGACTTTAGGCTTTTGTTTAACATTATTCCAGATTTTTGGTCTATAATTTGAGTAGAGGAATTCTCCAGCTATATTATTAGCTTTGGATATCTTCAGTAATGATTTATTGGTGGAGCGCAATTCAAGATTGATATTAAAGGGTAGTAAGAGGTTTTGAAGGGCAGTTTTTTTCTGGATATTTTAGTATTTGATGGGCCAGGAACAGTTGGTAGTATGCTAAGAAAATGGGCAGTTCTAACCAAGAGAGCTATCTTAGAGATAGGCAATGATGTAATTTATAAGTTGATTCAGTGGCAAACTTAGCAATTTTATTGTAGCAAGTCTCCAGTTTACTTAAGTCCGTTTTCATTAGATTGGTGAGAACTGGTGATGCGCAGAGGAGGGTGGAAACAAGGTGAGTTCTGGCTATGGTGGCTTTAGTGCTGTATGTTAGACACTATTTATTTCTGTAGAAGGTGGCACATTTTTTATTGACTGACTTTATTGTCTCAGCTATGTAGATATCAAATTTCAGATTACTATCAATGATCACACTGCAATGTTTAGTGTGGCTTACTGGAGAGATAATTGTATTGTTTGAAGATGAGATATTGAAGGAGGGGTCAGTAGATCTTGAGGGTTGAAAAAGCATAAACTTAGTCCTACTGGGGTTAAGAATAAGCTAAGCATAGGTCAGTCAGGATTCTACTGCTAAGAAACACTGCTGTGTTATGTGGTGAAGTTATTGTAATGTTGGTACAGCACAGATTAAAGTAGAATCATCAGCATGCTGGACAAGGGATGCATGCAGGATAGAAGTGTGAAGGTTGTTAGTAACTAACGTGAAGAGGAGAGAACCTAAGATGGAGCCTTGAAGGACTCCCAGAGTGACTGATTGTAGAGGTGAGAGATTTTGATGACATTTTACAGCCTGTTGGTGTCCAGTAAGATAATCTTCGAACCAAGCCAGTGCAGAACAGCTGAGTTTGGGTTCAGAGAGAGTAATTAGGAGTTTGTTGTAGGAGACGGTGTCAACAGCTTTGGGAAGATCAAGAAATATAGAGGTTACCAGATTATCATTAATTCTGTGCTTGCTAACAATGTTACTGGAGGACATCAAAGCAGTAGGAGTGCTGTGTTTAGGTCGGAATCCATGTCGAGTGTCAGCTAGAAGGTTGTTCGTTAATAAATAGTTTAATAGTTGAGAGTGGATACATTGCTCAAAAATTTTTGATAGTGGTGATAATATTGCTATTGCACAATAGTTGGACAGCTCTGTTGAGTTTCCACCTTTATGTAATGAGATAATAGGGGATATTTCCCAGATGGTTGGTACATTGTACTCAACAATAAACTGCTGATAAAGACTGAAACTGGATAAAAGATTGCGTCAGCTGAGATTTCAAGATACTCTGCGGGTAGTTGGTCAGCTGCAAGGGTAGTAGGCTTGAGCTCTTTTAGATATCTTTTTTCTATGTCATCTGTAGGGACTGGTTTAAAAGAAGTTATTGCTGTCCTGATTTTTTATTGTGGGAGGTGATCGAGGAGAACAGCCATTATATGCCAGGGTTAAGATGGATTCTGTGAAATACTTATTATGTTGAGTCACTATGTTGTCTTTAGCATTGGTAATTGATGGGGAAGGTGTGTAGCATGCCCTAGCTGAAGGATTGTTTTTATTGCTAACCAGAATTGTTGTGGTTTATTCTGGCATTTGCTTTTGGATGCAATTTGGATAGTTAATGTTATCAAGTCTAGCTTGCTTTTTGGCTTTGTTCCTTAGTTCTAAGTATATCTACTTACTGGTCGTTGTTTTGTTAGCCTGCCATACCTCCCAAGCTTTCTCTATAGTTTTTTAATAGCCGTCTTGTTTCCTTAGTTATCCATGTGGCATAGTTGGACTTTATTCTTATTGTCCGAGAAGGGGATAGCTTCCCTAAGATGTTGAGGAAAGTACTGTTAAAACAGTTAATGGCTTCTTGTAAAGGGAGCTATTTGAGTGGTGACCAATTACAATTCTTAAGTGTGGAGATGAATTCTTTACAGCTGAAATTTCTTTTATTTCGAATTTGGTGGTATGTGTTAAGTTTTAAACGATTTATGAGGCGTCTCAGAAGGTAGATAGGGAGGTGGTCGCTGAGGGTGTCTTGTAGGCAGCCTGCTTGAAGGGAGGGGATGAACTCTCTTTTAGATTTGTGGACTAACCTAGTAGGGGAATAGATCAGTTGGGTGATGCGGTTGAGGTCTATGAGATTTGTTAGATTGTGGGAGTCACAGGTGTACAAGTCGAGGATGAAATCACCCATAATGCTAGTTTCTTGTGGAAGGGTTTTGGATGCCCACTGTAGAATGTGTTCAACAGTAGGGAAGTTAATTCCGGGAGGGATGTAAGCACCTATTAATATTAAAGTGTTTTTCTTTTTTTTTAATTAATTGTAAGTTTAGTAAACATCATTTCGGCATTATTGAAGTCAGGGGTGGCTAGATTTTTGGGTTATAGGGTGACATTATTGAAAAGCAAGGCTATGCTGCCACCTCTTTTGATTTTTCTGTCTAGCCTTAGAATATTTTTTCCTGGTGGTATAGTTTCATTGTTGCTTAGGTTTTAGCCATGTCATAGTTATTAGGGTAATGTCTGGAGAATAAAGAGAAATTGTAGCGTGTAATTCTTGAACTTTGTTAAGTATACTTCTAATATTGATATTAAGTAATAATAGGTTAGTAAAACAGCAAACCTCATGTAGTTCCACAAAGTCAAGTTGAATTCATGCTTCCAAAATGCAAAACTTTAAATCCAGATCATATGAACCGCTGAGTTTGACTAAATCACAAAAAATAAAAAGACTGTTAAGCGCTTTTGTCTTGTCCCTCAACAACAATCAAGGGAACTTCATCAGAACAGCCGTTACACATCAGAACCTTCCTTTTATACTGAATCAATTTACTAGTTTTTACACCCATAACAATATTTAAAGTGACCAGTGCTTTTTACAAGAAACATTACACACCAAGTTTAATGCACACAGTAAAAAAATCACTTAAAAAGTATGTTACTATAAAATATTACTAAAAACCTAATAAAAGAAGCGTATGCTGTTAAGATGTAAAAATAAAATGTTAACACAATGTTGAAATGTATAATATATTAAAAAAATGTTATAAAATATACTGTGTTCAGCCATAATAGATGGGATGCACCAGGAGAACAAAATTACATATAGTTACATGAGGTGTTGTTGTTATAGTTTATAATTTTACTGCCCTCTTTTTAAGCACTGGTAATGTAATAAGGAGATATTGTTGTTGATGCCAGGTGCCTTAACTGCATTCAACCTCATTTGCCATTGTAATTCAGCTAATTCTAACCCCCTTATGCACCCTACAATATCGGCATTTGAAGGGGCCATGCTCTACAGATTTATATTCTTCAATGTATGGTAACAACAACAACAACAGGATGTCAAAGAAATATTACAAACTTACAAAAGATAAAAGTGAGCTTATTAGAATGTTTCATGACAATGATGAACTAAGAGTCATGAAGCCTGATAAGGGGGCGGGGGTTGTATTATTCAACAAAATGGACTACATAAATTCACTACTTGAGATTTCTTATGACACTGACAAATATCATGAGGTTTCCAAGAATTAAATACAGTGTTTGTTTTATAATATAGTAAAGTAAGGTATAGCAGTAACGTAGCTGGTAGGGGGTCTGGTGTCAGTGATAACCACCTTGTAGTCTGGGCGCAAAAGGGGGCACAGCAGAGTGAGTGAGTGAGTGAGTGAGTGAGTGAGTGAGTGAGTGAGTGAGTGAGTGAGTGAGTGAGTGAGTGAGTGAGTGAGTGAGTGAGTGAGTGAGTGAGTGTGCCAGCTGGTTGGAGCAGTCTTATTGGGGGTCTAGACAGATACAAAGAGGAACCAGTCTCCTGAATGGAGCACGTTCCCTGCGTGCTCTTAAAGGAAGTTGTGCTTGATGCAGAGAGGTCTGCTTCTGGAAATACTGAGTGTTTACAGTTGTATTCCAAGTGAACGTCCCTCTCCAGTGTCAGTCATAAGGATTGAGGCTCCTTGATTACTGGCCCAGAGTGGGAACGTCACAACTAGCTGAGCTCCTTTTATCTGTTTATTTACTTCCAGTGTCCTCTGTTTCTGTATCAGAATACTGGCAGTTTATAGATTATATAAGATTATCCTATTTGCTAAGAATTGCCGTAGTTCTTAATCCTCAGTTTTTGAGATGTTGAAGTAAGCTCAAAGTCACCCACAGCACCACTACATATAGATAAAATAATAAAATAATAAAAAAATGAAGTAAACAGAAAAACACTTTTGTCTTTAACAGAACTCCATCACATAGCTAATTAAGCAATAATTTATTTCTCACAAAATGAACTCTGTTCATTTGGCAATTTAAAACTAATTAAGATCTATCAAAACAGCAGCAACAGAAAAAAGCAGGCAAAAAATCTGCAACATTTTTCAAATAATAAAAATGCAACCTGAAAAATCTATTTTAGTAAGCAAATCTAATTTTTATTCTGAAATTTTAAAATACGTGAAATTCTGATGGTATTGTTCTAGCTAGGAGATGAATTAGCAACAAATGTACCTGCCAAAATACATGTCAATCAACCAAACCTGTCTCTAGATGCCCACAAATGACATTGGTTAACATGTGCTCCAAAACAAAAAAGAAAACTTTTTTTAAAACTAACAGGCACCTCAGTATATCAATATAAGTTGTTATGTTCAAAGCTTTCTTATGGTATATGCATTTTCATATATGTGTTGGCTTAGCTTCCTGGATGCCCTGCAAATATAGAATAAATGTCAAATATTACAAATGATTATGTCCCATTATTGGACTAAAAAGCAGGTACAAATTTTAATTTATTTAATTTATTTTTATTTTACATTTTTACCAGGATGGTACACTAATCACAGCTAACCATTTACATGTGCTGCCTGGGTGAAATAATCCACCAAATACGAGAGAAAAGAGAACGGAGACAGAAAGCTAAATATCTCAAAAACAGAACAGAAAGTTTATAATAATGGCAATAATAATAGTTACTGTTTTGTTTTTTGATACAGTTCTTTGTATTTAGTTATTTATGAAGAATCCAGAGGATCTGCTTCTTGTCTCTTCTACAGAACATGATCTACTTAAAGACTTAAAATGTCTTGTGCTTTTTGACTGCATCTCATATGAGAACATGTTAAATGCAGCCTATTCTTCATTAAATGTAATGTGAATGACATTAAAACTTACCTGGTTCCACTACCCTTTGCTTAATTTCCCAGCCATGGATCCCCATAGAAAATCACTGCCTGACAAGATTTTGTTTGAACTCTAACAAGGATTCCTTCTGTGTGTCATGCTCTCTGTCTCACAGTTTTATGATTGTGGAATTCGTATATTTGTATAAAAACAACTTTGAGGTGTAAGAAACTTCCACACTGAAGGATATTCAGAAACATGTAATGTTTGTGCAATGCTGAATTTCTAGCATTATTGTTTAGTGCATTATAAGAGAACAAGCCAAAGATCTCCGTAGTGCTATAGTGATAGGAAGCCTCCAGATAGTAGTGCTACTGCAGTCTGTTGCACAATACCACAATAAAACACTGCAGGGCTGATGGTGTGGCTAATGTAAATGGGTCTATGTTCAGCTATTAAGTGGATCAAACATCAAACGGCTGAACCGACTCCTGATAAGCAAGCATCCATTCAGCAAATGTTCAGTTCATTGAACCTGTGAGACAGGGAAAGTAACTAGTTGTCCATCACTTCCCCATTTCACGCAGGACAGTGTTTCAAAACCCCTTTCTCCACTGCAGTGCAGTCTCTGATTTGGTATATAAAGTATGAGGGGTGTGGGGGGCAAAGCCCCCCATGTGGGTAGATTTGAAACACTACCGTGTGCAAGATGGGAAAGTGTTGGATAACTAATTACTTTCCCTGTCTATGTTATGTTTTCTATTGGCTGTGTGATGTTTTCACAGTGTATAAAAAAGGGTTGATAAATTTGTTGTTTTAGCACTGAGGAAAGGTTGTATAGCTGAAAGCTTTGCATTAAACTTTTATTGGTACATTGTTCTTGTTCGTTTTTATTTTCCTTATCATATCGTATGAGTGTTGCTTTATTTCGGCTTCATATATTATATTTGATTACTTCCCCGTTTCACAGGTTCGATGTAGTGAATGTTCGCTTAATGGGGTTTGATGTTCAGCCATTTGATGTTTAGTCCATTCGATCCCTGAACATAGACCCAGTGTAAGTTATCCATATGGCCCACTTTGACGTTTATGCTAGGACTGAGAGAGAAGCATGATGGAGCAATTTAGAGACAGTCTATTTCAGAGCAGAGTAGTGAGGACTGAATGCACTATTTTACTGTGTACACCCACTCAGGTGTATAGAAGCAGTGGATCTGTTAGCATTAGAGCAGAGAACTATTGCAAAGTTCTGTTTGTATGTGTGCCTGTGTGTGTTCTTGCATTTATGGCTGCACTCCTGACAAGATGTTGACCTTGAGTTGTGGTTTTGCTTTGTTCAGTTGCTGCTTTTGACAATTTTCACTGTAGTAGACTTGTCTGGGAACAAGTAATTGTTCTTTTGTGTTGATTGTGCAATAACGGAGTCAGCATGTGTAAGTAAGGGGGCATGAAGTCTGGACTGCTCCATGTAAATACACATTTTTTGCTTATCTCTAGGAAGAAACTCAACTAGGAGTAACAAGCAGGTGTATGTCCCCCACCAACATTTTGGTGTAATGAGGAATAAATACCACATGCATGTTGGCAGTGTAATTGTGAATAAAACATGTGAAAACCAACATCTTTGCAGTAACACTCTTGATATAGAGGGGTAGCTGCAAAAAGCACCTTTGGTTTAAGGTATCTGAAGAACTCCCCTCCCCCAAACCTTACCCATATAACTGACTCATTCTAACATCTATGAATAGATAACTATTCATTGCCTGCAGGTAAAGTTGAAAGCACAAACTCATAAAAACTGATTATGCATTTACCTGGGTTCTAAAATGTACCAAACAATTATAAAGAAAACAATCTTTTTCTACAAGTATAAATAAAGCACAAAGCAGTAATTTTAGTCAAAGGCATGTCTACACTTCTATGCTATTTCGAGATATACATAAAAACAGTAGAAAATGCAGAAGGTACATTGTTAGCCTTTAGAGAGGAACTTTAAAACTATTATTTGAAAGCTTACCCTTTCTAAAGATCCCACCTCTAGTTGTTTTTCTCCTTTACAATATTCAGTTTCCATTCTCTAGTAACTGGCTTTTTGGAGGCCAGTAGCATTAAACTCAGTAAGACTTTTTACTATATCCTGGCAATTCAGATCCTGTGTCACAGCTCAAAAGAATAATTTTGTTACTTACAGCAATTTGCTCTCCCAACATATCTGACAGAATAATCTGCTGGGAATTTTTTTAAATCTTCCAATTTGCTAAACTGCCCCTCCCCCACCAAAAAAAAATGTCCCTAGTTATTTCTTTCTTTTACATCATGTCTCCAGAGTCTGTTGTCTACCTCAAGAAAAAGTCTCTGAAGTCAGCTTGGGTATAAAAATGCCTGTGCAAACACTTCAAAGCAAAACAACAAAACCTTCTGCATTTTGCTGCATACTTGGGAGCCATACAGATCTGAAAATTAACGTTAAAGTTCTGAATGCTGACTTTCATTTCTGCATTTGTTAATTTCCAAAGAATCCTGAGACATTTTTGTGAAGGCATTTTAGAACTGCAAAAAGGAAGAAGTTAAAAAGAAAATACTAGGCCAAACATTTTAAATGAAATGCTGTTTTTAGACCAGAACAGTTAAATTCTAAATGCAGCTGTGTGTTAACAGTCTGTCTGATATGTACATGGAGGGAGGATGACATTATAGCTGCCTTTTGTTAATGGGCTATGTATTACCAGTGTGTGAGTTACCAGTTTTGTTACAGGCTTAATATTGCATGCATGACAGACTTTTACCCCTCATGCAAGCTGTACTGCAGCCAAGTTGTGTGTTAGGCCATGTGCAGTCAGAGGCCTTTGGTTTATAGGTTAGTACTAGGCTACCTGCCGTTTCAGGCCATTTTAAGCCTAGCCAGTTGCCCCATGTGAGAATCATACCCTGCACCTTGTGTCTGTAAGGTAAACACCTTAACCATTAGGCCAATCTCCCACCCTGGCAACTACTTCGTGGGAATGGCTGCCTCTGATTTACATCAGAAGTGGTTCATGCGGATTTTGGAATCTCATTATCTGGTAAATCCTCCAGCATTATAAAGTGTGTTCTCCTTCCCAGGATAATATCATACCAGAGGTGGAACTGGTTTATACATTTGAAGTGGTATTTCCTGATGGTAGTGGCCTTTCACAATCCTCACCAGATACTGAAGAATAAAACCCAAAATGTTACATAATTTTAAAAAGCTAACAAACATACCACAACAAAACCTAGAAACAGTACAAAGAAAAGGAATATGTGGAAACAGATGCGGTATGCGATATTCATTTCAATTACAGTCGAGTTGTACTCACGTGTTTTACTTGGTTCTTCAATGTTCATGAGAATACACCTGCTGTCCCCCTATTGTACAAACACAAATATACAAAGAGTACAATGTCTAAGTCTCATCTAATAACTCAAAACAAACCACATGAAAACAGTAGCAAAAATAAACAGCAAAAGCCAAAAAAAAGTGAAAAAAGTGACAATAAAATGCAACACAAATGAAACTAACAAAATTATATCACTGCAATCATACAAATAAAATGGGTAGTAAACAGAATAAAGGCAACAATACAAGTATAAAACAGCCAACAGAAATGAGTGATATTCCACAAAACATTAGTGCAGCTATATATAAACCTTTACTCTCAGTGACATCAGTGTGGCGAAAGTGTGAGATGTATCTACTGACTTTAATGGAATCATAACTGGGCGTGTGTAGCGATACATCTACTAGTGTGTACGGATGCAACTCATGCTAAGGTGATGTCACAAAGGGAACACAATTTATTTGGGCCATCACAAATAAAGACTACATAGCTGTTTATTAAAAAGCATTCTTAATAACTAAGGGATGACGACGACAGAAATGCATCACAACAATTAACTTATGAGATGTAGTGATGCACCAGAGAATACTGGCAAAACACTAAGTAACCATGCTTACATTTTTAAGATTTATGTACAACACTACGAAAAATAGTTTTTATCTAGTGAGAACAAATGCTATTCTTAATAAACTTTTCAGATGATGTTGCTGCATTAATATTTGCTTAGCAATTGGGCATCAGTGCTATATATGACTTCATGTGTAAGGTGCACCAACATGCAAGCTATGCCTAACCATTACAGCAACGTTTCTTCACATAAAACATGGTCAGCTCACATTATCCACATATAAAGTCATGTTAAACACACAAAATCATGTTAATATTTAAACAAGGTCAGGAAGAGCTTCAAGGCATTTAGTGATCTGCATAATGCAGAATCTGCTTACAGAATTGTAGGTTTGATGACCTGAGGGACACTTTAAATGAAACTGGGGACACACCTAATTCACATACACTATATAACCCTTCCAAACATTTTCATGCATCATTCCATGACTGTTTTAATTTTACATTTTCACAATGCATTACTAATTTAATAGTTGAGAGTGGATACATTGCTCTGTACACACTGGGTGAGACAATCAAAAGCATCCCATCTACACGCATTAAGAATCTTAGATTCAAGAACTTTATGCACAGAAACTAACTTGTTAATTTATTGTATGTCAGTCAAGGAAATCTGTTCCAGTTCTGAATGTAGAAACATGTTAGCAAAACTGATGATCAAAAAACATGCAAACATGCAAACAAGCTGTCCGTCTAATGCAGGTTCTATTCACAAGCACTGAGAGTATCTTACAAGTCCTAAACGAAAGGAAGCTTCCCCAGCTTTCCTTCTAATCCTAATTCTAATTAATGAATTCTAATTCCTTCTAATCGCTAATTGAATGTATGCATTTTTATTTTCTGAAATTATAACAGGTCAGCAGTGTTGTAAAACCATCTGAAACCTTCAACTCTTGATGACCAAGACTAGCTAAATTTCCAGACAATGTGATTCTACAGAATAAGCTACAAGCACATCCCCCTGCCTGTATACTTGTTAGACAAGAGAATACTTTGTACTTTTCAGAAGGGTACAGCTGTGGTAAACTAGAATTGGTTTATGTAAGGCAGGATAAATACCCTGGGGCTTGGGGAGGGTGGGATCTTCACACTGCAGTTTAGGTTTTCTCTCTTACAACCCAGGTCAGTCCCTATATTTATAGCCTTTTCAAGCACCACAGACCTCCTTAGATAAATACCTGCACCAATCAATCAAATCTGATTTACTTGTAATTGAACTTAAATTTATTCTTATCACTTTTTTATTAGCAGTTGACAATGTATTGATCTGAAGTAGTTTACTTCATTTGGTCTTCAACCTGTGGGATACTGGATCCGTATTGGATCCGAGCCAGCAAATTCACTAGCATCTGCTCCAAGCTCCTCCCCTTACCCATAATACACCTCCACTACCTTCCAACCCCCAGATCTCGTTTGCTGCGGCTTGCCTGAAGCATCGTGATCTCCTGAGCTCTGAGTTAGTGAGTGGGTTTTGCTTTTTAAGCAGCTTTTTTCTAAAAATGTTCAGTGTAGGTGTTTAGTGTAGGTTCCCTCTCCTCCTCCCCTTGCTGGTGCATCATGTATTAGAAAGTTTCCTGTAGTTGTAGTGTTAGTTTGCTAGTCTGTATTACTTCCCCTCCCCTTTCAGTGTTCTGTGTGTCTTGAGTGTGTGGTGAGGGGATCGTGAGTGGCTAATGGGTAAGTTTTTCTTCTCCTTTTCCTTCTCTAGTGTGTTTTTTCTTGTAGAGGCATAGCAGACCCCAAGCCTGTCTTTAAAAGGTGCACTGAATGTGGCCATAAATTGTCTCCTGCAGATGGCTACACACACTGTGTGATGTGCTTGGGCATTGCCCACTTGAGTACAGACTGTACTATCTGCACAGGGTTTAACTCGCATGCTATAAAGAACATGAAGGCTAAGTTGGCCCTAAAAGGCCTTCTACCCACTTCTGAGGCAGCTACCTCATCCACTGCTTCAGTCACAGTGGCTGCTGTGGCCACCTCTCCTTCCCCTCTTGCCCTTGCTTCTCCTCCTTCCCAGGCTGGGAGTCAATCTTCCATTTTGAAGCCTGTGGAAATGGAGCAGAAAAGGGGCAGAGAGATGGAAACAGCACAAAGACAAGCACTCTTCCAAACCAGCGAAACGCAAGTGGTCTCCAGACCTTCTTTCTACTCCCACCAAAAGTCAGGCTAGGATCTGTGACTCCCCTCGACACCGATTTCCAAGGTTTTCTCCGGAGCTAGAGGAGACATGTCCTTCAATCTAGGGCGTTGGTTCCTCGAACCACCAGGTCAGAGTCCGTGGCCTTGTTGAGATCCACACGTAGCTTATCAGAAGTTGACATGGATAAAATGATGAGGAGGTTCATTCGTACTCAGATCTAGATGGGGTCTTGCCAGCCCCCTCTCCCTCTGGAGGAGGGAGCGTGCATCCTTTTTTCACACCAATTTCTCCTTCTCTGATCCAGCCACCGGTTTCAGAGTACTTGGTTTCAAGTATGGCCTTAGTCAGGGGGTCGGCTCCAACAGTACTGGTTTCCTCGATGCCGACAGATACCTGGAGCATGTCAGATTTGACCAGTTGGAATCCAAGTGGCTCTCGGAGCCAGAGCTTGGGTGTCGGATCTGAGGGAGTGAAACTTTTTCATCAGCTTGGGCACTGTCGGGCCAAGTTTCCTCCCTCAGAGCTCCATCCACTTTGGGCCCAGCTCTGATTCTCGCATCAGATCCAGGGAGAATGGTTTGCTTATTTTTACCCCAGGAGTCTCGTTCTCCCTTGGCATTTGATGTGGTAAAAAGGGTTCTCTCCACCTGGATCGAGACCCTTGACTATTTCCTCGGATTCTGCCCTGACCTCCTCAGTGTTGTCTACGCATCCCATCATTTTACCAGAGGGACAGCCTGTGCTCGATGAGCTCAGGTGGTTCCCCCCGAGGAACAAGTGGCTTGCGAGTTCCCCCTGGAGAGCCCCACCAGAGATGTGCCTTGCAAGCATACGTGTAAGAAGAGGCACTTGGACTTCCCAAAGTCCCTTACCGAGGACACAGATTTGGATGATGGGGAAGGTTCCCCCAGTTCACCTCCCGAGGATGCCTCCTTTGGAGACATCATGGAAATCCTATGCCAGCGGGGAGGTTAGTCCACCCCCAAACCTTCTTCTGATGAATCCTTGTTCCTGGAGGCTTTTGGCATTGGCCCATCTACTTCCTGGGTGTCCCCTCCCACAGATCCCCTGGTGGACCCGGTCACTTCGTGGGCCTGGAAGGAGCCGGACACAGTGGAATTAATCCCTAAATGTCCAGGTATGTCCACCATCAGACAGACTGGCATGGAACAAGGGCTCCCCTGTAGATGCTATGGTGGTAGCAGCAGCCACAAAAAAGGAACTAGCCCAAGAGAGTTCCTGAGTTCATCCTCCTGACTGAGAGTCACAGATGATGGACCACTTAGGGAAGCGGGTTTATGCATCAGCAACCTTTTCCATCAGGGCGCTGAACTACCTGGCCCACGTCACGAGACTCCAGCGTGACCTGGTCAAGGAACTGGCTGAGTGCCTCCCTAAGTCCATGTCACAGGAAGACAGGAACACATTCTCTGTGAGGATGGCCACTTTAAAAGCAGTCTCCAACATGCCCATGTGACTCCTCTCACATGCTACTGAAGGAGCGGCTAGGGCAGCTGGGTCTGGCGTGTCCATGAGGCGCAACGCCTGGCTCAGACTATGTTAGTTTTTGGAACCTTTCAAGGCATCTTTTGCCAATGCCCCCTTATGACAGCTCTACTCTTTTTGGTAAGACCGTCAAAGAAACCTTAGTCCAGAGTGAGAAGGATGAGAAGACACTGTCTGCCAATGGAATCCGCTTCTTGAACTCTCAAAGATCCTTTTCCTGGAATCAGACAGGGCAAGAGAAGATGTGGTTCTGGAAGTCGCAGTATTCCCAGGGCACTCAGGGCTCTTCTTCCCTCAGAGGCTTAGGGGGACAGGATAGACATCGGCCCAGAGGCAGAGGGTATCTGAGGAATTTTGGGTCTCGATAACCTTTCTTGGACAGGCCCAGACAGCAACCTTGAGGTATTGCCCGACTGCTCTACTCTGGAGGCAGTCGGGGGACGATTGTCATTACACCTGGTGGCATGGGAGTCCGTAACATCAGACCACTGGGTGCTTCAGATCATATCCAGAGGATACTCTATTCCTTTTGTGGTTCCTCCCAAACCTCCCAACCACCTCCCGGATGTACCACTCATGCAAAAGGAGGCACAGCAGCATGGGAAATCTCCAAGCTGCTAGAAAAATGAGCCATTGAACCTGTCCCCCCAGATCAGTCCAAATCAGGCATGTACTCCAGGTTCTTTATGGTGGCAAAGAAAATGGGGGACTTAAGGTCCATTCTGGAACTAGCTACCCTGAACCTGTCAGTTGCCAAAGAAAAATTCCGGATGGTCACACTACAGTCCATCATGCCATACCTGCAAGGGAGTGACTGGATGTGCTTGTTAGACCTCCAGGATGCCCACTATCACATAAAGATGCACAGAAGCTCCAGGAGGATCCTCCACTTCCTGCTAAGAGTCAATCATTACCAATTTCGAGCCCTACCCTTTGGTCTCACCACAGCCCCCAAAGTGTTTACCAAAGTGATGGCGGTAGTAGCAGCTCACCTGAGACTTCAGGGAATTCAGGTCTATCCATACCTGGATGATTGGCTCCTCACTGTTCCCACCAAGCGTCTACTTTCTCAAACCAGGGATTATTTCTTAAAGCTTGCTCTACAATTGGGGATTAAAATAAATGCATCCAAATCGCTTCTGAATCCTGTCCAGGTGATAGACTACATTGGGGCAAGGATAGACACACTACAGTGCAAAATCTTCCTGACCACTGAGAGAGTACAAAATCTGAGGATGGATGCCTCCCTGATCTACCATTCTCATCTTCCCAAGGCAGAATCAGTGTTGAGGACTCTAGGTTCAATGGCAGCAACCCATAACACTTCTTCTGTGCACCCGGTTGCATATGTGAGTACTACAGTGGACACTAGCAGTACAATGGTCCCTGTTGGAATTTCCATTATTGTATCCTATACAGCTCAGTCGAGTCTGCTGATCATCCCTTCTGTGGAGGATGTGCTCTCCAGAAATCGGGGTGGACGACTTTTTGTTCCAGCTCCTGTCCAAGCCACAGTGACCACAGATGCCTCCCAACCTGGGTTTGGAGGGCATTGTTTGGGCAGGACAGTCCAAGGCTTGTGGTCCCCTGTTGAGACTAGTTTGCACATAAATATTCTAGAGATGAGGATGGCCCTTTTGGCATTGCAGGCCCTTCATGCCTTTCTTCCTCTGGGAATCATTGCGATCCAATTAGAAAACATGTCAGTGGTCTGGTACGTCAGCAAACTGGGAGGGACCAGATCTTATCCCCTTTGTCACAAGGCCATGAGTGTGTGGGAATGGGTGATCTCCACTGGTCGATTTCTCATACCATCGCACATTCCGGGACGCTCCAACATTCTTAGGGGACAGGTTAAGTCGAACTATTCTGAGGCCTTACGAGTGGTCTCTGAATCATTCAGTAGTGGAGCAGATATTTCTGGAGTGGGGTCAGCCTTGCTATGATCTCTTCACATCTTCCAACGTGAAGTGCAGCGAGTTGTTCGCTCTGATCCCCCTGCTGGAGGAGTCCCCCATAGATGCTCTAGTCCATGCCTGGCCTCCCGGTCGTCTGTATGCTTACCCCCAGTACCTCTTATTCTGAGTTTTCTACAGAAAGCTCATCAACTGGGAATCAATGTGATCCTCATTGCCCCATTTTGGCCTCACCAGGTATGGTTTCCCTTCCTTTGGTCTCATCTTCTGGCTCCGCCTTGGGTCTTAGATCCCATTCAGGATCTAATTTCACACCCATCAGAGGTTCTTCATCTGAGCCTGGACAGTTTGAAGCTCACGGCTTGGCTGCTCCAGTTCCCATGATTGCTAGGACTCCTAGATTATCCTCTCCAGCCAAGTCTATTCTAGTAGCAGCTCATAAGTCTTCAACCAGGAAGATTTACCGCAGCAAATAAAAATGTTTTTCCTTTTGGGCTTCTCAGAGGAATTTAGATCCTTTCACGGCTCCTATTTCGGCCGTTCTTGATTTCCTAGCCAATATTTTTCAACAAGGAGTAAGCTCTTTTGCTATCAAATTTCAATTAGCTGCCATCTCTCATTTTCACATGGGTGAGAATTCTGCCTTCCTGGCCTCTTCTAAACTGTGTAAAGCCTTTATCAAAGGTAATTTCCTGTTATGCCTCCCGGTTAAGGATCTTGTTCCTCCATGGGACATTGCTATGGTTCTTCAAGCTTTGGTCGCTCTGCCTTTTGAACCTGCTGCAACCACAGATCTTAAGTTCTTATCTTGGAAAACAGTATTCCTGGTAGCTATCACCTCTGCTAAAAGGGTTTCAGAACTACAAGCTTTGTCCATCAAAGTTCCATATATGATTTTCCATAAAGATAGGGTTTCCCTTTGGACCAATTTGTCCTTTCTTTCTAAGGCTGCATCACAAATTAACATCAATAAAACCATTCATTTACCTGTTTTCTTCCAAACTTTACTAATAAAATGGAATACAAACTTCACTTGTTGGATATTCATAGTCAGTTGCGATTTTATTTACACAGGACCAAAAACTTCCATAAATCAGATCAATTGTTTGTGTGGTTCTCTAAACCCTTTTTGGGTAAATCTATCTCCAAGGCCACTATTGCTAGGTGGATATCCTTGTGCATCATTCAGGTCTATAAGGATAAAGGTGCATCTCCTCTGGGTCAGGTGAAAGCTCATTCAACTAAGTCCATGGCTACTTCTGTGGCCTTTTGGTCTAGTCTCTCATTGGATGATATTTGTTCTGCAGCTACTTGGTCCTCATCTCATACCTTTATTTCTCACTACAAATTGGATTTGACTTCTAGAAGGAGAGCATCCTTTGGTTCCGCCATGCTCCAGAATATCCTTCCATGAGGGCCACCCAGGAGTTTAGTAGCTGGGGACTCTGTCCCACAGGTTGAAGATCAAATGAAGTAAACTACTTCAGATAAAGACGTTATGTACTTACCACAACATTCCATCTGAGCAGTTCCACTTAATTTGCCTTCAACCATCCCTCCCTCCTTCCCCTGACCTTATCATATTAACAGTCTGTCGGCTGCAGTTATAGGTCATAAAATATTCTTCAGGTTGGGTTACCAGTATAAGAGTCAGCAAACTCAATCTGGGGGTTGGAAGGTAGTGGAGTTGTGTTATGGGTAAGGGGAGAAGCTTGGCGTAGATGCTAGTGAATTTGCCGGCTTGAATCCAATACAGATCCAGTATCCCACAGGTTGAAGACAAATGAAGTAGAAATACTCAGATAGAACATTATGGTGAGTACAAAACTTGTTTTTTATTCTTACATTCTGAGTTTCTACTCTAATTTCACAGACATATGCATAGCATAAAATGCACAGTCCAAGTATTTATTTTTTATTCCTTTGTCTCTAGAATGGTATGTAACTTTATTGTCAGTTAATTTATCAATACCATTTATAAATCTACTGTGTTGCCCTTTGCACATTTTCTGTTTCATCCCTATATATTAACTTTATCAAAATTATGATGCTCAAAAAAATTAAAAACTGTAGCAATGCTATAAAAATAATACCTAAAAACTGTTGTTCTTCAGAGACAGAAACAAAAGGAAAAGGGATGAGAAAAGATTTAAAAGTAGATTCTGATTCTGTGAGCAATGTATACTCTAGCAGATTAGAGCAGACCCAAGGATGGTGGAATTTTAAATAAATGCAGGAAACCGTTAAGTTGCTTGCAACACGGTTAGTATTCAAACAAAGCAGCCGAACCTTTAGTGTGTCACTCTGGGGATGTCAGCTTTAGAATGTCACTCCAGATTTCCACAGGATTAGTCCTGATTTTTGGATTCTGTGTCCTAGGTGGAAAACATGGCAGTCTGGTAAAAACATTTTTTTCACTCTAGTCCGCAGACTAGCAAAGACCATAACACATCACAGAAGGAATATAGAAGAAGTGAACAGCAAATCCTTTAAGCAAGAATTCAGACCTACATTTTGAGTATATTCATCACTCAGGCTGTGAAATAACAGATAAGTATTACTAATTAACTAATCATATTAGTTATCATCCATGAGAATCTTTTACTCAATTTACCAATGAACTTAATAGGTTATTGTAAATGACTATGATAATGCAGTACATTTCTTCTCTGTATTTATCTTACCTCATCAGGTCTTTAAGGGCCCATATGCATGGTCTTATTTTTTCTTCTACTGTATGTTAATGTTGGAATGAATTCATACTAGGGTATTTGATTATCACACTGTGTGAAATGTAAAATAATCACACACAGTTTTAGATTTTAGTGCTTGAAACATTACTACCTTATTTGATATACAAATCATAGGTTCATAGTTTAGTACTAAGCTAACTGCCCTTGCGAGCCATTTTAAACTTAGCCAATTATCCCTTGTGAGACTCAAACTCTGCACCTTGTAAGGAAAACACCTTAGCCATTAAGCCACCCTCCCAACCCCTTAATATAGTGCATGATTTACTACTATGCTAATTGCCCTTGTGGACCATTTTAAGCCTAGCCAGTTACCCCATGTGAAAATCAAACCCTCCACCTTGTGTCTGTAAGGTATGCACCTTAACCATTAAACCAGCCATCCAGCCCAAATACACACCCCTGCCAAGTATTGAACCTAGGATCATGTTAATTACAACATAGTGCATTAGCCCACTAGACCAACTCAGCCTCTTACTCCAGTTAGTGACCTATACATTATCAAAGATATTTATATCAATAAAGTTTAGGAGTTACTAATGTTTATTCGTATCTGTTGAATTAAGCTGTATAACTCTTAGCCCAAGTAAATATTGAATGACTTGGGTTATGAGGTTCTTCCTTTATCTCAGTTTTAAACAGTTTATAGTTTGAATCATTATTCAAGTACTTCAGTGTTTTTTTCTGTTCTTCTCCAACATACAGCAACTTAAATTTTCATTCAGAGTCAGCAAATCTTTGGTAAAGAGTTTAGCTCTGCTTTCATTGCCAGCTACACAGAGTACTGTTGATGTGGTTATATATTTAATTTATTCTGCTGATTTAATGCATGTGGCCCTCACACTTGCACAGCAATTAGCAGTACTGTCTAGGTTCTCTGGTTTTAGGTGTATCTGCTGGGCAGCACCCCAAAATGGCACTCCATCAACCAATATTGAGGATCGAAAAATGCTGTCCACAAGATGATGACCAAAAGGAAAAAAAAAAAAAAAACTCCAGCAGCACAGACTGATAACTGCTAATTAACTACCTTATATCAGTCTATAAGTGACCTGCAAAACAGAAACTGTGGGAGACCTCAGTCAGACTAACCCAAAGACTGCTTTACCCCACTACCACCAACATGTAAACTTTGCCACAACGGGGGTAAATGTACTGGATAAGGTCTACACTAACATCAAAGGTGCATGTAAAGCAAACCTTTATCCACATCTAGGGAGCTCGGACCACCTAGCCACCATGCTGGTTCCAGCTTATAAATCCATAATGAAAACCAGTACACCAGCTAGAAAACAAATAAGGATCTGGCCCGAGGGAGCAATCTCAGCTCTACAAGACTGCTTCAACTGTACAGACTGGTCAGTGTTTAGAGAGGCTGCTGTGGCAAACAACCATGTCGACTTGGACACATTCACTGAGTCAGTCACAGCTTACATTTCTAAGTGTGTGGAGAGAATGTAACAAACACCAAACTCATCACCATACGGGCAAATCAAAAACTTTGGCTAACTAGTGAGGTGTACAAGCTCTTGAAAGTAAGAAATGCAGATTTCAAATCCCAAGATATGGAAGCCTTAAGAGTGGCCAGAGCCAAACTGAATAAAGGTATCAAAGAGGCAAAAAGGTCCTATGGCAGAAAAATCCAAAGGCACTTCAGGGACCAAAAGGATACCAGGCAACTTTGGAAAGGAATTCAAACCATCACCGACTGCAAGCCTACATCAGCTTCATGTGATGATAGCACTGAGTTATTGAACCAACTGAACAAATTCTTCGATAGGTTTGATGCTGACAACAAAACAACATACAGAATCCTGAAGGCAAGGATGTGGCGGTGTGAGCTTCAATACAATCGATGTCACCAGAACACTAAAGCGTGTCAACCCGAGGAAAGCAGCTGGCTCTGACAACCATCATGCGCAGGGTACTAAGGGAATGTGTGACAGAACTGGCTCCAGTACTCACTGACATCTTCAACACTTCACTCCATCTAGCCAGTGTTCCAAAATGCTTCAAGAAAATTACTATCATTCCTCTACCCAAGAAACCACAGCCAACAACTC
The DNA here is from genome assembly GCF_019279795.1 of Protopterus annectens. Lineage (NCBI taxonomy): Eukaryota > Metazoa > Chordata > Ceratodontiformes > Protopteridae > Protopterus > Protopterus annectens. The sequence continues at coordinate 1,120,709,315 of NC_056748.1, forward strand.
TGAATGACTACTGACTAGTTGCTTTAACCTTGACAGTAATGAAGTGCCTGGAGAGGCTGGTTAAAGATCATATAGCCTCAATCTTACCCATGACACTGAACAAGCTGCAATTTGCAAAAACTGCTATTCAAGACTGCTATTCATCGATTTCAGTTCTGCCATCAACACTGTCATCCCTCAGAATCTGATATCAAAGCTACTTCAACTGGGCATAGACTCTCATTTATGCAAATGGATTCTGAGCTTCCTTACTGAAAGTCTTCAAAAGGTCCATGTGGGAGACAACAGCTCTGGAAGTATCATCCTGATCACAGGAGTACTGCAGGGGTGCGTCTTAAGCCCTCCCCTTTTCACTCTGCTGACACATGACTGCATGGCCACACATGAGACGAATAGGATCATCAGATTTGCAGACGACACCACTGTTATAGGCCTGGTCAAAGTTAGAGAGGACAAGGTCTGCAGGAAAGAGATTGATCAACTACTGGTCTGGTGAGACAACAACAATCTGGCACTGAATGTCAGCAAGACAAAGGAGTTGGTTGTTGATTTCAGAAGATCTCATGTACCACACAAACCTCTAGTGATGAAAGGGATGACAGTGGAAAGGGTCAAGAGTACAACGTTCTTGGGTATTCATATCACGGAGAACTTATCCTGGTCAGTCCATGTACCCAGCACAGTCAAAAAAGCTCAGCAATTCCTGCACTTTCATCTAAGGAAAGTTAGGAAGGCAAAATTACCAAGCTCCATACTTCAGACCTTTTATAGGGGCACCATTGAAAGTGTCCTGACCAAGAGCATTATAGTCTGGAATGGGATCTGCAACAATCAGTACTGGAAGGCTCTCAAGAGAGTTGTAAAGTCAGCAGAAAGAAATCATTGGCAGCTCTCTAACAACTCTGGAAGATATACACAAATGCCAGTGCATCGACAGGACCAAAAAGATTTCCAGCAATCCAACGCAGCCTGCCAATGGTTTGTACACTCGCCTCTCCTCAGGCAGGATATACAGAAGCCTGCATTGTAAGACCACCAGACTAAATGAGAGTTTCTTTCCACTCTCCATTAGACTGTTGAACTCTTGGGAAAAACTAACCATGAGTCTGGCAAAACACTCAACCACTTCTGTTAGATAACTCAACCACTTCTGTTAGATAACTAGCCTATCAAGTGGCTTGTTTTATGAATGTGTGATAACCATGTGTAATACTAAGGTGGCTCACCTACCAGTCTGAAGGACTGTAAAGTGTAATATACAAACTGTGCAATAATTCAGTCTAATCATAGATATGCTGCTATTGTTTCGATTTTGCTTTGACACTATTACCTTCATATTATTCCTTGTCTTCCTTGTCTCCTGTTCTGGGATGGGTGTGGGTCACTGCTGTCCTACTTCACTTACTAACTGCTACTTATTACATTTCTACTGTGATATTTTATTAATTTTTCTCTGTCTATATGTGCAACTGTTTACTGCATTGAGAACGAAGCACTGTAATTTTGTTCAGCTACACTGCTGTGTAGTTCTGAATGACAAAGTTTTCTCTAACAATTGCATTCAAGTATTCAATGAAGAAGTCATCGGTGATAGTTACTAACTACATTCATTTCAAATGCAGCAATAAGTGCGTTTGCAATTGTATCGGCATAACCTCATTGCTACAGTTACTAAAACAGTAAGTTGCTAATTTAATTTTTTTAAGCAGCTGCTATATCATCCATGGCTTCTTAAACAAATCCCAGTACTGGATTTGCACCCCATCAGCAACTGATGATTGTGCCCCATAACTGTTTGCACCTGAGGCAGCTGCCTCCTTGCCCCACCCTAGTTATGGCTCTTCTGCTTGATCTACTTTTGCCTGTGGGAGCTTTTGTAAAACACCTAGTTTCCTTTCACAAACCACAGGCGCATCTGTAGGTGAAACAGAATTGTTTAGTTTAACAGATGTGTGCATGACAGTATATGTTAGGGGGGCTTCAGAATGGCATTTCTTTTAGACCATCTCAGTGAAGCCCGAGTGAGGGCAGTAGATCAGGTGAAACCAGTTTCATTCAGTTCTATGCAACAAATAATTCTCATTTTTCTCATGCTGTTAGTTAGGTCACAGGACTTTCCAAAGGGGTGAGGGGTCCTTTTCACCATACAAGATGTTTCTCATAGTAATCCAGTTGATCATATCACTCAATCAAATGAACAACAATAAGACAATCTTTGAAAATATGACCGTCTCTTTCATAGGCAGGTACTAGGCTATTGGCCCTAGGGCATAATTAAGCCTAGCCAAAATGTTTCGGATTGCGCCTCCCGTGTGATTTAGTTACCTGCGTCTCTATCGAGCAGGGCCACAGAACTGATTCCCGGGGTGAATTTCCTGTTCCCCATCCATTCATCAAGATTCTTCTTGAAGAGTGCTAATGAGGAGCTCTGCTTCACATATATGGGGACCTTATTCCAGAGCGGGGGTGTCTCTGGGACACAAATCTGTCCCTCCAACAAGTCCTGTTTATTGTTGAGGTCAGGTTAAGGTCCCTAGAACATGTAGCTTGGGTAGATTGAGTTTTCCTTAGGTGGAGCATTTCCAGCAATTCGGGGTTTGACATAGCCTTGTATGTCAAGCAGAGATCACCTCTGAGTAGGTATGCAACCGAGTACAGTTGAAGTTTTTTTTAGCCTGGTGGCATAGGGCATCTGTTTTAGGCCCGTTATCCTTTTGGTGAGGTATTTTTGAGGCCTCTCCACCTGCTGCAGGTGTCTAGTAAGGTACATCTCAAATGGGGCATTGTACTCAATAATGGGTCTAACGAGTGATGAGTAGAGGGGGGCAATACCTTACTTTTTTCTAGATGCAAACCCCTTTGTGATTTGATGGGCCATGTAGAAGGATTTTCTAACCACCTTATCGATGTGGCTATCGAAGGAGAGGTTACTATCCACCTGGGTCCCTAGGTCTCTTATCACACTCTCTGTGTTAAGTGAGCTGCTACCTATGTGGTAATTCGTAGGTACTTGTTTTTTCCCGAAGGGGATGACAATGCACTTTTTGGCATTTAGTTTGAGGCCATGATTTTGGCACCATGTATCTGTTTCAGTGAGACCCTTTTGAAGGTTATCTACGTCAGTAAGAGTCTCAATTATGGCACCCAGTTTGCAGTCATCTGTGAACTTTGTTAACCATAGTCCCCCTGTGTTTACTTGTACCTCAGAGAAGTAACTACTGAACAGGAGAGGTCCCAAGACTGTGCCTTGGGGTACTCCACTTGTCACAGGTTTGGAGTCAGACCTAGAGTTTCCTATTTTCATTGTAAGGGTTCTGTCCATTAGCCATAATAATTAGTACGGTCTTAAAGCTGTCCTTCTCCTCAAAGAGACACTTAAGCTATTTCAATAAATTAATCGGGTGCTAGGATCCGCCACATAACACAAGCACTCAGGTCACTCCAAGGCAAGTACAAATATGACTCAGTCATTGTCCATGCTGGTGTGAATGACCTGAGACGTACCTCCCTGGACTACATGAAAAGAGACATAGAGGAGCTCTCTGGGCATGTAGCCCAGGCCGGTATGACCCTGACCTTGAGTAGCATCTTACCCTCACCAAGAATGATGCCACAGTATGAAGACAAGATTATCAATTTCAACAATTGGCTTAAGTATTGGTGTCATTCAAAGGGGATCCAATGCCTGTCAGCCTGAGATGACATGCTCGACAAGCCACGATGCTTAGCTAGGGGCGGCTTGCACCGGTCACCCTGGGCTTTCGGATATTGGCAAGGCTCTTGCTACCCCATAGTGCCTTTTTTAGGCAAGGCTCAAAGACAAACCCACCTCCATAGGTATCACAACGGATAAGAAAGTACTAAGACTCCATGTGGGAACAACAGCTCTGGAAGTATCATCCTGATCACAGGAGTACTGCAGGGGTGCGTCTTAAAGCCCTCCCCTTTTCACTCTGCTGACACATGACTGCATGGCCACACATAAGACGAATAAGATCATTAGATTTGCAGACGACACCACTGTTATAGGCCTGGTCAAAGTTAGAGAGGAGAAGGTCTGCAGGAAAGAGATTGATCAACTACTGGTCTGGTGAGACAACAACAATCTAGCACTGAATGTCAGCAAGACAAAGGAGTTGGTTGTTGATTTCAGAAGATCTCATGTACCACACAAACCTCTAGTGATGAAATGGATGACAATGGAACGGGTCAAGAGTACAAAGTTCTTGGGTATTCATATCACGGAGAACTTATCCTGGTCAGTCCATGTATCCAGCACAGTCAAAAAAGCTCAGCAATTCCTGCACTTTCTCTAAGGAAAGTTAGGAAGGCAAAATTACCAAGCTCCATACTTCAGACCTTTTATAGTGGCACCATTGAAAGTGTCCTGACCAAGACCATTATAGTCTGGAATGGGAGCTGCAACAATCAGTACTGGAAGGCTCTCAAGAGAGTTGTAAAGTCTGCAGAAAGAATCACTGGCACCTCTCTAACAACTCTGGAAGATATACACAAATGCCAGTGCATCGACAGGACCAAAAAGATTTCCAGCAATCCAATGCAGCCTGCCAATGGTCTGTACACTTGCCTCTCCTCAGGCAGGATATACAGAAGGCTGCATTGTAAGACCACCAGACTAAATTAGAGTTTCTTTCCGCTCTCCATTAGACTGTTGAACTCTTGGGAAAAACTAACCATGAGTCTGGCAAAACACTCAGCCACTTCTGTTAGATAACTCAACCACTTCTGTTAGATAACTAGCCTATCAAGTGGCTTGTTTTATGGATGTGCAATAACCAAGTGCAACACTAAGGTAGCTCACCTACCACTCTGAAGGACTGTAAAGTGCAATATACAAACTGTGCAATAATTCAGTCTAATCATAGATATGCTGCTATTGTTTCCATTTTACTTTGACAATATTACCTTCATATTGTTCCTTGTCTTCTGCTCAGGGATGGGTGTGGGTCACTGCTGTCCTACTTTACTTACTAATTACTACTTATACAATTTCTACTGTGATATTTTATTAATTTTTCTCTGTCTATATGTGCAACTGTTTACTGCATTGAGAACGAAGCACTGTAATTTTGTTCAGCTACACTGCTGTGTAGTTCTGAATGACAAAGTTTTCTCTAACAATTGCGTTCCAGTATTCAATTAATAAGTCACCGGTGATAGTTACTAGCTACATTCATTTCAAAAAGCTGCAATAAGTGCGTTTGCAATTGTATCGGCATAACCTCATTGCTACAGTTACTAAAACAGTAAGTTGCTAATTTAATTTTTTTAAGCAGCTGCTATATCATCCATGGCTTCTTAAACAAATCCCAGTACTGCATTTACATCCCATCAGCAACTGATGATTGTGCCCCATAACTGTTTGCACCTGAGGCAGCTGCCTCCTTGCCCCACCCTAGTTATGGCTCTTCTGCTTGATCTACTTTTGCCTGTGGGGGCTTTTGTAACACGCCTAGTTTCCTCTCACAACCCACAGGCGCATCTGTAGGTGAAACAGAATTGTTTAGTTTAACAGATGTGTGCATGACAGTATACGTTAGGGGGCTTCAGAACGGCATTTCTTTTAGACCATCTCAGTGAAGCCCGAGTGAGGGCAGTAGGTCAGGTGAAACCAGTTTCATTCAGTTCTATGCAACAAATAATTCTCACTTTTCTCATGCTGTTCGTTAGGTCACAGGACTTTCCAAAGGAGGTGAGGGGTCCCTTTCACCATACAAGATGTTTCTCATAGTAATCCAGTTGATCATATCACTCGATCAAATGAACAACAATAAGACAGTCTTTGAAAATATGACTGTCTCTTTCATAGGTAGGTACTAGGCTATTGGCCCTAGGGCATAATTAAGCCTAGCCAAAATGTTTCGGCTTGCGCCTCCCGTGTGATTTAGTTACCTGCATCTCTATCGAGCAGGGCCACAGAACTGATTCCCGGGCCGAATTTCCTGTTCCCCATCCATTTGTCAAGATTCTTCTTGAAGAGTGCTAATGAGGAGCTCTGCCTCACATATATGGGGACCTTATTCCAGAGCGGGGGTGTCTCTGGGACACAAATTGTCCTTCCAACAAGTCCTATTTATTGTTGAGGTCAGGTTAAGGTCCCTAGAACATGTAGCTCGGGTAGATTGAGTTTTCCTTAGGTGGAGCATTTCCAGCAATTCAGGGTTTGACATAGCCTTGTATGTCAGGCAGAGATCACCTCTGAGTAGCCGGTATGCAACCGAGTACAGTTGAAGTTTTTTTAGCCTGATGGCATAGGACATCTGTTTTAGGCCCGTTATCCTCTTGATGAGGTATTTTTGAGGCCTCTCCACTTGCTGCAGGTGTCTAGTAAGGTACATCTCAAATGGGGCATTGTACTCAATAATGGGTCTAACAAGTGATGAGTAGAGAGGGGCAATAACTTACTTTTTTCTAGATGCAAACCCCTTTGTGATAAGGTGGGCCATATAGAAGGATTTTCTAACCCCCTTATCGATGTGGTTTTCGAAGGAGAGGTTACTATCCACCTGGGTCTCTTATCACACTCTCTGTGTTGTGAGCTGCTACCTATGTGGTAATTCGTAGGTACTTGTTATTTCCTGAAGGGGATGACAATGCACTTTTTGGCATTTAGCTTGAGGCCATGATTTTGGCACCATGTATCTGTTTCAGTGAGACCCTTTTGAAGGTTATCTACATCAGTAAGAGTCTCAATTATGGCACCCAGTTTGCAGTCATCTGTGAACTTTGTTAACCATAGTCCCTCTGTGTTTACTTGTACCTCAGAGAAGTAACTACTGAACAGGAGAGGTCCCAAGACTGTGCCTTGGGGTACTCCACTTGTCACAGGTTTGGAGTCGGACCTAGAGTTTCCTATTTTCATTGTAAGGGTTCTGTCCATGAGCCATGATAATTAGTATGGTCTTAAAGCTGTCCTTCTCCTCAAAGAGGATTAAGCTATTTCAATATATTAAAAATGAGAAAAGTTCTCTGTGTGGAAGATCTAAGATTCTCTAAAGTTCAGGCACCTAATAAAATCCATAGTGTGAATATCCCACCTAATAATAGGTGGTAGAAATACTTTCTAGGGAAAGCACAAATTAGTTCAAGTTGAATCTTCGTTATTAAAAACATACAAACAAGCAATCTCCTTATACCATAAAAAGCTAAGAAAAACTGGATATTTGGGACGCAGCAATAACTTCAAGTAGTCATCAATACTGAGGCTCAATAGATCCTCCTCAATCCACTTACGAAGCAGCTTTAAATTAAATTGTGTATTGAATCTTTTAAAGCAGTAAAAGTCACATATGCAATTATGTAGTAGTCAGTACTATAAATGTTGCAAAAAGTGTAAACAAAATGTTATTTCCACATTTTGCTGTGACAAGCTTCACAAATGGGAACCGAAAATATTCATCAAGCAAGCAAATAGTCTGTGTTGTAGAAGGTCCCATAAACATTTATTCATGTGTTCATCCAGACTGATTTTGGTAAATCAGACATCTGAACAATTGTACTTTTTTGTTTCTAATTGATGTTCTAACACAATAAATAGTTTATTACATGTTATTTATCTCATTCAAGGTTAGAAATCCAGCCTTTTCTCTATCCATTTCTTTTGGCTTTACTACACGAAAAACAAGTGTATTATTTCAATGAACCTTTTTGCAGTGTTATGTATTGACAGTGTTGTCCACCACTGCTACCAGTATGTGATGGCCACCAATAAGTGCCATCCCCATATTGGGCCAGTAATCAAGGAGCCTGAATCCTCACCACTGACACTGGAGAGGGACGTGCACTTGGAATACAAATGGATACACACAGTATTTCCAGATGCAGACCTCCCTGCATAAAGTACAATTTCTATTAAGAACACACTAAGCTCAGGGTTTGGATGTCTCTATATCGGTCTCCCTCTAGGTCCCAAATAAGACTCCCCACTGGTACAGCTGTAGGGTTAGGTCCTCAGCTGAGTGACCAGCTACAATAAATGTTTAAATATATTTAATAAAAGAACATGAAAATACTGAATATATATTCACAGTAAACCACAGAGTTAAGTTACTTACTACCGCTAGGGAAGATGCCGTAGGTGAGGGGTCTTCCCAGTCAGGTTCCCCAAAACAGAATATTCAATACTCTGAGATTTCTTTTTGTAATAGCTGAAATAAAAGAAGGCTGTCAGAATGACATCATCTAGTCACCTGACTTTAGGTTCACACAGTATTCCTCTTTGAAGGTGAGACAGGAATTTAGCATAGACAGCTACAATGCACATCTAAATGTTTATGGCAGTGCCTGGGCCTTTCCCTCTTTTTACTGAGCTAATAAACAAAGGCTTTTCACAGACCTACCATCTCTGGTTCCATTCAGCACTGTGGGGTACCATTTTAATGTTTTTAGCAGCTCATTTACATTTCCCTTATTTTTCTTAAACTACGCTAGCTGGTACATTTCATTCAGTTGTAATAATACATATACATTTCTTTTCATTCCAGCAGGGTACACTGTTGATACATTTTAACACAATTAACACAAGCAAAGCTCACAAATACATTTTAGCACAAGAATCTATGCAAATCAGTTTGATATATGACATTTCTAACACAAGCATCTTGTACAAATCAGTTTGATATTCAAGGAACATATCATTCTTTACAAAACTCCATCTGGCTATGCTGGCAGTTGCCCATTTAATTAGAATAACCACTGGCTGAAACAGTTGCATTTTTTCACTTTGCTTATGTCTTCACAAAGTCACATTTGTTTTATTAAGCCATCTGTTATCAGAAAAAATACTTTCAATTGCTACAGCACAGTATCTTTTTCTGATTATTTCCTCTGCTGCTTTCAGCATCAAGGTTCTAGGGACTGCATCCCCACTATTCATGTTTACATAGTTCTTTGCCATTTTGTAATATCTTTCTATCTGCCTTTTCTAGAGAAACTATAAAATGCTGTGATATGTGACAGGCGTGTCTGACAGTATTTCTTACAGACATGTCTGACAGTATTTCCTACAGACTTGTCTGACAGTGTTTCTTAGTGCTTCCTTAAACACTCATTAAACTGATAAGGATAAAATCTCAGTTACCATTCATTATTTTCTCGGGTGAAGCTTTAGCTGAAATTGTTAAAGATAGTGGTCTGTTATGAGTGTGATCATCTTAAACTCCTTGCCAAGGGCATACATAGGAAAACACTCACAGGCTCATATTACTGCCTCAGATTCTTTTTCTGTATGATAATCAATCTTCACTACATCTGTCAATCATCTTGTATAGACGACTACCTTTCTGCATGTCTTCCTATACCTGACTCAAGATTGATTCCAGGCTTATTGATATTTTCAGAACCATTTTACAGAGCAGGTTAAAATAGAATATACTTTTCTCTGAGCCCAACCCTTGCTTCAACTCTCCTTCCACTCTGTGAAGACTCACAGACATTTCAAATGGTACCTGTTTTTCACCAACTCACTTGCTGCATGCTTCAACAGTAACATGTATTGTATCCATATGTCTGTTTCACATATAGCACCATGGCTGCCATTATGACAAAAGAAAACTTCATGGAGAAAGAGAATAAAGATCTATCCAGTATGCCATACTCTAATAGTGCACCATTAGTTGTGACAGGTGGCAATATGGAGTAGCTTGGCAGGTTTTAGGTGTATGTCAGGGTAGAAATCAATGCTGTAGATGGCCAGATAAGACGTATGAATGACATGAAAGTCAGAGCTGGAGGTATGTAGCAGGTGGGAGTCATAAGGAGTGCTCTCACTAACCCATAAAGATTATCGGTAACTGTCATATAGGATTCCATTAATTGTGGTAAGGTTGACGTTGTAATACACCATGTAACACATGTACATATGTGTCACAAGTCTGCTGTAGTTCACACTGTTGCTGATATATGTGCATCATGCACTCCTTAGGATCCAGATCAAAAGTAAGTACAGGGGAGCATGATAAGAAAGATCATAGGAAGTTACTAGGCTATTGGCCCTGAGGTCCTTATAAGCCTAGCCAAGAGTTTATCCCATGCTTAGACAAGTCAGCAACCAAAGCCCCTGTCCAGCAGGGACACAGGTGGAATCCCAGGGTTGTATTTTCCGTTTCCCATCCAGTTTTCCAGGTTGCTCTTAAAAAGGGATAATGAGGTGCTCTGATGTGGAGAGGGAGTCTGTTCTACAGATGGGGGAGTCTCTGGGACACAAATCTGTTACTAACAAACATGTAACACAGCCAACCAATCAATTTCAAACAACATAAACAATTAACCAAAATTTAAAATTTAATTAATGCATTCAGTTAGTAGAAAATTAATGTAGCATCATTTGTTTCTTGTGCAATAACGGTTTCAAACTTATAGCGTTGTTCAAACCAGAAAATACTTCTGCATTTAATCTTAGTATCCATGCTAATTCTATATTTTCTAATTTATTTGCATCACCACCTCTATTATTTATTTTAATATTTTAATAACCCTAAACTTAAAATAATGATTTATACCTTTCTCTAGTATGTTTAGCCAAAGCATTATTTTCTGCACTTCTCTTTATCTATGATTTATGTTCTATAATACGGTCTTTCAACCTTCTATTACTTTTTCCTATATAAAAACATTAACACTGAGTGCAGGTGGCTACATGTGCAACAAATATTATGTGAATATTTGCCGATGTGCAAGAGCTATATAAAAGATTTGGCTGATTTCTTGCAAAAGTTGTATCAATGGCATTGTAAAAGTGACTATAATGACTTCCTTCTAGTATGTTTGGATGTAAATTCTTTATTTACAGTCATCCTTAACCAGTGTGGCATTAATATGATAAGGGAATTTTTAAATATGGAGACCTAATATGACATACAAGAAAAATGAGAATATCTGTCTGTTGATAGATATCATCTTAAGTAATATCTTTATGTTTAATGAAAAACCTTATTTGCAGGTATTAGGTGTTGCCATGGGCCAGTTAGGCTGATGGGGCTATAATTTCCCATAATGTTGGATGCTCCACTTTTGGGTAAAAGGATGGTAGTGGCTGTCCTCCACTTGGGTGGGATAGAGCCAGTATTCAGGCTTTGGTTGAGTAGGGTGCCTGATGGTGCTGCAGGTTCATGGCTGAGTTCATGTAGGATGCAGCCTGGGATGTTAACGGGTCCCATTGGAGCTATATTTTTTGCCTTTGAGAGGGCAGTGATGACCTGTTCCTTAGAGATAAGGGGAGGGGGGCAGGTGCTGAGAATGTCATGATTTACAGAAGGGTGGGACAGAGGGGTGAAGTTTTCACTGAACCTTTCTGCCAGAAGGTTGGCTATATCTATGGTGTTTGTGTATGTGGTGTCCTTGACCACCAGTTCTGAGCAGATCTGGGTGCTTCCCTTGAAATTGCAGACATATGTGAATAAGTCCTTATGATTGCTTTAGTAGATGTGGCCAGTTTGGACTCAAAGTTTCCTCTGGAGGATTTCACTAGTGCAAATGCTTGTTCAGGCGAAGAAGAGATTGCTTCCAATTGGGCACCTGCTCCTTCTTGGTCCTGGACAGCATTTTTTTTCCTTTTGTTATATAGTTTATTTATTGCAGATGTCCATCAAACAGGTTTGTATATTCATTTATTTATTTGCATTTGTTAACCAGGAAGGTACGCTGGGTCAAAAGTACCCCATTTGTGGTGGAGGCCTGGGGAGAAAAGCTTCAAATAATTCATTACCTTCATAGAGTACATTCCTACAATTAATACAATGCGTACATTTTGATAAGAACACAATTGGCATAGACAATTATTTGTACAGTGTGGAGAGAAAAGTTCTAGATAATTCATTACATTCATACAGTACATTCATATAATTCATACAATACATACATTTTGATAAGAACACAATTACATTTGTCAAAGCGGCAAATGCAATTATTCATACATTTTGATAACACAGTCAGCAAATACAATAAGCTTACTCTTCCTTGCGGAAGATGATTTTGTCCTGTCAGGTATTCCTGATTCCATGCATCTGTATAAATGCTCGTGTCATGCTTTGGTGTAGATTTAAACATTGGTGCAATTTCCTACAGAGGGGAATGGGGCTGTGAAGCTGTTTATACTATACCTCAGGAGGTTGTAATCAGCTTTGGAGAAATGTTTTTTGTATGACCCTAACTATAGGGGGGTCAGGGGAGATGGTGACTTTGAAAGTGACCACTTTATTGTCAGATCTTACCAGGGAGGATGATACTGTAGGGGTGTTGCAGTGGTTACTCATGTTGGTTAATACCAACTCCAAGATATTATCACCTCTTGTGGGAGTATTGACTAGCTGTTCCAAGGCATTTGCATTGATAAAATCGAGGAATCTCTGGGCATTTGTGTTCTGGCATGAGTAGTTTTTCTATTCTATGGTTGGATAATTAATGTCACCCAGGATCAGGGTAAAGGGCTGAATCTTGATAGATTCAAAGAGGTCCAGATAGGTGGAGTGGACTCCTTGAGTCAAATTTGGGGGCCTGTAGCTGGCTATAATTTGTATAGGGGTCTTGTCAATGGTTAACTGTACCTGGATAATCTCCGGTATATCATACTGTTTGACCAGCCTGGAGGTGTGTGTGTATCTTTAATACATATTGAAACTCCACCTCTTTTTGCTTTGCTGCCCACAGCTTGGGGTCTGAAGGAAAAAACAAGTCTGCTTCATTAAGTGGTAATCACACAGCTAGAACACATGTCCACCAGAATCACATTCACATTAGATAGGATATTTTGTGTTTTATGGCTGCATATTTTTGCCTTACAGATGTTGGATACTTATCATGACTACTCATGGATTCTCTCGTTATACCTGTAAGAGGTCCTATTGCATATGTATCAGACACAGAGCCTAATAAGTGCAGATACTTGCATCCTGCAGAGCAGATAACAGCCACATCTGTGGTATTTGTGTAATCCTGAGTAATTTTATTGTTAAGCATGATGTGGCTTACCATTGGAGTGCCACTGATATCACTGCCGGGCTCTTCTTTGTTCTGGAAGGTGCATGACCACACGGATGTTGGCTCTATATTAGATTTTCGAAAATTTCGTAGAGCTAATCACTATAGGTCGACACCTACTGATCGATCTACTAAATAATCGAAAATCTAAAAAAAAAAAATAAAAACACAGAAACAAAGTAAAGGGTGTAGGCAGGGGGCAAGCCCCCCTGTACCCCCCACACCCCCCGCTACTTAAATATACCAACTTCAAGACTGCACTTCAATGCAATACAGTGCGGAAATGGAAGATTTCCATTTTCTACAAACTTTGCGCGATCTCAGAGTTGGTATATTTAAGTAGCGGGGGGCGTGGGGAACTGTGATGGGTGCATGGCTTGCCCCCCTGCCTACACCCTTTACTTTATGTTTCTGTGTTTTTATTTTTTTTTATTTAGATTTTCAATTATTTCATAGATCGATCACTAGGTGTCGACCTATAGTGATTCGCTCTACGAAATTTTCAAAAATCTAATATAGACCTATTTGTTGCCTAGTTTCTGATGCAACAACATGCTAGAGTGATGTCACTGCAGCAGCTGCTTTTATGAATGCAACATTGTAATACACTGACCTTCCCATCACCTACTTCCTATCACCTAGATTACGTCTGTGAACTCCTGCAGTATGAAAATCATATGCTGTAATCTGGCTTGAAAACACACAGAAGAGAGAGCACATTTCCACAACACAGGAAGGAATGCCTGAATTACATTGTCAGTGGTGATATGGTCATACTGCAGGTATGGCATTGTTTACCAAGATCATACAGACCAATATTTTGTGAAACTGTCATGGTAGTGATACTAGCCAGTGAGCATTGCAATTTGGTCTGTACATTCAATTTACAAGTTGCTTCATTCTCCAGTTGCACAGTTCTGGCTTTGGAATGTGTTGTTTATAGTTTCTTATTCTTTGGTAATCTGACACAGATATGCCTGTTGTGTGCCTCTAGTTCACAAATCACAAACAAAACCATTCCTGCATCTGTAGTACATATCATGCTCTGCAAGCTAATCCACGTGCATCACATCTGCCTTGTTTCTGCCTGGATATTGCTGTACATATAATTAGTCATCCTGCAGGTATTAACTACATATCGGCAGAGTGTCACTACCAGTGGGCACAGGATTACACTGTGGAAGATTCACTAAAGCCACAAATATCTGATCTACAATGTCACGATTGTACTAAAGTGTCCGCTGGATTAATCAATGGAAGAGGAAGAATAACTGTGTGTGCAAACACATGCTTATTTCTATTCCATGCATGACTGTATGGATAGTTGCATCCTTCCTTCTATTTAGTTTGCAGCTTTCCTGTGGTCTTCAGTACCTGTAAGGTATGTATATAATTGCATATCACAAAATCTCTAAGGAAGGAAATGTATGTCATACGATACACAGCTTTCACCTAATCTGCACAGCACAGCCTTCTGGTGGCTGTTTTGACTTCTATGGTCGTCCATCTCCTGGGTCCCCAATCTGTTCATTCCTGATACCCCTGGTATAACCCCATCAATGTATGGATCCCTGACTCCACAGGAAGTTAACCTTCATGGTAACTCATTTGTAGAACTGTGGAGCAAGGAATCCCTTTTGGAGTTGTGTGACTGGAACTGGGAGACATCATTCTTACAGCTGCTGATCAAAGACCATACCTTAGGGAGTGGCTAATACATTGACACTGGAGACGCTGCGACTACCCCCATTATTTCATTGGATAACCTGTGATGCACCTGTTCGCCACCTGTGGGCACTCAGGCATCAGGTTCCCCAACCTCTCCATAGGAAATGGAAAACTGTCCAATAGCCAGTTTACAGATTCATAGAGAGTTTTCTGGACATGAGGTCCAGGGAACCATTGGAAACCAGTGAGGCACCTAGTTCAGTTTCTCAGTTATCCCAATGCAAAGTCTAGTTAACTGATGATCTCTGTGTCATTAGTAAGCAAAAGTAGGCTAATGGCTCAAACAATGGACTACAGAAAGCAGCTTATTAACACCTCATAGACTCTCATAGTCTTACTTCAGTGTGTAAACTAACAGACCAAAGATGCATGAATGAAATGGGAAAAGCAGTAAAATAACTCTTAATGAAGCATAGAATCCATCAAACACACACTTCAAGCATCTTCACTTAAACGGCCTTCAAGGAACCAAAGAAAACCAAAGGGAAAAAACATAGAGAAAAAGAACCAATAGAAATCAAATAGATACATAAATTAAGACAATGGAATTAAATGCTTCTTTGTTCAGTCCTGCATGTCTCAAATTACTATAGTTAAAAATACACACACTCCTTTTGTAACAATTTATATGTAAGTTTTAAAAATAACCTGAAATAAAAAGTGGCAGACATTAAAGGATAAAATGTAATAAAAAAATTCCCCCAAAATACTATTAATTTTAGCAAGTCCACGATTAATCATATGTTCTTAGTCTTAACCTAAAAAAATATATATCAGGAGGCATCTAATAGCAGTCTCCGTGACATATGTAAAATTACCTTGTACACAAAACTTAATATATACATTTTTTTCAAATTTACGAACTATTACAGGACAACAAGAGCTACTACCACAAGGGGTAGTACCAGAATAAGGATTACTATTAAAAACTCTAGCAGAGTCAGAAAACAAAATGCTGCCATTCATGGCAGGAAAAGACATAGGTGACTTCCAAACCCTGGATCCGCCCATTTTCAGCTTTGTCAAGGGCAGATCCTGCCTCTTAAACCTGGTGGATTTCTTCAGAAATGTGACCAGGGCCACTGACAAGGGCAAATATATGCACAGAGCATACCTCAACTTGGCAAAGGCCTTTGACACAATCTGACACTCAGGCATTACCGATAAACGTAGTAAACTGAATGTAAACCCCTTTGTTGTAAGATGGGTTGCAACTGGCTAACAAACCGGTTACACACCAAAGTGGGTGACTACATATCAACCAGTAGACCTATCACCAGTGGGGGTGCCACAGGGGTCAGTGCTGGGCCCCCTACAGTTTGGTATATACTCCTCAGAGGTTCAACCCAAAACTAAGGGGCTGTGGCTGACCAAGTTGGCAAACAACTGCAAACTGGGTGTAATCACTGAATCACCAAATTAAGCCAGTATACTTTAGGAGGGTCTTACACAGACCAATGACTGGTGTCTTAGTCATGGTCTCAAACTGAACTTAAACAAATGCATCATTATTCCCTTCAGTAAAAACAATGTCCCTTCACACTGTCAAATTAATACCCTGTGTACCTACAATACTCTGTGTACGTACGAAGTGGTAAGAGATCTGAGATCATAAGTAGACTGTGACCTTAACTTAGACCACCATGTGTCTACTGTAGTAAGGAAGGCTTTCTATGTAGCACATATGACTAGCATAGGCATCGCCTCTAGAGCAAAGGAGGTTATAACCCCTCTATACTCATCACTAATCAGACCCATAATTGAGTACAACGCCCCTTTCAGCATGTACCATACAAAGCACCTGCAGATATTGCAGAGACCTCAAAGGCTTCTAACTAAGATGATCAAGGGACTCCAGCATATGCCTTAAACAGACAGATTAAAATCCCATTCACTATACTCGGTATTGTATAGACTACTTAAGGCAGACTCATGCTTGGTTTACAGAGCAATATCTGAGACAAACCTTATGAATTTGCTGCACATCCATAAATCAAATGGGACTAGAGATACCCATTCCAGGGAACTAAATATGGCCTGTGACTTGAAAAGGCCATGCTGGAGGGACAGATTTATTTCTCAGCAACTGTTGCATCTTTGGAATAGGCTGGCAATTCATGTGAAGCAGAGCACATCTATGACACTGTTCAAGAGGAACCTGGATGAGTGGATGGGGCACACTGTAAAATCTTACCAATGATAGAACACACAACCCTCCTGGACATGATTAATAAATACAATCCTAGGTTTTGACTGCAGTATATCTGGCATTACACACTAGGATGAAATGGTTAGGCTTAAAATGACCTCTGGGTCAATAGCCAAGTAACCTCCTGTGATCCTATATATTAATAAACCAGAAATATTCCATCCCCTATAAAAAAAGTGGAAGAATTACACATAGTTAACTTAAAAAAGCTTTTAACAAATTACACTTTTTTTCAAAACATATCTATAAATCTGTCAAACTATTATATTCTGTTACAAAAGCTAATTGTTGTCTATTATATAAAGTCTTATAATTACCACCAAAACCTAACATGGAGAACTACTGGTATGTAAATAATAAAGTCAGCAGTATTTTAAGAATAATCTTAATGAATAAAATTATCAGATGTAACTTTATGTGACAATGTTTTATCTGAAAGTTTATTTTAGCATTATTCCTCTCCACCCACAAACTTTAAGCCAAACATATTAATATAAAAATAAATTTCCATTCCATAAACTGTATCTAAACTTCTACTACATATAAAAATATAATTTTTGTAATGATAACATTTAATATAATACCTGGGATAAAATTCTAAATTACACATATGTTCTCTAAAAAGACCTCTGAGGAAATTGGCATAGGCAGGGACAAAAAGCCCCCATAGCTAACTGCTGAATAGCTCTATTAAAAGTAAAAATTATTTTGCAAAAAAAAAAAAAAAACTCTGTTAACTCAATAATATAACGAGACACAGAAGAATGTTCAAAAAAATAATGCAAGGCTTCTATACTATCATGATAATCAATGCCGGTATATAAACTTTAAATATCCACAGACACAACCAGTACATATCAGAATTATACTCAATATCTTGTAATTTTAATAATAAAACAAGTAATCTCCGTGGTATCCCCGAAGACTCAAAACAACCCACTAAAGTGTAGTGGGTCCAAAAACAAAACAATGTAAGAAACTTCTCTGTGTGGAAGATTTTCAATCCGTATATTTCTAGTTAATCACTGTATATTAATCAGATCAGACAATAGTAGTAGAAGTAATAAATGTAATCTTGTCTTAAGTCAAAACCAAAACAAAACAAAAAGTAATAATAGAAAATTATATAATTGTACAGCATTACTAAGTATTCAAAAGTAATCCAAGCAATCCTTTATTAAGTACACAGACAAGCGATCCAAGTAAAACAAAAATAGAGTAATAATTTCCTCACAAGCTTTCTAAATATATATATACTTTTTATCAGGCATGGGAGTGGTTTATTGTGCTGTAAAATAAAGTGCACCTTTCAGCTTGCAGATTTTATCATTTACCTCAAACAACCCCCCTTCCTGAAGTTTACCTCTTCCCATAGTTGTACTTCAACCACTTTTTTAGATATGCAGATTTCCAAGGACACCAACAATAACAGAATCACCACTGATATATTCAGAAAACCAAAGAGGGTTAACTTATTACGCCACAGTAAAAGTCTGCATCCTACAAAAACCAAGTATAATGTAGTGAAGTCCCAAGGCTATAGATTAGCTCGAATTACCACAGAGATGGAACCATTTTGAGAAACCTGAACAACTTAGAGAATGATTTTCTAGTGAGAGGCTATGAAAGTCAGATGTTAAAAAACATCCTGGAACCCATTATAGAACTGAAAAGGACTGAAGCACCTTCACTCAACCTCCCCAGTAGAAAAATGTTAAGTAATTCCACAGAGAATAACAAATGCAAAAATAGCTGCATCCTGACATACACTTTGGATTATCACAGTATCAAAAATATTATTGTAGAAAACTGGGACATTGTCACAGGAATCCCTTTTCTGATTAACATCTTAGGTGAAGCCCCTTAATTTGTTTATAGGAAGGCCAGGAACATTAGAAGTTTTGTTGAATTTAAACCTAGACCATGTGAGAAAAGCACTAAAAGATGTGAAACTAATTGTACATTTTGTATATTTATACAGCAAGGTGATAGTTTTTATTGCCCTTATTTAAAGATCATCATTAAAACCAGTGCAGGGGGTGACTAACACTAAAAAAGTAATTTACAGGGCACAGTGCAATGAATGTGATGCATTCTATGTGGGCAAGACTGTAAATAAACTCAAGCGTAGGATTTCATGTCATCTGTCAGAAATCCGCTCTGAATGTAAAAATAATGCACTAGCCAAACACCTTTCTCTAAATAAAAGAGACACAGGTTTTAAGTTCCAGATCCTGGATCGCATAGACATAGGTGATCTTGAAAGAGACATCCCAAATATTCCGGAGAAACAAACTCATGTGGCAATTAAAGCTGAACTCTTTTAGGAAGCCTGGACTGAACTACTACTGTTCAATTAAAAGTGCACTGGAACTTAGAAAATTGCCACATTGTTTACATGACTAATTGTATTTTATTTTATTCTACAAATTGGTTTTAAATACCATTTTAAATCAGTTGAAATATTGTTATATATTTTGTTTCCATCATCATACATACATTTTTTCTTATTTTTATTTTTTTCTGGTTCTTTTTTTCCACTTCATTCAAAATGATGTGTAATAACAATACTAATTATATAGGTTTTTAGGGTTCTTGTACACAGACCTGAAGAAGTCTAGAAGGACGAAAGTGATCTTTAACAACAATAGGTTATGAAAATAGAAATTGATTTTTACATGCAAAATGTATATGTATATATTTATATATATTTTTTGATTGCTAAATGAACTAAGGTTGATATATTTCCAGCCATGTAGTATATTGTCTTGGATAAAATCATAGACTTAATAGTCTACTTAATAATTTAGTTAAATAAGAGGTACCACATCATTATATAATTTTATTTAAAGTACATAAGGGTTATATATTATTATGACAGCTACTAAGTAGGGCAGGACCAGCTCGAA
>NC_056748.1:1120734156-1120739156 GCF_019279795.1 Protopterus annectens
AATGCTACTCTGGCGAAGTCTCAACAATGACATTCTGCCGGACTAAAGAGGGGCTGAAACAATGGTAAAGCGTACGCTCGGTGATCTGCTACTGACGTGCTGGGCCGTGTCCGATCGGAACAGCGTGCTCCGCCTCCAAAATCAAATCATCAGCCGCGCGAAGGCAAAGACGACAAGGGCGAGGCATGGATAAGGACGTATGGAGAAGTTCATCAACGGATCCGCGTGAGCGAGCCTACGCAACCGAGGCAGGCTGAAGTCAGATGGGGAAGATATGAGGTTACCGGGGTCTGTCTGTGTCGCTGAACGGGGAATTTCAGTAAAACAATTCTGACATACAGGGGACACTTCACTGTATCACTGCTAGACGGGCACAGTTATTTCTAAATCTATTCTGTGCATTTTTTGTGCGTTTGAGGGCTGCCGAGCCGTGCATGGCCCCAGGCACCAGAACTGGCTATCAATGGCTCTGACTATAGCGCCTAGTTTGCAGTCATCTGTGAACTTTGTCAGCCACAACCCTCCCATGTTGCTTTCCACATCGAGAAATAATGCGGGGCAAGGGGTCCCAGGACAGAGCCCTGTGGGACACCACTTGTGGGAGGCCTGGCGCAAGTCTGACATGGCTCCAGCGATTTTGACTTTATATGGGTTTCTATCCTTTAGCCAGTTTGCAACCCATCTTGTGACGCTAATGGATTTACATTTTAAAGCTGTTGGGAAACATCACATATTGAGTGCCAGTGGGGGTAATTGTGGCCCGGCTTTAGCCAAAGTCCCGGTAGGCATGAACTTGCGCTTTGCCTGTCAATATGGCTCTAGTAACTGTTTTGAAAAAATTAAACCAGGTTCAAAAGACAGGATCTGCCTTTTACAAAGGCAGAACTGGGTGGGATCAGTATCTGTGGGTCCCCCAGTAACTTCTGTTTATACGAGTTCCATGAGATTCTTGCACGGGGACAGGCTGGTTAAACTTATGGGGCAGTAGTTCTCAGGGTCTGTAGATGTGCCTCCTTTGGCTGGAGTGGGACCACCATTGCTGTACAGCCGTGTTCAAAGATTTATATCCTGTGAGTAAGGCTAAGGTTAAATAGCATTTTATGTGCGGGTTTAATACTCTTGGGGTTTACGTAACCCACATAACCGGGACACCATCAGGTCCATTGATGCAGTGTTTTGAAAGCATGAGGCGGTTCTCACCTGGACATCTAGGATGACAGGGGAGGTGCATTCAGCTGGAATGAAGGTATTTCCTCTTTGGGGATGAGGGAGGGGAGAAATTTGCACTGAACCTGTCACAGCAGAATGTTGTCAATATCTGTGGGTTCAGGGTTTTTGAATTTAAAGGGGTTCCATTGTGATGGGTTTTCCTTGGTTGGGGGTTTTAAAAACCTGGATTTTTCCTGGGGGTTCATGTTTTTTTGGCCCCAACCGGGGTTTTGGGGGTTCCTTTTTTTTAAATATGGAACTTTTTTTTTAGGGGTTTGGCCCAAAGTTTTGGGTGGGAAAAGGGTTTCCAGGTTGGGTTTTTTTTAGGGGCCTAGGAAACCCCTTTTTTGCCCCGGTTTAGTGATCCCCCCGAAATGCCCTTGAGGGGTTGGTTTTTGGGGGTTTACCCTTCTGGGTGAAGAGCATTTTAAATTTTTCCCTTTTTTTGGGGGGGTTTTAAAAGGAGGGGTTGGTCTTTTAGTGAAAAAGGCTTTTGGGGGTTTTGGGGTTTTAAATATAGGGTGTTTTTTTTGGGGCCCAAAGGGATTTTTCCCTTATTTTTGTCCCCAGGGACAGGCCCCTTTAAATAACCCCGGGGAATCCCCTTTTTTTTTCATTTGTTTTGTTGGGACCTTTTTTGGTGAGGGCGATTTTTCGGGGTTTTGGGTTCCATGGGAAAAATTTCAATTTATGTTTTTAAAACCCCAGGGGGTCCAGTTTAGGGGTGAAAGGGCTAATTTTAAATTTTTTTGGGTGAGGGGAGTCCGTGTTATTGGATCCTAGTGGGGTTTTTTGGGTTCCCCTTTTTTGTTTTTCCCTTTTGGGGGTGAAAAGCTTTCAGGATGGGTTTATGTTTGGCCTTGGGGGGTTTTTTGAAAACACGTTTATTGGGAGTGTCTTTTTGGTTTTGATTTTAAATTTTTTTTTTTCCTTTTTTTTTTTAAAATTTTTTTTGAGTTTCCTAGGGGGTTTTGTGGGTTTCCCATTGGAGGGGGGGCGGGGCCCCCCTTTTTGGGGGGTTTTTCCCTTTTTGAAAAGGCTTATCCTTGGGGGTGCCCAGTTTGGGCCTTTTAGTTATCCCTGATTTTTTTTGGGTGGGAGGGGGAGAAAGGGGGGGCCTTACAATTTTCCTTTTTTTTTTCGTGAAAAGGATTAGGTTTAACTGAAAATCAGATTTTAAAATGCGGGTCCTTTAAAGGGGTTTCCGGGTGGAAGCCCCTTTTTTTAAAAGGTTTGCATTAAAGGATTTTTTAAAAAAGGCTTTTTTTAAAAGGGGCTGGATTTTTAAAGGGGGGTTTAAAATTTGGGGGTTTTTTGGTGGGGAAAATTTTAAGTTTCTTTGGGAGTTTTTTGTTTTTTTTTTAAAAAATTTTAGGCCCTAGGGTTTTTCCCTTTTTTTACCATGGGGGGGTGGTGTTTAATTCCCCCTTTTTCCCAGGGGGTTTGGTTCCCTTTTTTTTGGAAAGTTTAAAAATGATTTGGTTTGTGGGAGGGGGGGGTTGTTTTTTGTTTTGAGCCCCAAATGTCTTTTTAAAAAATTTGTTCCGGGGAAGGGGGGCCCCTTTTTACCCCCTTTTTTTTCTTTTTTAAATTTCCCCCAAAATTATTTTTTTAATTTTTAAAAATTTTTTTAAATAAAATACATTTTAAGATGATTGGGAAAAAAGGGAAAATTTCCCAAAAATTTAAAACCTTTTTAAGGTGAAATTAAAAATGTTTTTGGGGCTTTAAAAGGGTTTTGGAAAACCTTTTTTAAAAAATTTTGTGGGGGTTTTAAAAAAATTTTAAAAAATTAAAAGAAAATTTTTGGGAATTAACGGAAACCGGGTTTACAAAAGGGGAAATAAAAACTTTAAAGGCAATTCAAAAAAAAAATTTTTTTTTTTTTGGGGGAAAAGTTAAAAAAATTTAAAAATTACAAACCTTTTATAAAATTTTAAAAAAACACACAAAAAATAAAAATTTATTTTAATTTTAAAAAAAAAATTTTTTTTTTAATAAAAAAAAATATAACAAAATAAAAAAAAATTATAAATAAAAAATTTTAAAAAAATTAAAATAAATTATTAAATAAAAAAAATTTTAAAAAAATAATAAAAATAAAAATTTATTTTTTACCATAACCTTTAAATAAAATTAAAAATATAATAAAAAATTTTTTTAAAATTAAAAATCCCCCCAAAATTTAAATTTTTTTTTTAAAATTTTTTATTTTTTGGTTTTTTATAAAATTTATTAATATTATTATATATATATATAAAATTTTTTTTTAAAAACCAAAATTTTAAAAAATTAAAAATTTTTTAAAAAAAAAATTTTGTATTTTTATTAAATTTTTTTAATTTTAAACCCAAATTTTAATATATATATATATTTATATATATAAAAAAAAAAAATATATTATATATATATATTTTATTTATATTTAATTTATAATAATTTTTTATTAATAAAAAAAAATTTAAAATTTTATCCCCCTTTTATATAAAAATAATAAATATTAAAAAATTAAATTTCCCCCAAAAATTATAATTTAAAATATTTTTAATTATTTTTTTATAAACCCCTCAAAAACCCTATTTATTTTTTTTTAAAATTTTCCAACCCAATATTATTCCAAAACACCATTAATTATAATTTTTAATAATCCCCCCAAATATTATATAATAATAAATTTTTTTAAAAATATAATATTTTTAAAAATTTATTTTTAAATTTTTTTTTAATTATTTTAATAATAATATTTATAATTTTTAAAAAAAAATAAAAATTTTTAAATTTTTTTTAAAATTAAATTTATAAATTAATATAAATTTTTTTGGCATGGTTCAATAGGTACTGCCCTGGGTTTTTAAAAGTCCTGTTTTTCCCCCCAAATAAATAACCCATTTGGGGTTTATTTTGTCCTTGTTTTCCCAAAGGGTTACTATCCCAAATTTTTTGGGTCGTAAGGCCGGGGTCGGGCCCAATTCCCTTTCTTGGGGGGCCCCTGGGTTTTTTTCCCCTGGATTTAAATTTTTCCCGTTTGGGGTTTAAATTTTTGTCGTTCCCCCATGGGGGTTTATGGAAAAATTTCCCCAAAGATGGACGGGCCCCTTTTGGGAAAAACCCTTGTGGGTTACCCCTGTGGCTGGGTTTCCCTTGTGGGGCCTTCCCAAAGGAACCCATCGGGGTGAAATGGGGCTTTCCCTTGAGTTTTAAATATAAAGGGGGATTTTAAATTTTTTCCAAAGGAAGGTAGGGGAAATGTTCTTCAATGGCCCTTTGTTTGGGCTTTTTTTCCCAAAGGGGCCGTTTTCAAAGGATTTTAAAAATTGGGGTTTTAGGCCTGTTTTTAAAGGGTTTCCCCAAGGGTCTTGTTTTTAGTATAATTTTTTGGCTTTGAGCCGGCTTCAAAACCCTTTTTTTAAAATTGGGCCGAAAACCCCCCTTTGGGTACACTTTGTCCCCCCATCTTGGGGTTTGTTCCCTGGGTTGGCAAGTTTCCCCCCCCCTTGGGAACCCCTTTGAGTTCATGGCCCGGGGGAGTGGTTTTTCCCTTGAGCTTTTTTTCCCCCCTTTGGAGGGGTTTAAACCGCGGGATTTTGTTAAGCCCCTTTGGGGTATTTTTTTTGGGGGGGTTTAAAAATTTCCTACCTTCTCCCAGGGTTAAAAAGGGGTTTTCAGGGGTTTTTGCATTTTGGACCAATTCTGGCCCATTTTTGGGAGTTAAAAGTTTTCCAAGTTTTGGGGGGCCTTGTAGCGGGGGAATTTTCCTCTTAAAGGGTTTTTTGGAATTTTTAGATTTTAGT
>NC_056748.1:1120749156-1120799156 GCF_019279795.1 Protopterus annectens
TTTCTGGAATTCATAAACTCCAATGCCCTGGATCAACTTATCCACACCACCACCAGGGGCAACAATATCCTAGATCTAATCATTACCAACATGAGTGACCGGTGTTCCACACCTGAAGTCAACGCCTCATTGGTCTGATCTGACCATAAGCTGATTACCCTAGATATCCACATCCTGCCCCCACCCCCCATTAAGGAAACCATGGTAAATAATTTCTCCAAAGCCAACTTCATGCTTAAGACAAAAGTGATGAACTTCATGACACTCATACAGATGGACAATGCAGTTATGACTACTGTATCCTACACAAATGCACTTTATAAGCACTTACATGAGTGCATGGATCGTGCTATCGCAAACAGAACCAAGACGCTATCCTCCAAAAAAAGGAAGTCAATCTTGGTGGTCCCCTGCCATAAACAAACTGTACAACAGAAGGAAGAAACTGTTGCAAAAGAGAGTAAAATCCCACAAGTGGAGGAGCTCCCTGGTCAGCCTCAGTAAGAAGCTGCGATCCCTGATAAAATCCTCCAAAGCTAGTTACAAAAACAAAATTGCCACTGATTCTAAAGGCAACTACAAAGCATTCTATAGCTATGTTAACAATCTCAATGGCAACACTCAGATCTGCTCTGAGTTACAGCACAATGGCACTAACTATACAGACCCAAATGATATTGCCAACATCCTGGCAGATAGGTTCAGTGCTAACTTTACCCCCTTCTCACCCCCTAAATAGCCCATCTCTATACCGGAAGAATGCAAAGTTACTGTAAACATGGCTGCACAGGTAAAAACTACGCTCTCCAAAGCCAAGAACACAGCATCCATGGGACCAGACAACATCCCAGGCTGCGTTCTACATGAACTACAGAATGAACTGACAATCCACCTAAGTACCATGTTCAATCATAGCCTCACCTAAGGCTTTGTGTCTGCTGAATGGCACACAGCAACGGTTATCCCACTCCACAAGGGGGGAGCCACCACGGACCCCAGGAACTACCACCCCATTAGCCTGACGAGCCTGGTCTGCAAGGCCATGGAGCATATCATCATGGAACTTATAAACAAAGACATTGTTAATCTCCAAACTCTGGACCCCACCCAGTTCGGGTTTGTAAAAGGCAGATCATGTCTCCTAAACCTGATAGACTTCTTTGAAGCAGTCACCAAAGCCGTAGACAAGAGTAAGGTGGTTCACACAGCCTATCTAGATCTTGCCAAGGCTTACAACACATCCCCCACTCTGGAATTATAGATAAACTCACTAAACTAGGCATAAATCCCTATGTCACAAGATGGGTTGCCAACTGACTCACTGACAGAACTCACACTGTGAAAGTAGCAGACTTCAAATCCAACTTCAGACCAGTGACAAGTAGAGTACCACAGGATTAAGTCCTGTGTCCTCTCCTGTTTGGTATCTACTTCTCTGAAGTACAGGCTAACACAGAAGGTCTTTGGTTAACAAAGTTTGCAGATGACTGCAAATTAGGGGCCATAATCGAAACTCCTAATGATGTGGACATCCGACAAAAGGGCCTCACTGAGACAGATGCCTGGTGTCAAAGCCATGGCCTCAAGCTCAATGCCAAGAAGTACATTGTCATCCCCTTTGGTAAAAACTCTGTACCCATGAACTACAACATAGACGGTAGTATACCTAATACCGAAAGTGCGATGAGACCTTTGGACACAGGTGGACAGTAGTCTCTCCTTTGATAATCACATCACCACAGTAGTCAGGAAATCCTTCTACATGGCACACCTCCTCACAAAAGGTTTTTCATCCAGAAAAAAAGAGGTTATTGTTCCCCTCTACACATCACTCATTAGACCCATTATAGAGTACAATGCCCCTTTTGGTAAGTACCTCACAAGACATCTACAACAACTGGAAAGGCCGCAGAAATACCTCACAAAGAGGATTACCGGCCTCAAACAGATGCCCTACGCAGACCGTTTCAAATAACTCCAGCTTTACTCCGTCGCATATCACCTACTCAAAGGTGATCTCTGCCTAACATACAAAGCTATGTCAAACCCAGAGCTGTTGGACATGCTCCACTTAAAGAAATCCCAATCCCTCCGAGCTACATGCTCTAGGGACCTAAACCTTGTCACCACAATAAACAGAACATGCCGGAGGGATAGATTCTTGTCACAGAGACTTCCCATACTCTGAAATAAACTACCTATCTACATCAAACAAAGTTCCTCATTAGCACTCTTCAAGAAAAATCTTGATGATTGGATGGGAAATAGGAAATTCACCCCGGGGATCACCTCTGTGGCTCTGCTCGACAGTGGCACAGGAAAATAATTTTCTTGGGTGGCAAAAGCCAGGGTGCCTTTTTTGGCTGGGCTTGTATAGGCCCCAGGGCCAATAGCCTAGTACCTACCTATGAACCTATTTGGAATTGTTCATAATTCCCTCCACCTTGACTAAAGCCCCAGTTCTAGCTGAAGAAAAGCAACCACAAAGCATGATACTGACACCAAAATGCTTCACCGTGGAGATGGTGTTCTTTTGGGGATGTGAAGTGTTCTTTTTGCACCAAACGTACCTTTTGTTATTGTGGCCAGAAAGTTCAACCTTGGTCTCAACAGACCATAACACATTTTCCAACATGCTTTTGGAAGACTTGATGTATTGTTTTGCAAATTTTAGCCGGGCCTGGATGTTTTCTGTGTAAGAGGAGGCTTCCTTCTTGCAACCCTACCCCATAGTCCAGACATATGGACAATATGGGAGATTGTTGTCACATGTAGTACACAACCAGTACTTGCCAGAAATTCCTGCAGCTCCTTCAGTATTGCTGTACGTCTCTTGGCAGCCTCCCTGACCAGTTTTTGTCTAATTTTTTCATCAATTTTGGAGGGACGTACAGTTCTTTGCAAAGTCACTGTTGTCCCATATTTTCTCTACTTTTTGATGATTGTCTTCACTGTGTTCCATGGTATATACAATGCTGTGCAAATTTTTTTGTACCCTTCTCTTGACTGACACCTTTTAACAATGAGATCCCTTTGATGCTTTGTAAGCTCTCTGTGACCCATAGCTTTTGCTCTAGCAGGCAACTGAGTATATGTCAGGAAAAACCTACTGGGACAGCTGAATTTTATTTGGGGTTAATCAGAGTCTCTCTAATTCATGACAGGCATGTACCCAAGAAGGCTGAATGCTGTAATTAAATCAAAAGCTGCTTCAAGAAAGTATTAGTTTAAGGGTGTGCTCACTTATGCTACCAGTGCATTGTATGTTTTTTATTTTTTATATTTTTCCCTTAACAGGTTTGTTTTTCAATTGAATTGTACAGGTTATAGGTCACATTAATGGTGGGAAATGTTTTGAAATGATTTATTGTGGTCTCATTTCTTATATTACAAAAACCTGGCATTTTAACAGGGGTGTGTAAACTTTTTATATCCACTGTATGTATATGTATATGTATTTTATATATCTATATCTAATCTATATATATATATATATATATATACATACCATATATATATATATATATTTATACACACACACACATACGTTATTTTGTGAGATTTATGCGATTTGTGATGGTAATGGTTTATATTTTAGTAATCTTTATATTTAATTGCACTTATTATACACCTTAAGCTTATTTTTAGTGTATTGACGATTTCATTAATCAATACTTTACATTTTTAATTAGTTCAATCATGCAGTAATATTTTTTTTTTCAATGAATATGCACTAAATGGTTAGATTAATAAATTTATGCCAAAATGTTTAAATTAAGGGGTTTTGTCTTAACTGTATCTGAGTTAATAGGGATTCTCAGTAGTAAGACCAAAGCCAATGACAATTTAACTGAACATGAATCAGAGTTTTCCTTAAAAAGTATAAATAGTTTTGTATCATCTTGGAAGGAACATTAAAATGAATCACTGACTCATTCAGGGAACTGTTGACCTGTATTTTTCTACATATGTTAGTTTAGAATAGCCTCAATTAATGAAACTGCATCTGATGATAGGGGAGAGTGCAAGGCCCCTCCTGATTCAAGACAAATGACCAATATATTAAAGAGGCAGAACTTGAGAAAATTAAGTACAATAAGGCAGTTAGTAAAACCAATAGCATTAATAGCTTATTTAAAGGGAGAGTATAAAAATAAAGTTATGAAGAGTAGCAGGAAAAAACAGAAAGAAAAGGAAAGTTTCTTCTTGTGGTACTTTAGACAACACATGTTCTTTCAGCAAGCTTCACTGTCACAAGATGGTGATTACTCTGCGTTTTCTGTTTCAAGCAGTAATTTAACTACAAATTCAACAACTCGAGATTCTAAAAGTAAGCCTCCTGTAAAGCTGACAGATTCTAACTTAGAAGCAGTTGTTGAAGGATCTTTTGATTTTAATCAGGGTGTTTTCTCTCAGGAACTTTTACCCAAAACATCTAGTGTTGCTGTTGACAATGGAAGCAGTTTTAATGACTTGAATTTCATTCCCCAGCAATTTATTCTGAAACTGTAACAAATTCTAAAAAAAAATGAAAATATGAAACTGTCTCAGTAGGTTCATAAAAATAGAACTTCTGTTGTACAAAAATAAATAAATAAAAGAAACTTAAAAGAAGAGAATTGGGTGGGGTGAGTAACTGTAATTTCTCAGCACAGTATCAATTTGATGTAAAAAGAGCCCTATATTACAT
Organism: Protopterus annectens; assembly: GCF_019279795.1. Lineage (NCBI taxonomy): Eukaryota > Metazoa > Chordata > Ceratodontiformes > Protopteridae > Protopterus > Protopterus annectens. Next base: position 1,120,753,847 of record NC_056748.1, read on the forward strand.
GAGAAATACAACTAAACAACTGAATAAGTTTTAGGCTTACAGTCCACAAACTTAGCTAGTTTTTCACCAACTGAATCACCTGCAGAAATGATCAGATGTAATGAAGGATTTGTTGTATTTGAATTAATTTTTTGGATAGCTGGACAGGGTACCTTCAAGAAATCATAAAGGCCCATAGAAATTGTATCAAACAAAAGGAATTCATTGAAACATAAATTGATGGCCCTGTAAGCGATATTAATTTAATTTATGGATACAATACTATAAGCTGACTGGTCACTTAGTAGATAGTTCATCCTAATAGAATAATCCATAGTGTCCATGATTACCAGTCCCCCACCTTTGTCGGGTTTCAAATATCGAATTACAGGGTCATTAGTGATATGATTTGAAATGTGTCACTCTTTTTTAGATAGGTTAAAATAACTTTTTCTACCTTCCACTGAGTAAAACCCTGATGTCCCACTCTCACATGTTCTCAAAAATGTAAACAACAAGGCATAGTGGGGTATTCCGCTACACTTTTGCATTTGAAATTACTATCAATTGCTTCGGTATCAACCTCATCTCCAAACAATACTTGCAAATTAGATTTACAAGTAAATAATTTCAAGTCTAAAAAGTGTTTGCACAGGGGATAAACGTGAAACCCTTTAAAAACATTTTATGATGTTGAGGAACAATTGTCAGGTCTGTGAAATTGTAAATGTTAAAATTAAAATGGCAAGAAATGTAAACAGTACCTTCGTTGAAATCAGAGGGGAAAAAATGTTGGCCATGTCAGACTCCAATGTATCTATCAATTTATTTTTATTTTACATTTGTTGACCGGGCTAGTCCAACTGGGTATATGTCCATTTTCAGTGGAGGCCTGGGGAGAAAAGCTCCAACAAACAAAAAAAAAAAACTATCATTTATAATATGTGACATTTACAAATGCAGCTAAATTTACAGATAATCATCCTATTCATTAAATTTTGTTGCATTTCTGTAAACAGAATCATGGTACATTTCAGCTATGGTTAGCCATTCAAATATTTAACTAATAAAAATTAAATATAAGAGAATACTCTCTTTGTAGTTAACAGAAAAAGTAGGTAGCTTATACACTTCTCTTAGCAGTTAACTGAAAAGTAACTAGTTTATACAGGTATGGTGATTAGTACTCTGAGAAAATAGAGGTAGTTAGTCAGGGTTAAAACAAGGGCATAGCCACTGTGATTTAAGGTATGGTTTCAATTTGCTTTTAAATAATGTTGTAGAGGTAATGGAGGTTAGGTCTTTTGGGAGGGAGTTCCAGGTTTTGCCCACAGTATTGGCGAACAAGGAGTCACCAGCCAAGTTGTTAACTTTACATATTTGTACAAGTAGTTTATTTGATGAGCGAAGGGTCTTGAGGTTGAAGGGGTGATTAAGTTAGTAAGTACTGGTGTGTTAGTAGGTTGGTACATGATCTTGTGGGCAACTGTTAACTAGTTAAATAGTATTGTAATTGGCAGTTCTAGCCATCCTAGCTGTTTAAGATTATCACAATGATAGGCTCAAAGGCAGACCCAGTTGCAAATCTGGCATTATTATAGGAGACTGGTAGCTTGTTGATGTTGTTTTTACATAGTTTCATATATATATATATATATATATATATATATATATATATATAGGCGAGGCATAGAGAAGGGTAGAGATTAAGTGGATACGGGCAATGGTGGTCGTGTATTAGTTCTGGTTTAAGCACTTGGGCTTCAGGCCAGTTATTTTACATTAAGAAAGTTTGTGGTCTGCACTCTTGTGGGAGGAGAGGCTATATCCTGCACTTCTGAGCTGGGAATTTCTGGTTAAAGGCTTAGTGTGCCTGCTTATTTGAATTGTTTCTTTCTGAAATGTGCATGCCTTGTTTGCTGTAGCCCAGAAGTTAGTAGTTTATTGGTCATTTTGGGCTAATTTTTATCTCTTTCATTTCCCTGCTATAAAAACCGCATTTGCACATTTTTTTACTCTTGTATTCAGCTCAGCAAGTGCCTGCCAGGTGTCCTGCAGAGTTTAACAGCAACAGAGTCACAAAAGAGAGAATTTGGAGTGATTAAGTATAATTTTTCTGCATTTTCTTGCTGTCATTAATTCTGCCTAAAACACCAATTTTTTTGCATTTCTGTGATTTAAAAACCTTGTTTCTGCTACATATTGTACTTATTTGGTGCTTGCACTTGAACTAAGTCATTTTTGTATTTAAATAATCTGTTTAACTGTTGTAGGCTGCACACTAAAGTGCGATAGCCATTTCTGTGCATTTAAAGTGCTTTTTTTATTGTATCTGCTTTATTTTCTGAAAAAAAAAAAAATATATATATATATATATATATATATATATATATATATATATATATATATATATATATATATATATATATATACTTGTTTCCTGCCTTTCTGAACTAGTATAGTCCAGTTTTCAGGTTATTTCTGAATTCAGGGTTATGTTACAAGTTTCTGTGTTGCCCATACCTTATTTGGATAGAAGGAAGTTTCTCTGTTCACCTGTGAGAGAGGGGAGCTTCGAGCAGCCTATCTGTCCCTGGAGGAGTGGTTTCAGACCTGAAGCTAATAGTTTATTGGCCATTTTGGGCTAATTTCTATCTCTTTCATTTCCCTGCTATAAAAACCACATTTGCATGCCGGGCAGCGCTGGTTAGTTAGGGTTAAACTATTCCCGGCTCCACTAAGTCTGCTGTTCAATTTTTCCCTTGGAACTAGACAAACTTTCAACTTAAGCACTCAAACCATTCATTTTACAGCCCAGCACTTGCTCAAAACTCATAGCAAGCACTAATTAACCGTAGCACTAGACCCCACTATACTGTCCAATAGGGCAAGGCTCTCTATTCGTCCCTACCAGCCAATCAGTAAACCAGTTCACTGTACCTATCCAGGCATGTCCAAAGGGCAGTTTCAGGTGTACTCTCCAGTCCAACTGGTGAATCTGGGCATTTTGAGACAATGTTACAACTGCCTCATGTACACAGACAACCCTCTCCTCCTACCACCAAACACGAATATATGCTAGAGTTGCAATTACACAGCCAAACTGGAGGCAAAGCTCTCTCAACCCAAGACTGTAACTGACAGTCAAGAGGAGAAGGAAAATACTTGCAACACACCACCAGTCTCGCATAGACCTACTAAACCAACACCGGCAAATAACACACACAAATACATGAAAACATACTCGGACGCTCTAAATAAAAATCTGCAAAAGCAACAGAGACCTCTAAAGCAGACACCCAAGCAACCTCCACACCCCATCACAAACCATGAAACACACACTTCACAATCAGTGTGCCACACAATCACAGCCCTTAAGGCAAAATAACATACCCAACATACTAGTAATAGGTGACTCTATAGTCAGGCACACTGATGTCTCACTCAATGGGCTGAATAAGGAGAAGGTTACAGTTATCTGCCTGTCGGGCGCCAGGATCCGCCACATATCACAAGCACTCAGGTCACTCTAGAACAAGTACAAATATGACTCTGTCATTGTCCATGTTGGTGTGAATGACCGGAGACGTACCTCCCTGAACTACATGAAAAGAGACATGGAAGAGCTCTCTGATCACGTGGCCCAAGCTGGTATGACCTTGACCCTGAGTAGCATCCTGTCCTAACCAAGAATGATGCCACAGTATAAAGAAAAAAATTATCAATTTCAACAATTGGCTAAGTTTCTGGTGTCCTTCAAAGGGGATCCAGTATCTGTCCACCTGTGATGACATGCTCGACAAGCCACGTTGCATCGCAAGAGATGGCTTGCACCTGTCACCCTTAGGCTTTCGAATACTAGCCAAGGCTTTTGCCGGCCCCATAGTGCCTTTTTTAGGCAAGGCTCAAAAGACAAACCCACCACCGTAAATATCACAAGTAACCCAAAACTAAGGGTAATGCTACTCAATGCCAGAAGTCTAAACAAAAAAATGCTTGCACTCGAGGCACTCCTCAGTATGGAGAACATCGATATCTGTGCAGTAACAGAAACCTGGTTTAAGGCTCCAGAGAGCACCCCAGCACTACCAGGCTATAACTCATACCATACTTTTCAGCCACAGAACCCGGACTGAAACACAAAAGGCAGGGGTGTATCCATCTTCATCCAGGATACCCACACTTCCAGATTAGTGGCGCAGTACAATGCCTTAGAGATCATCCATGTGAAACTAACAATGGGCAAAACTACAATTCAAATTGTAGCTTGCTACAGATCACCCACCATGACCCAGGACCCCCATTCCACATTTCTGGAAACACTGGAAAATATGAAGGTCCTACCAAATGCCTTAATATTGGGTGATTTCAATTACCCAAACATTAACTGTGAGAACTATTCAAGTACTAACTCCCTTGCCCAACGCTTCCTAGAATTTATAAACTCGAATGCCTTGGATCAACTGGTAAACACCCTCACCAGAGATGACAACATATTGAACCTGGTCATCACCAACATGGGCGACCGGTGTTCTACACTGGAGGTTAACCCCTCGCTGGTTAGATCAGACCATAGACTAATCACTCTAGATATCCACATTCCACCCCCACCCCCAATCAAGGAAGCCATTGTGAAAAACTTTTCAAAAGCAAACTTCACGTTACTTAAGACAGAGGTGGAAAGGTTCACAGCCCCCATGTTAAAGGACAATGCTGTTCAAGCTGCTGAATTGCTTACAAAGGTACTCTATGAGCACCTGCAAGAATGCATGGATCATGCTATCCCAAGTAAAACCAAGAAAAGGAAACCAGTCTGGTGGACCCATGCCATAAACAAGCTATACAACAGGAGGAGGAAACTAGTACAGAAAAGAGTAAAATCCCAAGATGGGAAGATATCCCTGATCAGTATCAGTCAGGAACTACAATCCCTCATAAAATTATCCAAGACTAGCTTCGAAAGAAAAATTGCCAAGGACTCCAAAGATAACCACAAAGCGTTCTTTAGCTATGTCAAAAACCTAAGTGGAAACTCTCAGATCTGCTCTGAGTTAGTGCAGAATGGCACAAAATACACTGAACTGACTGATATTGCCAACATTCTGGCAGACAGGTTTAGTGCAAACTTCACTCCCCTCTTACCGTCTAAAGGGCCCATAACCATACCAGAAGAATGTAAAGCCCGGGCCATCACTGACACACAGGTTAAAACAGCCCAATCTGAGGCCAAAAACACAGCTTCAATGGGACCGGATGGAGTCCCAGGCTGCGTCTTACACGAACTCCAAAATGAACTAACCCCTCACCTAAACACACTGTTAAAACTCAGCCTCTCTACAGGCTACGTACCCATAGAGTGGTGCACAGCAACAGTTATCCCACTCCACAAAGGTGGAGCCACAATGGACCCTGGGAACTATTGCCCTATAAGCCTGACTAGCCTGGTCTGCAAGGTTATGGAGCGCATCATCATGGAACTCATGGAGACACTGGGAACCTCCAAACATTGGACCCTACTCAGTTTGGCTTTTTTAAGGGCAGATCATGCCTCCTAAACCTGGTGGACTTCTTGAGACAGTTACCAAGGCTTTAGATGAGGGAAAGGACATCCACACAGCCTACCTAGACCTCGCAAAGGCTTTCAACACCATTCCCCATTCTAGTATTATAGACAAGCTCACCAGCCTGAACATAAACCCCTACGTCACGAGATGGGTTGCCAATTGGCTCACGGATAGAACCCACACGGTGAGAGTTGTAGGCTCTAGGTCTGACTTTAAACCAGTTACAAGTGGCGTCCCCCAGGGCTCAGTCCTGGTATCTCTCCTGTTTGGTATATACTTCTCAGAGGTACAGGCAAGCACAGGAGGACTATGGCTGAACAAGTTCGCAGACAACTGCAAACTGGGGGGCATAATTGACTCTCTGACTGATACAGACATCCTCCAGAAGGGTATCACTGAGACGGATACCTGGTGTCAAAATCATAGCCTCAAGCTAAATGCCAAAAAGTGCATAGTCATCCCCTTTGGAAAAAAACAAAGTACCCGCGAACTACCACATACGTGGTAGTCCCCTAAATACAGAAAATGAAATAAGGGATGTGGGGATCCAAGTAAATAGTAATCTCTCCTTTGATAATCATATTGCCAAGGTGGTTAAAAAATCCTTATACCTGGCCCACCTAATCTCAAAAGAGTTCACAACTAGAACAAGGGAGGTTATTGTGCCCCTCTACTCGTCACTCAGACCCATCACAGAGTACAATGCCCCATTTGGGATGTACCTTACAAGACAGCTGCAACAGCTGGAAAGACCACAGAAGTACCTCACCAAGAGGATTACTGGCCTCAAACAGATGCCCTATGCAGCCCGACTGAAGAAACTCCAGCTGTACCTGGTTGCATACCACCTACTCAGAGGTGATCTCTGCCTGACATACAAGGCCATGACCTATGAACTTACAGGGATCCTAATTTTTTGTTGACTGTTTTTATAGTACTATTAATATGGGAATTAAAGGTAAGGTTGTTGTCAATTAGAACCCCAAGAAGTTTAGTAGTACAATCAGGAGATATAATAAAAATTAAGTGGGGAGCCCCTACAGGTGGGAGTAAATAATAGCAGTTTTGTTTTTTGGGATTCAGGATGAGGCATTGATGTAGAAGCCATTTCTCGACTGTGTTAAACACATTTTGGGTTAGGGACTGTAGGACAGATGGTGACGTGGCAGAGCATATTAACGTGGAATCATCCATGTACTGGATACAAGTAGCTGGAGTATAACAGAATATAGGTCATTTATAAAAATAGAGAATAGGAGAGGGCCTAATATGGAGCATTGAGGGACTCCAAGGACAATTGAGAGGTGGGAGGATAAGTTGTTTTCCCATAGGACAACCTGCTGTCTGTTGTCCAAGTCTGATTGGAACCATTGAATAGGTAGTATGTCTAGAGACAGGTTTTTGAGTATATTAATGAGTAAGTGGTGGTTAACCATATCGAAGGCTTTCGAAAGATCAATGAAGAGGGCTGAGGAGAGAGTGTCGTCATTGCGATTCTTATTAAAACAGTCAGAGAAAGATAAGAGAGCAGAGGTGGTGCTATGAAATGGCCTAAAACCATGTTGACAGTTGGCTAGTAAGTTTTCTATTAGGTGGTTTAACAACTGTTTATGAATGCATTTCTCCATGATCATTGCCAGTGGATATAATATGGCTATAGGTCTATAATTTGATAATTCGTTAGAGTTATCACCCTTATGCAAAGGGATAATGTGTGAAATTTTCCAGAGTAATGGGATAGTTCCTTCAGTAATAGTTCTATTAATCAGGATGGAAATTGGGTAGGCTATGGCTTTTGCAGCTTTTTGCAGGTATTCTGCAGGTAATAGGTCTGCAGAGAGGGTGGTAGGTTTAAGCTTATGTAAAAGGGTACAGACAAGGAATGTAGGAACAGGTTGAAAGTGAAATGATGGGGGTGCTTTAGTGATGGAGGTGGTTGATGATAATGTGTCCGGGGATAGGGCGATTGGCAAGAGATTGAATGGTCTCTGTGAAAAAAGTGTCAAAGGTATTGGCTATTTGCTTGGGATTATCGTGAGAGGCTAAAGGGATGGGTGTGACTGAACTACCTGGGTGTAAGAGTTTATTAATGCCTGACCAGAATTTTTGTGATTTATTTTCGGGAGTTTGTTGGAGCTCAAAGTAAACATTTCTTTTGTATAACAATATGCCTTTTTTGTTTCATTTCTAAGCTGTCTAAACTTTAATTGATCTTCAGGGTTTTTAGTAGAACGCCAGTTTGCCCACAGTTTGTTTCTAAGAAGGAATTTTTGTTTGGTAGTTTATGAGAGTCATGGGACTGGTTTAATCCTGGCTCTAATTGTATGTGTTGGAGCATGGTAGTCTAAAATAGTTAGGAATTTTGAACTGAAGTATTTTACTGCTTCCTCTAGAGGTAAGTGTTTGAGGGCTGACCAATCTCATGCCAAAAGTTCATTTTGAAAGCAGTCAGGATTAAAATTCTTGTTGGTCCTTATTGTTCTATAGGTCATTGGGTTTGGAATGTCACTCATATCTGATTATGAAGGTCAGTGAATGGTCACATATCTTCGGGGAGGGTGCCTACTTTGCAAGTTTGGTGGTGACTATTTGTGAGAATCCAATCTAAGGTGCTTTCCATGCAATTAAGTTTATTGGTCCTTGTAGGGGATGTAATGGTTTGAGTAAAACCATATAGGTTAATGAGAGTAGGTGGCTGTTAGGTACAATTCCACCAGCTGATATTAAAGTCGTCAAGCACTATGGTTTCTTGTGGGCAGGTATTAGATAGCCAACTAAGGAAATCCTCTAGGGTGCTAGAGTTATTACCTGGGGGAAGGTAAACACAGATGATGTAGATGGATTTACGTTTATTAAGTTGCAATTTGGAAATAAGGATTTCAGCCTTACTTGTTAGTGGAGGTTGAGAATCTATAGGGGTCACCTGTAATCCAGATTTATAGAGAATAGCTACTCACCCACCCTTCTTAGCTTTACAGTCTACCCTCAAGATATTGTAGCTGGGTGGAATAATCTCATTGTCTTCTGTTGCATTTTTGAGCCATGTTTTAGTAAGACATAGGATGTCAAATGAATGTACATCCATGAGTGCATGTAGGTGGGCAACTTTATTATTTATGCTCCAAATATTGAGATGAGCTACCAAGAGTGAGTTAGAGGGTCTGGTGAGAAACTGGGTGTTAGCAGGAATTGGGCAATGAAGTTGTGGTAGAGTTTGGTCCAGGGTTTGGGTGGATATCACCATCTATTAAGGGGTTCACTTGCAATCTCATTGTAAGTTTTAAGAGTCTACATGTTAGTTTATGGAATTTCCTAGTTCTTGGACTATATTATTTAATGTGAGTTAATCTATGATACTTAGCTGGTAGGTAGTTTGTTGTGCTGGGTGTATATGTATTGCTATGAGGGACTACAAGTATTGGTGTAGAGATTTACCTTATGGAGTAATGAAATCCTAGGCAGTTAAGGTATTCATAGCATGTAAGTAGGTAAGGTATAGAAAGGAAAGGAAGGAGTTGAATTAAGAGAAGGACCTTAGGGAGTGGTGAGCTAGATGTAGGTAGCATAATGAGGTAGTAGTTATAGGTTAGTATATAGGGTAAGTTCCAATTGTGGTCTGTGTGTAAAAAAAAATGGAAGTGGGTTATATCACTTTAAGGAGGTGGGTCCTGTGAGTGATTATGTGGATGGGGAGTGTGCTTAGGGAGGATAAATGGATAAATGTAGAGGTACTGGGGCGGGTGAGAATTGGGGGCAGGGTAGGGGAGCAGAATTAGCAAATGGAGTGGGTAGAGCCAGTGAAGTACTAAACCCTAGGAGAACAATCAGTGGAGTGCTGACTGCTAAGGTAAGTTTGGGGAGAGATGGTTGGGAAAGTTGATTGAGATATACACAGTGTAAGGTAGAAGGATAGAGTGGGACTGCAGGAGAGATAAGTGTAGGAAAAATTGGATGCCTGAGAGTTATTTGTTAAGATAGTAAGATATGTGCTCAAGGAGAATAGTCATGGCAAGAGTGTGCCACCTACTGGCCAATATGATATATTGCAATCATGACTCTCATAGGGGCTAGCAAGTCAAGAAGTAAAAAGAGGGAAAAGATAGGAGAAATATATACAGAGGCAATAAGAGCGGAAGGTATGGTAGTTGGGAGAAGAGATGGCTTTTGGCTGCTGGCTGTCCTGGCTAGCGAGTGTACATTAAATTTGCAATTTACTTTCAGTTATTCTTTTAGTCAAGTTTATTCATTACACACAATGTTCTAGTAGACATACTTTATTGTTTCCTTGAGGGAATGATGCTCAGGGAGAGGTTTGGCTCTATTCTTAGCCCCCTAGATTTTAGGTAAATATAGGATTCTTGGTCTTATAGGGCAAGTTCCCAATTCCTAATACAGGACAGGCAGGTTGGAGAGACAAGGTATGGACACCGGGGCCAGGGACACACAGCAGCCAAGAGTTAGTCCAAGAAATAAAGATATTTGATATATGATTTATGCTTCTGTTACCCTTCTTCCTGTTCATTTGGTGTTGATAATTGGATGCGTTTGTCTCTCTCTGGTAGGCTATATTTTCCGATCTCCTTGGAACCGGACTATCTAAAGGAAATTCCGTATTGACCACTTGGTCAGAGCTGTGAGTTATATGTCTATCAATATTAAAGTTGAACACACTATTCCCTTTGGAGGAGCGGAGGTTTGGGGGATACACTGTTTTATTTTATTATTGTAATCCTTGTCATCACGCAGGATTTTGTTTTTTAATCTTTCCTGCATTTAACAGAGATCATTAACCTGTCTGAAGGTACTGTTAAAATTATTTATGAACTTAAGAAAATCCAAATTGGTGGTAATAGAGTTCACAAGTTTGTTAATGTCCTCCTTAATAAGGTGAATTCAATATTGGTTATGTCTAATAACTAGGCGTGTCAAGTCCAGTTTTGTCAAAAAGCTCCAGGAGTTCAAAATGAAATGGGAGTTTTCTTCCACACTTTGTGGAAACTTCAGGTAACTTCTATATATGCCACCTGGGACCATTTATCAATGCTAAGAAAGTATGCAGTCAAATGTGTCAAAATGATGGGCCTCACTGATATGTCAGTGTTAAAAAAGGAGGGAACATTTTATTCTAGGAAATGTCACCCTGATTTAAGATGAATCACTCATATCTGGTTAAGGAGGTGAGCACCTACCTTATCCATTCTTCATACGATGCCCCTGTAGAGTATAAAATAGATAAGGCAGTCCTTAATGAAAAGTCACATTACACAGGACATCGTAATGGCTATCTCCAAGATAAACGCAAGGCAAATTATTTTCAAGATACTTAATTTAACAAACAATGAGGGGATCTGAAGGAGTACTAAAGAGGCCAAGCCTTCCTCTCTGCTTAACTCAGTGGTACATTTATTTCAGAACTCTACTTTGACTCTTTGATCACGCTAAGTGTAGAGCATTTATAAAAGAACAGAGGCTATTATTTCAAAACAAGTATGCTGGTAGGATCTGTACTAATTTGTCTCAACCTCAGAAATATAAATGATATGCAATGATATACACACACCTGCAACTGGCTACCTCCACCTGCATCATGCTGCCTTCAGAAGAAACATCTGAGCACATATGTCTAAAAACCTTTCAGCAGTACCATCAGGCCACCAATTAAGTCAACTATCTATATCCAGCAGTGCATATAATCTGAAGCTTCAGATAGTAGATCCAGACATGGTGCCCAAGTCTTTTCCAGGCAGCTCATTATACTAAATGTCCCACTCCAAATTCCCTTTAAGCCCTTACCTTTGAAGAAACAGCAAAAATGGACAGTCACACCAAGTATAGAACATGCATAGGATGTAATTATATCTGAGCCAACACTGTTAAGTGCTAAAGGCCTTCTTAAATGCATGGTCCCAAAAAAAACGAAGAGAGGACAGGTTGTTTTGTACTTGCAAAGGCAGTCTCCTGGTAAGGGTTCAGGGTAACAAACTAGGTATAGATCTAGCCCATCTCTTGTAACAGAGAAGGTCTCAGCAAACTATTTCTTATCTGTAATCACAAGAGAAAAGAGGACTGTGGACCCTTTAGAGTGTAATGATGAGTATAACCAGATGTTATGAGACCCCCTATAAAGCAGGAATAATCCTTTCACCTGCAGGAGAAAAGGCAATGCAGATTTCTTATAGGACCAAATTCCTTTACATAGATAACTGGATAATAGGTCAGCATTTGAGTTCATAGCACCAATAAGGGCAAATTAAATTTGCTAAGCCATAGCAATGTTCCATCTGGCAATACTCCTAGGCCCTCGATACAGAGCTTTACCTTTCTTTCCTGGGTTGTGAAGTCCCAGTAATGATGATGTAACCTCAGCTCCCCTCTATAGGAGGATTCTGCTGCTGAAGTTCCAGCTTCACTTATAACAATCTTACTTAACCAGGTAATGATGCATCAAGAGCAGTTCTTGCCCAGTAACTTGATTAGAATTGGTGTAACGATTTATACTAAGATGCTGACCTTGCATCTTCAGTGGCTATTACCCCTCTTCATTAATCCAGATGTTTACCAAGCGGGTCAAGTGTACACAGCTTATTGGCCCTAAATATAAGAAGCAGGATGTCTCTAGCCCAGCTGTAATTATCTTTAAGTCACATTTCCAAACTCAGTCCTCTACTGTCTGGGGCTATCCTTGGAGGATAATGGTGGTATTTGGGATATCCCATGAACTTGTGATGGGAGTTAGGACTTTATACCTTTATCTGAGGGTCTGGGTCCTGATTAACCCCTGCTCAATGCAGTTATTCTTTCTAAGGGGTAGAGACAGGAATGCCTCCTTTTGCTTGCCCCCCCCCCCCGTGTTCTGCATCAATTGAATCACTAGAGAGAGAGAGAGAGAGAGACAGTGTGTGTGTGTGTGTGTGTGTGTGTGTGTGTGTGTGTGTGTGTGTGTGTGTGTGAGAGAGAGAGTGTGTGTGTGAGAGAGAGTGTGTGTGTGAGAGAGAGTGTGTGTGTGTGTGAGAGAGTGTGTGTGTGTGTGTGTGTGTGTGTGTGTGTGTGTGTGTGTGTGTCTGTGAGAGAGAGTGTGTGTGAGAGAGAGTGTGTGTGTGTGTGTGTGTGTGTGTGTGTGTGTGTGTGTGTGAGAATGTGTGTGTGTGTGAGAATGTGTGTGTGTGTGTGAGAGAGAGTGTGTGTGTGTGTATGTGAGAGTGTGTGTGTGCACGTGCGCGCATGTATGTGTTTGTGTGCACGTGCCTGTGTGTGTATGTTTTTTTGTGCATGCACATGTATGTGGTTTTTCTGTGTGCACACACAAGCTGACCAAATCACATGCGAGAGCTGCAAAAGGATTGATTTGGAAACACTTATGTTTGCTAGTGATTGTCTGCTGCTGCTAAAAAACTTTCACAATACACCCAGGAGATATTATCTGATTTAATAGCCTTTCTGTAGAGCACGTCACTCAGAATAAGACTGAATTCTTTGCAGCAAATGTCACCCTGGATAAGCTATGACTGGCCATCCATCATGCTTTGCTGAGTGCAAAACCAGTTAAATATTTTATCATCTTCCTCCACAGAAGCCCTGGCACATGTCAGATTTAAAGTTCTGGCACAAGGAAGATAATTTCTTTGCACGTAGTAACTTACAGCGAAGGCTTAGGCTGTTACTGCTGGGCATATTCGCTTCTATTGGAATACTGTTTACAGAATGCCATGATTAAAGCGAGAAAATGAAAACTTTTCTAATCACATCTCTGATGTAAGAAGAGCACTTAACATAGAGAATTATGAAGGGTCTTTGATAACAACCAACTAAGTATGTTTTTGAGACATGCATGCAAATTAATTCACCACAGAGAAGCAAAGTGAAGCTCATTAGGTGAATTATGACATTTTGATGTGAACAACATAAGAAATAATTAAAACTGGAGCGATGAGATCATTATTTGTAATGCATAGAGCCTTATCTGTTGCATGTCCTAACAGTTAAAGAAAAAAGTTTAGGAGAGCAAAACATTTTTTTTTACAGGTTTGAACATCGCAATACATACAACACTGTCTCACATTCAGCAGTCAGAAGTGTTCCTTTAATAAGTAAAGTTGTTTCATTTTGCCACACTTTTGTTTATAACAGCTTTTAATGCTATGAAAATGTTTCTAATGCTGTTCTGGGGTGGCCACTTTTATTCTATAGCATAAGACGAGCTTAATTGCACTGAAGGGTGGTGAGCAAAGCATTAAGCACACTTCTTATATCAGAAATGCTGTTAATGAAGTTTAATATTTCCCGAATTTACAGTGCAGCTACAACATTCCATGCACTACAAAGTTCACTGAACACCTTTAACTGTCGTTATGCACCACCCTCATGCTAGAACATAATGGATGCTGCGTTATGCACCACCCTCATGCTAGAACACAATGGATGCTGCATTATGCACCACCCTCATGCTAGAACATAATGGATGCTGCATTATGCACCACCCTCATGCTAGAACATAATCGATGCTGACCATCACATCTTCAGTTTTGTTCTGCTGCATTCTTAACGCAAATTTCTTTGTATCCATTACTTGAACATACAACATCTTGCTTATGATGAAAGACCAAATCATAACCCTCTCTGCTTTTTCAGTCCTGATTATATCTCATGGGTCTATATTATATTCTCGAAAGCCGACAATATCGAATCTGACATTGTCGGCACGAGAATATTGAATGCTCAGAATCTCGAGTGTCTAAAAATACAAAAACAAAAAAATACCCTAATGGGTTTAAGCAGGGAGGCAAGCCCCCCTGCACCCCTCGATACTTAAATATACCAACTCCGAGACCTCACTACATTGCAGTAAACAGAAATCTTCCCTTACGGAGATTTCTGTTTACACACTCGAGATTCTGGGCTTTCAATATTCTTGTGTCGATAATGTAAGATTTGACAATGTCGGCTTTCGAGAATATAATATAGACCCTATCTCATAGCCCATTCTGTCATCATCAGTGGGATCTTACTTATCAAAAATTCCAAAGTTACTTTTGGAATTCATATAGGGTATGAAGAGGAGAGGCGTACAATTCAGCATCTTGAGTATTAGCCATGTAATGAGAAGTATGGTATACCCAGACATGGGTAAATCTGTAGTAATGTTTTCAATGCAGAAGGTCTTTGGGACAAACCACAACTCTCTCCTTCTACTGCTCACAGTCATTCACCTTGAGGTGTAGAGTGGCTTCTCAAGCCTTTCTCTGCACATCACCAAAGGTGGTAGTCCTTGGACCGCAGACAGGCCACACCAAAGGTGGTACACCATGGAATGAAAACCAGCTGCACGTTTTTATTTATATATATATATATATATATATATATATATATATATATATATATATATATATACACACACACACATGTACACCTATATGGGTTACTATAAAAATATCGAAGTTCAGAAAACTGAACGTTCGATACTACGAAAATAATGTCAGACCTCTGGCATACTAATTAAGTTATAATGTCAAATCTGTTGATCGAATTCAACAGATCTGACATTTATGTCAAAAATTGGCCATGATGGCAGTATAGGTGCAAATGTGAAACACCTACACTGTCATTCATGTTTTAGCAGGTGGGGGTCAAGCACCCCTTTACCTACCACACCTCTGCAAATTAAATATTCTAACTCCGAGATTGCACTACAGTCAGAAAAGAGATACATTTCCCTTTCCGCACTGTATCGTGATTCTACTTATAACATCGAGTTACTATGGCCAGATACACACTTGCATTCGCTGATATGTAATTTCGACCTCAACATTCGGCAACATGGAAAGTCGACTAACCAATGTTCGACTTTCCACGTTCACTGAACCAACGTTAAACATTTTGATGGTAAACCCAATATATATATATATATATATATATATATATATATATATATATATATATATATATATATATATATGGATCTAGGACTGTTGAACAAAAATTCAACAGTCCGAATCCAAAATGATTACCAAACAAAATTTCTAATAACATTCTAACAACATATATACATTATTTACATGAATGCTTCCATGCTTTTCCACAATTGTAAAAATAAAGATTATTTCCTCCAGGTATAGTATTTGTGATAATAAAGTTCCAGATATTATTGTATTATAAAATAGGTATAATAAAAGAATAGTTCAGACTTCAAGTTTTAAGCCAATATAATATTGAAAATTTGTTCCCAGATTTTCAAATTATGGGGGGTTTTGTTTTGGTTATTAATTACATATTTGTGGGCTAAAATGTGTTTTATCGCTAAGGTCCTAAAGTTCTCCCATGAGGTTTGAGATGGGGTTAACCAGTTAGTAGCTATGTAGAGTTTCATTAAAAGAAAAATATTGATGAGTATGATTATTTGGGATCTAGATAGGTTATTTGGAGGGATATGTAATATCATAAATTCCCAGGAAAGCGTTGAGTTTTGACAACCCATCTTTTGTAATTGTAGTTTTAAGGAATTCTAAAGTTTATATATGCATTTACAGCTCCAGACAGGGGCGGCTCGTGGCATCGGGCTGCCGGACTGCAGCCCCCTCAAACTAAAAATTAAAAAAGAAAACAAAAAAAAAATTATTTTTTTAAATTTCGCGGACTTCGTGCATGCGCAGTAGTCCCGACTACCGTCGGTCTATGCGCATGCTCAAGGCAGTCCGGCAGGACCCATAGAGGGACACAAGGAGACGTCTGTGCACTTTTAAAGTGCACAGACACGCTGGGAGGATATATCGCATCCGGACTGCAACAGCAACAGCCAGAACAGTCTCGGGAGGGAGCTTGGGATCTCGTCGTCGGGAAGGAGCTTTGCTGGGATCTCGCAGGTCTTTGTGAGTATTGCGCGGGCAGGATATGGTATGGAGAACAGACAGGTAAGTGTATGGTGCATTTTACTTTATGTGTTGGTGCTTTTAACTGAAGTTGTGTATGTGTTAGCTGGTGCTTGTAACTGGAGTTGTGTATGTGTTAGCTGGTGCTTGTAACTGGAGTTGTGTATGTGTTAGCTGGTGCTTGTAACTGGAGTTGTGTATGTGTTAGCTGGTGCTTGTAACTGGAGTTGTGTATGTGTTAGCTGGTGCTTGTAACTGGAGTTGTGTATGTGTTAGCTGGTGCTTGTAACTGGAGTTGTGTATGTGTTAGCTGGTGCTTGTAACTGGAGTTGTGTATGTGTTAGCTGGTGCTTGTAACTGGAGTTGTGTATGTGTTAGCTGGTGCTTGTAACTGGAGTTGTGTATGTGTTAGCTGGTGCTTGTAACTGGAGTTGTGTATGTGTTAGCTGGTGCTTGTAACTGGAGTTGTGTATGTGTTAGCTGGTGCTTGTAACTGGAGTTGTGTATGTGTTAGCTGGTGCTTGTAACTGGAGTTGTGTATGTGTTAGCTGGTGCTTGTAAGAGAGAGAGAGAGTGTGTGTGTGTGTGTGTGTGTGTGTAAATGCCCCAGGTGCTCATGGTGGTGTGGTAGGGAATACCTCAGGCTTGAACCCTGTACCCTGTATGCAGGTGTTAAAGACTTGAGTTCCCTACCCACCACCATTTGTAAAAAAATTGCAGATTTTGCCTCATATTTGATCTGATCTGTTCCTCATAATATCTGTGGTTTGTAAATGTTGCAATGCTTGATATTTGATGGTGTAGTAGTAGCATTGTTGCCTCACAGCTGCAGGTTCTCAGGTTTGATTCTTGGCTGGGGTTCCTTCTTTGTGGGGTCCGTATCTTCTCCCTGTGTTTGTGTGGGTTTGCTTTTGTGTCCTCCCATGTTACAAAGACATGTCTGCATTATTTCTTCCTGGGCCTCTGCTGAAAATTGTTTTTGTTCCAAGTCAGACTGTCCTGATTAACAAATGTTAAATAAAATTGACCGGCATTTGAATTTCAGACTTCAGGTTTCTGAATGTTTAATTCCTTGCAGATTTGATGGTGCAGTGGTAGTATTGTTGCCTCACAGCTATAGGTTTTCTGGTTTGATTCTTGGTTGGGGTGGCTTCTGTGTGGAGTCTGCATCTCCTCCCTGCGTTTGTGTGGATTTGCTCTGGTGCCCTGCCATTTTACAAAGACGTGTCTGCAGTATTAATCCCTCGTCTCTGCTGAAAATTGTTTTTGTTCTGTCCGCAGTAAAATTGACCCGGCATTTGAATTTCAAACTTCATGTTCTTCAGAATACATAGTAGCACAACCTTTTTTTCTAGCAATTTTCTAAGTTTATAAGATGAATATTTTAAATTTGTCCCTATTTTTGGGACTGTATTCCCCATTATTGGCCGTCAGGTTTTTGTGCTAAGGTTGACAGCTATGGCAAGAACTGAATTCACTGAATATGGACTGTAGAATTGTGCATATTTACTGATAATGGTGGACTGTAGAATTGTGCATATTTACTAATAATGGTGGACTGGAATTGTGCATATTTACTAATAATGGTGGACTGTAGAATTGTGTATATTTACTAATAATGGTGGACTGTGGAAGTCTGAGTAGACTTTTTTTATGATAAATGTTCTCAACTGGGCAGTTTTGCCATTATGGGTGCATATGTTTTGTTTCATTGCTTACTGGAAAAATGTTCAAAACAAATTTAAAACACCCTCTAACAAGTGTACTGTATTGTACAAGGAATATAATTTTTAGTACAATGAGGAAGGTGTATCAAAGAGCACATGTATGTTTCATATGCAAGGGGCCTATGATTGAAAACAGCCCAAAATTAATCTTTATCTGCCACTGGCAAAATGTATTTTCTTTGAATGTGGGTTTCAATGCTGTTTCAATGAATGTGAGTTTCAAGGGCAGAGAAGTTTTAATGCTAAGTTTTCATTGTGAGACTGCATTGCTTTGTTTAACAGATGACTTAATGTTTGTGCTGTAAAATACAAAATAAAACTTTCAAATGAAGTCCAATCATTGAAGTAAAGCAGTATGCACATTAGTGTTTATGGTAACACGAGTGAAATAGCCAAGTAATGGTTAATTGGAATGGCTGCAGAGGCTCCATTCAACCATTATTTTGTCGGGGGGGGGGGGGCAGCAAACTCAGACAGGCCCAGCTGAACTATACCTCCCAACTGTCTAGATTTTCAAAGAATGAATAGATTTTTGCTTCTTATTTTTGGTTTGTTGTTCATAAAATTTGTAGTTTTAATTCCTAAATGATTTGCCAGAAGTCACTAAATAATAAGTTTCAGACTTCATAACCTTCATAAAAATGCATGTTAAAGTAAGAGCCATTCTATCCACTGTCTCAATTTATACAAGAGCAATTTTTAGTACTGTTTATATGTGCCCCCAATATATTTGGCCTTGTTCAGATTTATTGCATTAACAGGTTGAAAGGTACATGCAAATAAATTGCTTTATAGAATTAGGCATAGCCAACCTCTCAACTGTCCCCAATTTTTGGCTCAAAATGTTGCTCTTCCCCTAATTATCCCTCCAAAAATAGCAATTTTGGAAGAAAACATGGAGGGTTTACAATTAAGAAATAACTGTAATAATCAAAGTTATAGATTACTTGAAATGCATGTAGATTCTTTTATTTTGTCAGCTGCTCAAGGTAGCAGTACTAATATTAAAGTGTCCCTTCTTTGACAGGTAGCAGCTGTATTGTGTGTCTATTTTATATTTTTGCATCACATTTTGGTCCATTTTTCATAAAATTGTGTTTTTGGCAAATTAGTGACAAATCACTAAAGACTGAAGTTAGAAAATGACAGACATTTGAGTTTCAGATTTTATACCCTTCAGAAAATTCATACTAATGCAAGACCTATTCTATTATCTTTCTAAGTTTATTAGAGCAATATTTAAAAATTGTCCTTATTGTTGTGCCTTTGTCCCACTTCTGTGTATGGCTTTGTCCAGAGTTCTTGCTCTTGAGGTTGAGAGGTATGACAAATGTGTCAGGGCCATCACAGTCAGCCAGAGAGATTTCAAATTGTGACATGCTTGTTGCACCCCACTCCCCATGTAGTGACTCTGGATGTGTCCAAGCAAGGCAAGGAGTAGTTGTATCTACCTTGGATGGGGAGGACACACTGCATAAGTACTACAGTGGCTTTTCATCTGTCCTTGATTTTGCAGAATGGCCTGGTTTCTGTCATATTTTTGTACTGTTGATTTATGCTTATTACTCAGATTTATGCTTATTACTCAAAGTGCCTGTTGCTCTGTGTTTAAGTAGCAATGCTTTAATGACCATAAGGTAAGCTTGTCTGACATCGTAAGATGCAAGTAAGCTTTAATAAGCATACTGTTAAAGAATTGCCAACATTGAAAGCCTTTCTGTTGTTGCCATGCAGAGAATACTTGACTAGATAATGTATAAGCCTTGGGTATTAAAGGACAGGATTCCATTATTTTAAAAAGCTCATTACACTTGTTGGAGACTTCCAGTCATCTCTACAGACTTTACCCGTAAACTAAACAGAATGCCAATCATGTGTGGTCCATAATCTGTACAGTAATCCTTTAAGCAATGTATCTTGAGCTTGTTTCTTGTTTGCTTTTCATTTTTTACTTTTATCATGTTTTCTCCATGAAACAAGTTGTCAGGCAGCAGGTCTTTTTTGGATAAGAAACATTTTTACAAGTGGGGGCATCACATAGATTTCTACTTTCAGCATGTTGCTTGGTACTTAAATAAAGCTGAATATATTATAATTAGAACTGCAGTGCAAGGAGAAGTGGTTTGAGTTGAGTGCTTCTGGTTTTTCTTATACTTGATTTTGACTGGCATTCCAGTAATGTATTTAAAAAGTAATTTATTTTTTCATGCCTCACAACCTTTTGTTTCCATCTAGATATTAAGTAAGCTGTCATGCAGCCAATGCATTGAAATATTTTTATTCTTCTACACTTATTTTTGTCTTGATTGGACTTTCATAATGATGGTTTGCCACCCAGGGCAGCGTATTTAATTAAAGTTAGTTTTTTGTGGTTTTGTGCATAGCTCCTCCCCCTTGACTACACCCCTTCCCTTTGACCCCACCCATTCAGCATCTCCTGCAGCCCCCCTGTGATTTGAAGTCACCAGCCGCCACTGGCTCCAGAACATATGTAAGATGTCAGCCATTACATCTTTACAATATGGGCACTTAGGAGAATTATTAATGTTAAATTTGTGCAAGCTAAGATGTGTATAGTAGGCATTATTTATCATGAGTTGAGTAAATGTTAACTTTTGAAGGGAGATGGCTTTTGTGGTTAAACTGATTGCTTTAATTATTTTACTTTCTTCAACCGATAGAAGTTTTTCTTTCCAATATTTAGATAAGAGAAGGCAGTCTTGATATTTAAAGTTTTTTTATCAATTTATATGTGCATGATATAAATTTAGTACTTTGTAAAAGGGCTTGCCATAATGAGATACATATTGTTAAGTCATCTTTACTAATGGTTAAATTTTCAAATTAACTTATGGACAAATCTTTTATCTGTCTCAAGATCGATAAATATGATTTAGGTAAACCCATTTCTTGTCTTAGTTCATGAGCAGAGTAATTCAAATATGGGTATATGTCATGAAGGGTTAAGTTAATTATAAGTGGAAAGCTTTTCAGATCTATTAGCTGATTATTAATTTTCAGGTTAGGATTTCTATGGAAGGGTTGTAAGATCATCATACAATGAAAGAGATTTAATGATCTAAATAGATCTTGTAATAATGCAATATAGTTTTTGATATAATACATTAGATCATAAAGTTTAATATTATTCCTGTTTAAAAATGGTAATGATTTGGGATTTATATTCAAACTCTCAGTATGTTTCTAACTTAGTCTTACCCAGTTTGGAGACCAATTATTGCTACGTGAATCATAGTTTGCAATTCTTAAAATTTTGTTGGCATTTATAATTAAAAAGTAGATTTTAAAATTGGGTAACTCTAAACAACCTCTATCTTTCGGGATCATCAGATTGTCATATGATATTCTAGTTTTCTTTGGTTTCCATATAAATTTTTCAAATTTGGTGTGAATTTGTTTAAAGAACTTCTTGGGTATTATCAATTGTGCAGACCTGAAGATACATAATAATCTGGGCAAAACATTCATTTTAATAATAGAGACCTTTGCTAGTGGTGGTAGTTTCAAATTTTCCCATCTTTTTAGATCAGACAGAATGTGTTCCCAAGTTTGTTTAACATTATTAGGATAAAAGTCCTTGTTATCTGTCGAAAATGTAATACCTAAATATTTAATCTTTTCTTCAGATTTTACTTGACCTATCAATGGTAAAAGTGAGAAGGGTTTTGGAGTTTTTAAAGGAAATATATTGTTTTTTTAAGGTTTATTTTATAGTTTGATATTGATGCAAAATCATCAATAGCAGATAGTATTTTTTTGGTATCTGAAAACGGTGTTGTAGAATATATATTAAGGTCATCAACAAAAGCTGCCAGAGAGATCTTAGTACCATAAATTACTGGGGCATTATGATATATATTTTGTTTAATGTGTAAAAATAAGGGCTCTAGATATAGGTTAAATAGCAGAAGGGATAAAGGACATCCTTGTCTGGTTCCATTTCTGATTTATTTGGATCCTTTTAGAACACATTTTATCTATATATAAGGGTTATTATATAGTATTTATAAAGTTAGAATGAATTCTTGGGGTAAGTTAAAATAGTGTAAAATTTTAAATAAAAATGTTATGTTAACTCTATCAAAAGCCTTTTGAGCATCTATAATGAGTGCGTACATATTTAAATTTTTTTGATTGGCATATGAGATTAATGTGTGAAGTGTTAAAGTATTATCACTGGTCTGTCTAGATGTTAAAAATCCAGCTTGCTCATTGGAAATAATTAGGTTTGTTATTTTCTTCAGTCTATTAGCTAGAATGGATGTCAAAATTTTAGTGTCAATATTTAAAAGTGATATAGGTCTATAGTTGTCTGGGTTTTGGGGATCAGATTTCTCTAAGTATAAAAATTGTTTTGGAGGCATTAAAATGTAGATCATTAATTTTATTATTGATTATATAATTTAATATGTACGACAAAATTTTGGCAATAATACTATAGAAGGTTTTATAAAACTCTGCTGTAAGGCCATCTGGGCCTGGGGCTTTGTATGATTTCAGTTTTTTAATTGTTGCTATTTCTTCAATGGATACAGGTTTTATTAAATTTTTCTGCGAATTGTCTATTTTTGGGAATTTAATTTTTTGTAGGAGATCATTACCATTTTTAGTTGTAGGTGAATTTTCTTGTTCTCCATAGATTTGAGAGTATATGACTTCAAAAGTGTTAATAATATCATCAGATTTCGTATAAATTTTATTTTTATAGTATAATTCCGGAATTTGAGAGGGAGATTTAGATTGGCTAATAATTCTTGCTAGTGCCCTAGATAGACAATTTTTTTTTTTAACTGAGGTAGAGCGCTGATCCCCTAGACAACTTTTTTCTTTACTGGGGTAGAGCTCTGATACCCTAGACCACTTTCTTTTACTGAGGTAGAGCGCTGATCCCCTAGACAACTTTTTTTTTTTTTTTTTTTTTACTGAGGTAGAGCGCTGATCCCCTAGACAACTTTTTTTTTTTTTTTTTACTGAGGTAGAGCGCTGATCCCCTAGACAACTTTTTTTTACTGGGGTAGAGCGCTGATCCCCTAGACAACTTTTTTTTTTACTGGGGTAGAGCGCTGATCCCCTAGACAATTTTTTTTTTTACTGGAGTAGAGCGCTGATCCCCTAGACAATTTTTTTTTTTACTGGGGCAGAGCGCTGATCCCCTAAACAATTTTTTTTTACTGGGGTAGAGTGCTGATCCCCTAGACAACTTTAGTCTCAGCCCAGAATGTGAACACACATCAAGAGGAAAACTAAGGAGCACAGTAAAAACAAAAGGAATAGTTAATATATAATAGAAAAAAATATTTAAGAAGGTAGTCAACAGAAACCACTATGCTCAATTTTTACGAGTTACAGTAGGGACATATTGAGCATTAGATGAAGAATAAAACTTTTCCACCTTGTGTGCTACCACCTTGGTTTAACCATAGACAGAAATTTGATTTATTTGAGAGGATTGCTACTCAAAAGCAATTTTCAGCTATGTGATTTTGTAAAAGTTATGAGACGACTGCTTACAGCATGGGAAGATATCACTGTATCCATTACTAGAAAGATGAAACTGTGGGAATTTCTTTTAGTACATTCATTGCCGCATGACTTTTCAGAGGAGTTTTGACATGTAAACCCACATGCCAAACATTTGTGCAACCATTATGATAAGGAAGGCTGGGTCAGCAGGACAAAATAGTGTGAATGAGCTGCTGAAGTGATCTGGGGGCAGGTGTGCTGTGGAATATTCCTCCTTACCATTGACCGATTAAAGCCATCTGCCTTTCTGTTGATGTACAATGGTTATCTGTGTCCCAGTGATAATGACATCAAGGCATTTGCAAAGAGAAGTAAATGCAGTACATTTGGATTAGGGCCCATCCATGTTAATGCAAGACACAGGTTTTGGGATTGCACAGCACTACATGGGCTGTGGGGGAAAAGCAAAGAGATGGCATCACATGTCCAACTCTACGTCATGCCCTGTGGATGCCTGGTTCATGCTAGATAACTCCATAAATGTTGTCATATCCTGAATACTGAGCGAGTCGCCAACATAAGTGGCATTGTCAGCAAAAGAATACTTTGCATTTCACTGGAAATTTCCTCACTTGTTAAGTTGTAAATCTTTCATGAGCACTGAAATGAGGCTGCGTGAGTGACATGGATGGAGTTATTAGTGCAGTGCCATGTGGGTGTGGCACCAGAATAAATGAATAGTCACAATGGTTCTGTTTTTGGGCTAGGTTTGCAGTACTGTGCTGAAACTTGTGAAATTATTATAAACACACCACTGGTGATTATTTTATTAATACTACATTATACAAGTTTTCACTCTTATGCTAGTTTGTATCTATAGTTGCTTTCTTTCTTAATATTTCCTGATGTCGATTATGTCAGTGTTTTAGATACATGTTTTGACACTGTGTTGTTCAGTAAGTTCCTTTTCAAAAAAAAAAAAGAGTTAGGCAGATCAAAACTCATCAGTCGAAAGTCAGAAAAGAAAACTATTCTTACTTTTGCACAATTCTTAATGTTCAAAGCCCACAAAATTAGTTTACCTAAATAGCTAAGGGAATAGATGCTTCAGAGAATAAAGAGTCAAAACTTGTAGTAAAATGCAAGCGAAGTGTTCGATACCCAATGTGTTGCGTATGAATATCAGTAAAAACAGAGAAAGTGGTGCAAAAGATAAAACGTATACATTTTCAAAAACAAAAATGCATAAGAGATGCTGACTGACATGGGCCTTGGTCTACCTGGAACTGCATGTCTCCATCCATGATGTCAAGTGATAAATTTGTGGCAGTTCTTGAAAACACAGTCTTGCTATATGTAGATTACTATGTTAAATGGTTTGAAGTAATTGCATTAGTTGATAATACTCCAGCTCTGCAGCATAACGGGATGAAGATCAGAATACAACCAGACCCAGTTTCAAGTACAATCCAGAGCACTGCAGAAGCCCTTAAGGGAGAGGTGGGAATAAGCAGACTGTAATGTCTTGTGCTTTGGTTGGCGCTGATTGTAACAGCAGGAAGGGTTACAATGTATGGTCACTATGCGCCACTTCATCAATAGAAGTGCACGCTGAAGTCAAAAAGTACAGTTGTGCAAACTCTTATAACAGTAGATGTCCTTACCTTCATTGCTGCAGTATTCCTTACACTAGGGAACCCTGCCAAGGGTAGCCCAACGTCCGGCCAACATACCATAGCCTTAGGTTGTAAGAGGGATGTCACACTTCACGTGTACGCTACCTGTGAACAGCGTAAGGCATAAAGGTGATGTACACATGTGCCATCCACAGAACTGAAAAGCCCCAGGAGGAACAACAGTCCAAGGAGAAAAGAGGAACATGAGCATCCAGAAGGAGACTGGGAAGACAAAAGAGAAGGACATCTACTGTTAAGGTAAGATTTTACACAACTGTACTATGTTCTACTATATTACTGCTGCAGTATTCCTTACATCAGGGAGAGTACAAAAGCTCTGGATGAAAGGTGGTCAGAGAAAAGTCTAGCAGAGCCTTCAAGAAAGCAATGCACGACAGCTCCAGCAAATCCGGCTCTAGCCCCGGAAACCACATCCAACTTATAGTGCTTAGTAAAAGTATGCACAGAAGTCAAGGACAGAGTTGGTATCCAATCCTTTGAAAAAAGCCTAAGGCTTTGGTATACTGGCCGGACATCGGGCTGCCCTAGGCAGGGAATCCCTATTGTAAGGAATACTGCAACAGTGACTTAAAAGGACATCATATGAGACAGTAAACATATGTCAAATGAACAATATTATATACTCCCATTTCATGGGCATGCACTCTAAATCTACAAGGACTGGAATAAGTCACTTGCATAAAAAAAAATTCCACCCCTCACTTATGTTGTGCACCTTGGTCATCAAGCACATCTCCATCTTGAAAACAGTTAAAATCCAACATTATATTGTGCAGCCCCAGTTTTTTTAGGGAGGGGATTAATTGAAACCCTTAGACCTCTGACGTGTGGTTGGTACTGACTACTAACACAAGATATAAAATGTAACCTAACATTTACTTGTCGAGCTATAATCAATATAGGATTCATTTTTTTTATGCCCTGTAACTAAAATATTAATATATGTGTTTTACTCTAGCAAACAATTTCTATATCTGTCTTATATTACACAAGGGTGTACCAAAACATAGTGTGCATGAGAAAGGATAAGAGCTGTCTAGTCAACTGCAGATGTCAACTTGACAGTTGATTAACCAGGTGTATGAGACTGACAATCCCCGGGCAGAGGAATATTCCCTTTCCCTGGGGATTGTCTGATATTAGAGTTAGTATACATACTTAGCAGGCAGGTTGCAGAGAAGCTTGCCCCCTGCAAAAATCAACGTTTTACTTTGTATAAGGATGAAATCGCATGAGGTGAGGTGTTTTATCGGCACATGCATAGTGTAATGTTGACTTCTATGTGTTCACCCATATGTGGAAGTTCTTATTGCAGTCGACTATGGGTGTTTTCATTATTTTTTGGTGCACCCATTTGGTGCATGTGTGTTTATGTATATGTATATATTGATATTCATACATATACGCATACGTTTGTGTGTGTGCATGCAAATATTTGCAGATAAAAGGTTACAGAATTTGAAGTTTGGGATATACATACGAGAAACTGTATACTTGTCAGAACTATAATTCCATTTTCAGGAGGACAATACCCACTGAAGATATAATCAAGGTGAACAGATGCAGCAATATGGAGAATTGCCAGATAACTAAATGCTGATGCATTCTGTGAGATGCTGCAAAATTGTAATTAAATAATGTTATCTCCTGCTGGCTCATAACTCCTAACCTTGTGCCACCACAACTAGGGACATGGAAAAATAATTAAGGATAAAAGGACCCAAATAAAGTACACATGTAGATACTTGTTCTATTAACTTGGACCATCTTAAACTAAAATCCATTTTGAGTGGAACACAGCAAATTTTGACCCAAGCTAATTAGTAACAGTTTAGAAGTACGCCTGAGAAATCCTTTTGGCATCCCCTGATGAATGTTGAAATGCTCTGGTTGCCACATTTGTCGGCTATGGAATTCACTGGCACAAGCACGGTTTTCAATTCAATGCTGATAGAAAAAAAATTCAAAATTTTCAATAAACATTGGAGAAATAATTTTTTTTCCTAAGGGGCAACCCTTTATATATATATATATACACCATATATATATATATATATATATATATATATATATATATATATATATATATATGTGTGTGTGTGTGTGTGTAATATATGGTTCTTCTACTGCTGATCAAATGCACATTTCAGCAAATGTTAGTTTAGCAACTCTACTTCTGTGAAGCTGCAAATTCTCGAAAATACACTCTACCGGAAGATAAATCTTCGAATGTGATAGCAATGTGTTTTGATGAAGCTGTCCCTTTAAGTACATGTAACATTTGACATTGTTCCAGTTTTCAGGGAATGTCAGATCTTATGGCAGAGTCAGCAATATTTTCACACTTAACATAACTTTTAGATGAAGATCACATTACAACTTTCTTTGGATTTAACCCAGGCTCCACTACACATTTTTTGGATACATAAGGTCGCATTACAGTCAGGATAAGGAAATCTGCCCTTACTGTCACTGGAGTGTGATCTCAGAGCTGGTATATATAATGTGCAAAGTGGGGTGGGGATGGAGGGTGCCATCCCCCACCCACATGGGGGCTGTAGGGGGGGCTTGCCCTCCTGCAAAAATGCTTTGCATTGTGTGCGTTTCATTTTTATTTCTCTGTATTTGTATTTTCGTTGTTACGTATTTCAGTGAAATAAGTGTTCACATTATTGTAGTTTCAAGCAGATTTGGAGTCGTTAAACTAATGTTCACTGAAATGTGCATTTGATCAGCAGAAGTATACCCATATTATATATAATAATAATATATATATATATATATATATATATATATATATATATATATGGGTCTAGTTTTACCTACCGAATTTACACTTTACCGAACTGGAAAATGCTGACACCTCTTCAACGAAATTCCATTAAACTGAAGCCATGGACTACTGAACTTCTTTATCTGGGAAATGAAACACTTGGCCACCATGGTAAACGTTACCCTTTTCCTCAGAGTAGTCCTATCTCAAAGTTGGTATATTTGATTAGGGAGGTGTGGAGGGTGAATCCACTTAGGTAGGTTTAATTTCTTTCTGTTGATTTATTTTCCTGGTGGCCAAGTGGTTTGTTTCATTCTGTTGAAGTAGTGTCGGCAATTTTCGATTCGGTGAAGTGTAAATTTGGTAAGTAAAAGTAAATCCATATATATATATACATACACACATACAGATATATATATATGTATATATATATATATATAAATATATATATATATATATATATATATATATATATATATATATATATGTATATATATATATATATAAATATATTGAAAGAGATGTATACACAGTCATACAACAATGGAAAAGATCAAAAGATCTCTACTGTCACTGAAATTTCTTTTGGCAAATTTACCTCAATTCATCAGCACTCAAACAAATGGCTGTTGATCAGCTGCCATGCTCCCCTGTCACAAAAACCGTCTAAGATGGAGCTGTCAGTCAGTATCAATCTATTTGGCCCCCCTGTGAGTGTTGAAGCTACCATGTTCAGCACACTCTGTTGCTTCTGCTGTTAATACCATTTATGGCACTTATATGTATGGTTATCAGTTAGCTTTATTTTCCATTTAGGAGTTTCCTCATACATTTCACTATGTAGTTGGCATCCCATGTCATATATTTGAGATTTATGACAACTTCTGTTGGCAGCATCTTTGATTTCATGCTAGCGTATCAATCATATGTCATAGTGACATCATCTCCATAGCATATCAATCATATGTCATAGTGACATCATCTCCATAGCATATCAATCATATGTCATAGTGACATCATCTCCATAGCATATCAATCATATGTCATAATGACATCATCTCCATAGCATATCAATCATATGCCATAGTGACCATCTCCATAGCATATTAATCATGTCATAGTGACATCATCTCCACAGCATACCAATCACATGTCATAGTGACATCATCTCCATAGCACATCAATCATATGTCATAGTGACATCATCTCCATCTATGGATGCATCTACATATGTGGAATGGGACACTGCATTGTCTATAGTTAGAGCTCCATACTGCAGTCGTGAATCTTGAAAATTAACTAGTACAAAATATCTTTATTTCAGAACTACATGATGTAATATAGCCACAGCATTTGATAAGGAAAAGTGGCATTCTGATTTATTGCAATTTGTACCTTATTTTTCACCTGTATTATTCATTTTTTATGTATCTGGTATGCACACCAGCCGAAGCAGTAAAAGTAGAAGTTAGCCCACAGTAATTATGTAACTCAGGATCTAGCCAGAGAGAGGTATGTAATTCAGACCCATCTGAAATGAAATACAGATAGGGAAGACTGCAATACACATCAGTGCAATCATGATAGCTAAACACGGTTAGTCGCTATTATTTTGTATTTTTAAGGACTAAAGCAAAGAATGCATACTTGGATGTTTCTTGAGGAATAATAGAAAGTGTGTGTGGGGGCAGGGGCCCAGGATTGAGGTTATTCATTATGTTAACAAGAGAGAACTACAACATACGTATGCATAATGTGTGCAGACAATATGAACAACTAAGGAGGTATTGTGATCCATAGCGAATTCTAAATTACACTGAAATCTCCCATACCTCAACAAGTCGGTCTTGGCATCCATGTCAAAAACAAATAACGGGTTATGATTCATGAGACATGATCATCACTTTTTGTAGAGCATGGAGTCTTATCTACTCCATGTACTACCAGTTACAAATGACAAAAAAAGCAATATGTTTTATCAGCTTTGAAAGCCAGTAAAACACTTAGCGTGTGCTATCACAGACAGCAAGTTAGGAAAAAGGGTCAGTTTTTAAATACTTACCTAATTTAGATAAGCTTCCTACAGAATAACATAGGAGTGAAGTAATGCCCCTTCCATTATACCCGACCATCATAATACCTAAAGCACTGTTACATTAGGGTCTCGTGATGCAGTACAGCATAACACTTTTATCTTTCTACCAGATTTTGGAGCATAGTCATGGCACTCCATGCACTTGAAAATGATACAGGATGAATACGTAACATTACATCAAATAACCAAAGTAACTGTAGTAGCAGCCTGAGCAGATGGAAATTGTGTATGTGTATAACGTGTACGAAGGAAGAAGAGAGTGTCGAATGACAAAATGTTCTGTGCATCTTAAATTTGAAAAGAAAACGGTTATTGAAGTAGGACTAGTAAAGGGACCGAAACCAGAAAGTGAAAAGATCAGGGATGTAATATAAAGTTACACACTTACATGAAAAGATCAGGGGATGTAATATAAAGTTACACACACTTACATGAAAAGATCAGGGATGTAATATAAAGTTACACACTTACAGCAGGCTTCCTGAAAAGGCAGCATTCAAAACTAGTGCAGTAATTAAAAAATGCACGTAGTACCGTATTATCCACAGGGTAATTCAGTTTAAGGTCTGAAAAATTTAGGATGATGTAGCAAAGAAAAGCAACATTTTCACTCAGGGACTTACAGCTTGATTTCATGGGCAAACTACTTTTCAGATAGCAGATGCAGCGCTTTATACATGTTCCCCTTCATTCACAAAGATGCAACAATAAAAGATGTAAAATTCCTATGCAAATGGTAACGTCTAAATAATTATTTATTTGCAGTTTGATTACCGGGGAAGTCCAAGGTTGGGCTGTGTAAGGGTAGCTGTAGGAATTGTTGAGAGCTTAGAGAGAAGCTATACAAATTGCTGAGAGCTTAGACAGGCTCATAGGAAGATAACTATGAGATTTGTAGAGCTTGAGAACCAGAGAGAGAACCCCTTGAATTAGGTTGGGTGAAGGCAGGTACATTTCCATTTAGTGGACAGGTGTTTGAATAGTTGGGTTTTGAAGTTTTCTGAGTTTGGTATGGTTCTTAGTGTGGAGGGAAGGGACTTCCATTTTTTGCCTAGTTAGAAAGTTAGGAGAAGTTGGCCAGCAGAACATTTAGGTTTATGGATAGTAATTAAGTTCTGATTTTCAGATCTGAGAGCTCTGTTGGGTGTAGAAGGGGGAAGGATGTTAGAGTGGGACATTTTGTTGGGTGAAATATGAGTTTATGTGCAGTAGTGAGTTGGAGATAGTCTAGGTAGTTTGGGAGTTCAAGCCAGTTCAAGGATTGTAGGGTTAGGCAGTAATGGGTGGTATCTTTAGATTTAGAGGCAAATTTAGACATTTTGTTGTAGCAGTTTTCTAGCTTAGAGGGGATAGAGGAGGACAGGTTGGTTAGGAGAGGGGCTCTGTATAATAAGGAAGGAAGAAGATACGTTGAGGCCAGAGTCTGCCTAGTAGAGTTGGAGAGAAAGCAATCATTCCTGTACACCATACCTAGCTTTTGGTGGGTTTTATTAACATTTTGTTGAATATGAATATCAAACTTGAGGTGTTCATCTACAGTAATGCCAAGAAGTTTGGCAGAGAGGACCACTTCTATAGGTGAGTTGGTTTGACTATAGACTTTGAAGTTGTTTTTATCATAGGAGAGGGTCTTTGTGGGAGGGAATAGTAGAATCTTTGATTTATTTGCATTGAGAGAGAGGTGGTTTTGGCTCATCCAGTATTCAGTTGTTGAGAAGGCAGTTTGGGTTTTAGTCAGCAATTCAGAGAGGTTTGAGGCAGAGCAGACTAAGGTTGAATTGTCTGTGTATTGAATGATTTAAGCATCAGGAATAGCAGTGTGAAAGTTATTGATGAAGATGTTAAAAAGCATTGGCCCAAAGCTGGATCCCTGTGGTATTCCAGTTGGGGTAGGTAGGTAGGAAGGAAGAGCTGGAGTTCTTCCATTTGACTACCTGTGATCTCTGTCTGACAGATAGCTGGAGAACCAGGATAAAGCATTATGTCAGATATTAAGGTTTGAGAGATGACAGAGAAGGTGCTTGTGGGAAACAGTATCAAAGGCTTTACACAGATTGAGTAAAACAGTAGAAACTAAGTGTTCTGCATCTCAGGCTTGATTGGCAGTTTCTAGGAAAGAGAGTAGAGCAGTTATTTTGCTATGGTCTGGACAGAAGCCATACTGGGTAGGAGTGAGAAGATTGTTTTGGGTCAGGAAAGGCATAGGTTGGAGGTGGATGCATTTTCCTAGGATTTTGGAGATTGGTGAGAGCAAAGCAATGGGGAAAAAGTTTGAGATGCTGGTGTTTTTGCCTCCTTTATGAAGAGGAAGAATATAAGCGGAGTGCCAGAGTTTGGGGACGTATGATTCTTTTATTGATCGGTTAATAATGATGCTGATTGGGAGAGCAATGCCATCAGCAGCACATTTTAGGAAGGAAGAGGGAATATTGTCTGGAGAGTTAGAGCAAGGTTTAAGTTTGGACAAAGGTTTGAGTTCAAATAGATGAGGTGAGTTAGAAGGGGGAGAGTGTAGAGCAGTCGGGTTATTATTGGGAAATGTTTTGGTGAGGGTAGTAATAGTTTCTATGAAAAATTAATTAAATTCAGAGCTTAGTTCGAGGTCAGATTTACTTGGGTCAGGACAGGGATTATTCTTGGAGCCTGGACTGAGGAGTGAGTTTATTGAGTTCCAGAATATTTGGGGATTTTTATTGTTATTGGATTGAAGTTTGATATAGCAGGATTTTTTGTCTTTAATGATTAGTCGTTTTGCACGGTTGCGGGGCTGTTTATATTGGAGCAAGGTTTTGGCCAGTTTATTGTTTTGGTAAAGCTTCCACAGTTTGTCTCTGTGGTGCATAATCTGTTTTGTCTCTTTACATAGCCAAGGAGCAGTTTTAGTTTTTATCCTTTTGTTTCTTAGTGGGGCTAGTGAGTATAAAGTATCAAGGAAAACAGAGTTGAAATATTCTATAGCCTTGTCAAGAGGAAGAATTCTTAGAATTTGCCAGTTCATTTGTTTGAAAGTATTTGAGAAACTAGTTGGGTTGAAGCTACTGAGGTTACGAGTTTGAATGTATTGATGCTGGTATGGGGAGGAACTAGTTGAGCGATGCATAAAGGCTGGGAGGTGGTCGCTAAAGGTATCAGGAATTGTGCCACAATTGGTTATTTTATTTGGATCTGAGACTAGCATCCAATCTATAGTGGATCCGGGAGGGTTTATTTTGTTAGGTCAAGTGATGGAGAGGATTATTTGAGTGAAGTTACAGAGGTTAATGGATAGGGAGGGAGAGGGGCAATTGATTTTATTCCAGTCAATATTCACATCACCAAGGATATAAGTTTCATAGTTAATTTCAGTAGAGGCCCATAGGAGAATATTTTTGAGTGTAGAGATATTGTTACCAGGTGAGATATATAGGGCAATGATGCAGATATTTTTATGTTTATTTAGTTTTAGAATTCCAGCAGTTAGTTCAGTGTTCTGGAATTGAGGAATTGGAATTTGAAGGGAATTAAGGTAAGAAGGTTGGAGTAGACTAGGGCGGTGCCTCCACATTTTTTATTTAGTCGGTCATTTCTGAGACAATGAAATCCTGGGGCAGAATCTCAGAGTTGGAGATAAAGGGCTTGAACCAGGTTTCATAGATGGCGAAGATATCTGGTTGGTTATGGCTTAACCAAGCTTGGAACTGGTGTACTTTGTTGTTTAGACTTTGTGCATTAATTGCAAAATCTTTAAGGTGTTGAGATAGGAAGAAGAGGGTAATGGATGAGTGTTGTTAATAAAGGATGTAGGACTAGGGTTAGGATGGATATCACCAGCTTGGACTAGGTTGTTGAAGGAGATATCCTTTAGCCATATTGGTCTGCCAGGCATGAATTTTGGTAGATTGTAGATTGGAGCAGGTGACAGTGTCTTGACTTTAGAGGAGAAGAGTTTAGGGTGGAATAGGTGCAGAGGGTTGGGCTAAATGAGAGAAGAGGAGATAGAGTGGAAATGGGAGTAAGAGTGAGGGAGAAGGTGGGTTTGTATGGTAGTTGTCTTTGTAGGTGGTATTGGACAAGAATAGGTGGAATATGAGGTAGCATAGTATAAGGAAAGTAGTAACATAAATAGGAGGCTGGGGACTGGAGGGTGTGATAACTTGAGGATAGAATGTTGGAGCAAAGAAAGAGTGGTATGAGTGGTTAGGAAAATAGAGAAGGCTATGAAGAAGAAAGGGTTTAAAAAGTGATGGAGGTATTCTAGAGATTTAAGGAAAGAGGAGTGCAATATAATTATTGTGTGGAGTACAGATTACAGAGTTTAAAAAGGATGGAAATAGGTGGGAGCAGTAATGAGGGGTAGCTGGTGTTGGGTAATTAGGGTGAGAGGGTGGGGTAAGATAGGAATAAGGCTAGGAGTACTGGGGTGGTTGGGAATTGAGGGCAGGGTAGGGGAGTGGAGTGAGCCCGTAGGGCGAACAGAGCGGGAAAGAACACTAGAGTTGAGTATGGCAGAGAAAGTATCAGCAAAGAGCAGTTTAAAGGCTGTAGTTGGAAGTTATGAGCTAAATATTTCCAGTCAGAAAATGAAGGCTGCCTTTACAGAGGGTGGTTTAGCAGGGGGGGGGGGTATTTACAGTCTAAGGATATTAACTCACAATCAACTGTTTGTGAAAAAATAAAACTTGTTGGTATTATAAAGAATATCTGGGATTTATATTTGTAGATGCTGTCACTTAATGGCAGGAGATAGCAAACAGCAGGGATAATTGGACCAGTCTTACATTTAAATATATTTTAGGGTAGTGATAACAGGAGGGTGAGAGGGCAAATGGTCTGCGGTAGGCTGCTAGAACGTGCACACAGGAGGGCAGACTAACTCTATAGATAGTACATTAAGTCTACATTTAATTAGTGTTAAGCAACATACATTTACACAATCTTGTTGGGGGGGGGTCTTCTCAGTAGTATTTTTCTAAGTACCAGTCAAACTGACCAATTCAGGGTTTTTTCAGGGTAACTGTATTATGGAAATCTTTATAAATCTGATTTCAGTGATATACAGATAAATAAAGTATGTATCAGAGCGTAGCATAGCCAAAGTTAATCAATGCATGCATCCTATTACAAATGACTAACTTTAAATCTGTTATGTTTGGGATCACCTTTCAATACCAAAGCTGGCCAAAGGCTGGTGATAAAGGAAGTAACAGGCATCATATATATGAAATATCAAACCAGCAGATATTAACAATATGAAATATCAAACCAGCAGATATTAACAATATGAAATATCAAACCAGCAGATATTAACAATATGAAATATCAAACCAGCAGATATTAACAATATGAAATATCAAACCAGCAGATATTAACAATATAAAATATCAAACCAGCAGATATTAACAATATGAAATATCAAACCAGCAGATATTAACAATATGAAATATCAAACCAGCAGATATTAACATAATCACTTTTTAATAATGGCAAGCATTCGAACAATGCAGATGTGATACAAAACTAACAACTGCAACAAAATGGTAGATAGACGGAGATAACCCATGAGTCAAAAGGATTAGAGGTTACAATAAATACTGATAATTTATTTCATGTTAAATAAACGCTATTAATTTAAGAGTCTTAATTGGCATGATATCTTGAACAGAACACACTACCCTGAAGCATTCTGTATATAATTCTAACATGGCCAAATAATTTAAATTACTAGTTTGACTGGTAGTAAAATAACGAGACAGTAGAACATGGAGTTAATGACAGGTACATTTTATGCTCTGGGGAACAATGACATAAAACTATATAGTTAGTGGACCAGATAATTCAGCTTCTGTAGTCACAATTAATTTTGCCCTGTAACAATGCCATAGAAGTGCATTGTAGACACTGAGCTATGTTTTATACATAATGAAAGGACACATTATGGATAAAAATGAGCTAATAACTTTAAAAGGTCACTGCAAAGAATAATGTGTCACGTGTCTGTACATTGTACAAGTGTGATCTGCTGTAAGAACATAATGGCTGTCTGTGTTTTGGGTTATTCCAATATGGGTGCTCAGTACAACACAGAATAATGCATTCAACAATAATTAGTATTTCCAAAGAAATAACTTTGCATCCTGTTATGCAAGTGCTATCTGCATACCATATGTCTTTGAATGGATATTTAAAATTTCTTTTAGAAATATATCTATGTATATATATATATATATATATATATATATATATATATACACATACGCACACAATAAGGAAATGACGTTTCAATGTTTTACAGCAAATGATATGCAGCAAAGTTATCATTTGTCCTTGCTCTAAATGAAGCACTCTCCTAGAACTTATTGTAGTCTTAGGTTTAGACATTTTGTTTTTTTGTTGTAGCATAACAGTGCAAAAGAAAAAAAGAAAACAGCTACTTTTTTCTGCACAGTTCTTTTCCTTGTGACTTTTAAGCTTTTCGCTTGTTACCTTTCATACTGCAGCAGAGGTCTTCTTAATGTCAAGCAAAAATTTTACTTGGCATTGATTGAATACGTGTACCCCCTTTAAATGTCACCTTTATGTAATACTCTGGAGAATGCTAGTACCTTGAAATATCAGGAAGTAAAGGACAACTTGAATGTTAGTCGATGAAAAAATATACGCCCCTCTTACCTAGAGTTAGATCACGCTTGTCAGCTGTCTTGTATTACACTGAAATGTTCTGGCATACTGAGCAGAAAATAGATCCAGTCTCAAAAGCAAAAGGGGGCACAAATCCATTTGCTTGAAATCAGAAAGTACTTGAGTGGGAATTCCTAGCTTAAAAACTCAGTTTAGTGCATTCCTTAGAGTCACAGCAGCATGCACAACTTTCCAGTATATGTTAAAAACACAAATGACAAAATACATTCACTGTACTTTATGTTGTTCATGCATGTTTGATTGTATGGATGGTTCCTGATGCAGAATTTGCACAGGTGCAATGGTACCTGGATTAGAGTAAAGCAATAAATCATAACCTTTATTCAGTTTATCACTTTAATATGTCTTCAGGAATGGCATTTCTGTGTGCCCTTGGGGGTTGGGGAGGTCAACAGCAAGCCTTATCTCCCTCAAAGGCATTTCACAAAGAGATATGTAGAGGTTTCACCCCACAGCTGACTAATACACTTTTTCACATTAATTCCTAACCTGAACAGAGGAGGTAAGATAAGATAGCAAGCACCTTTGTCAGGGCTGTCATGAGAAAAATGGGTAAGGGATGGGGGCTGCGGATAAAGATCAGACACTGAAAGCAGAAGGCCTTAGATAAAGAAGTCATTGATATTTAATGTCTGATGGATGAGGGTGTGTGTGTGTGTGTGTGTGTGTGTGTGTGTGTGTGTGTGTGTGTGTGTGTGTGTTCAAGTTTTCAAAAAGAAGAAAAACTACAGGGCAGAGATCAGTGCTTCTGCTATACATGCACTGATATTGATATGGTGAGCAACACCATTCAAGCCTGGAAAGAAGCAAACCTTTGCAAAAGAAGAGCACACACAAGGAGAGGTTCAAGCCTGGAGAAGGGCTAAAATGAATAGCAAACAATCCAGAAAAATTCAGCAGGTGAATGGGGTACTTTTTCCCATACAGGATCCAGTGGTTAATGCTTGTGATGCCTATCTTTGACAGTAATTAATGTAAGCTTTCATACGGGCCACAGTACTTTAGTCTTTTTTATATACCTTATTTCAATTTTTCTATAACAACCTTTTGAGATGGAAATTAACTTCAAATTCCCTCCTCCAATACACTAAAAGGCAGATTCATATGCTCATAGGTAGGTACTAGGCTATCGGCCCAATGGCCTAAGCCAGCCTAGACAACAAGGTTCTCTGGCTGATGCCAACCAAGAAAGTTAATTTCCTGTGGCCCTGTCAAGCAGAGCCACAAATGTGATCCCTGGAGTGTATTTCCTATTTCCCATCCAATCATCAAGGTTTTCTTGAAGAGTGCTAATGAGGAGCTTTGCTTGACATATA
Source organism: Protopterus annectens (assembly GCF_019279795.1). Classification (NCBI taxonomy): domain Eukaryota; kingdom Metazoa; phylum Chordata; order Ceratodontiformes; family Protopteridae; genus Protopterus; species Protopterus annectens. Next base: position 1,120,792,022 of record NC_056748.1, read on the forward strand.
TGGGTAGCTTTTTCCAGAGTATAGGAAGTCTCTGGGACAGGAATCTATCCCTCCAGCATGTCCTGTTTATCGTGGTGACAAGGTTTAGATCCCCAGAGCATGTAGCTCGGAGGAATTGGGATTTCTTTAGGTGGAGCATGTCCAACAGTTCTGGGTTTAACATAGCTTTATATATTAGGCAGAGATCTCCTTGGAGTAGCTGATATGCTACATGCTACAGAGTAAAGCTGGAGTTTTTTGAGATTGTTAGTGTAGGGCATCTGTTTGAGGCCAGTAATCCTCTTTGTGACGTACCTCTGTGACCTTTCCAGCTGCTGCAGATGTCTTGTGAGGTACATTCCAAAAGGGGCATTGTACTCTATAATAGGTCTAATGAGTGCCGAGTAGAGGGGAACAATGACCTCTTTTTTACTTGATGAGAGGCCTTTTGTGATGAAGTGTGCCACACACAAGGATTTTCTGACTATTGTGACGATGTGATTAAAAAAGGAGAGACTACTGTCTACCTGGGTCCCAAGATCTCTTATCACACATTCGGCATTAAGTAGACTGACATTTATGTGGTAGTTCATGGGTACAGAGTTTTTATCAAAGGGGATGACAATGCACTTTTTGGCACTGTGCTTGAGGCCATGCCTCTGAGACCAGATATCTGTCTCAGTAAGGCCTTTCTGTAGGATGCCCACATCATTTGGGGACTCTACTATGGCTCCTAATTTGCAGTCATCTGCAAACTTCCTTAGCCAGAGGCTTGTGTGTTGGCCTGTACTTCAGAGAAGTAGATACCAAACAGGAGAGGTCCCAGGACTGCACCCTGTGGTACTCCACTTGTCACTGGTTTGAAGTCAGATTTGGAGTCTTCAACTTTTACAGTGTGGGTTCTGTCAGTGAGCCAGTTGGCAACCCATCTTGTGACATAGGGATTTATACCTAGTTTTGCGAGTTTCGCTATAATTCCAGAATGGGTCATGGTGTCAAAAGCTTTGTCGACATCATGATAGACTATGTGATCCACCTTACCCTCGTCTATAGCTTTGGTGACTGCCTCAAAGAACTTGATCAGGTTCAGAAGGCATGATCTGCCTTTCACAAACCTGAACTGGGTGGGGTCCAGAGTTTGGAGGTTACCAATGTCTTTGTTTAGGAGTTCCATGATGATACGTTCCATGCAGGCTCGTCAGGCTAATATTGTGATAGTTCACAGGATCAGTGGTGGCTCCCCCTTTGTGGAGTGGGATAACTGTTGCTGTGCACCATTCAGTGGGCACAAAGCCTGAAGTGAGACTATGATTGGACATGGTGCTTAGGTGGGGAGCCAGTTCGTTCTGAAGTTAGTGTAAAACACAGCCTGGTATATTGTCCGGTCCCATGGATGTTGTGTTTTTGGTTTTAGAGATTGCAGCTTTTACCTGCATAGATGTGATTACAGGTACTCTGCATTCTTCCTGTATAGATATGGACCCTTTAGGGGGTGAGAGGGGGGTAAAGTTAGCACTAAACCTATCTGCCAGGATGTTGGCAATATCAGTTGGTTCGGTAATTTTCTTGTTGTTGTGCTGTAACTCAGAGCAGATCTGGGTATTGCCATTGAGATTCTTGACATAGCTATGGAATTCTTTGTGGTTGCACTTAGAATCAGTGGCAATTTTGTTTTCGTAGCTAGATATGGAGGATTTATAAGGGATCTCAGCTTCTTACCGAGGCTGACCAGGGAGCTCCTCCACTCATAGGACTTTACTCTCTTTTGGAACAGTTTCTTCCTTCTGTTGTAGAGTTTGTTTATGGCAGGGGACCACCAGATTGGCTTCCTTATTTTGGAGGATAGCATATTGATTCTGTTTGGGATAGCACAATCCATGCACTCGTATAAGTGCTTAGAGAGTGCATTTGTGTAGGATTCAGCAGTCGTAACTGTATTGTCCATCTGCATGGGTGTCATGAAGTTCACCACTTCTGTCTTAAGAAGCATGAAGTTGGCTTTGGAGAAATTTTCTACAGTGGTTTCCTTAATGGTGGGTGGGGGCAGGATGCGGATATCTAGGGTGATCAGCTTATGGTTGATCTGACCAACGAGGAGTTGACTTCAGGTGTGGAACACCGGTCAGTCGTGTTGGTAATGACTAGGTCTAGGATATTGTTGCCCGTGGTGGGGGTGTGGTTAAGTTTATCCAGGACATTGGAATTTATGAATTCCAGAAAGTGTTGAGTGAAGGAGTTGGTACATGAGTAGTTTTCTCAGTTAATGGTGTAATAGTTGAAATAGCCCATTATTAGGGTGTTTGGTTGAACCCTAATATTTTCCAGTATATCAAGAAAAGAGCAATGGGAATCCTGGGGCATGGTGGGGGATCTGTAGCAAGCTACAATTTGGATTGCAGTTTTGCCCAGCGTTAGTTGCACTTGGATAACCTTGGATGCATTAGGCTGTGCAACTAGCCTGGGGGTGTGGATATCCTTAATGAATATGGACACACCTCCACCTTTGGTGTTCCGGTCAAGGTTAGATGGCCGAAAAGTGTGGTATTGAGTTATAGCCTGGTAATGCAGGGGTGCTCTCTGGAGTCTTGAACCAGGTCCCAGTCACTGCACAGATATTGATGTTCTCTATTTTAAGGAGTGGCTCGAGTGAGTGCATTTTGAGATTTAGACGTCTAGCACTGAGTAGCATTACCCTCAGTTTTTGCTCACCTGTTCCTGTTATGGTGGTGAATTTGTCATTTGAACCTTGTCTACAAAAAGGCACTATAGGGGTGGCAAGAGTCTTAGCCAGTATCCGGAATCCCAGGGGTGACAGGTGCAGGCCAAATCTGGCAAAGCATCGAGATCTGTTGACCATGTCGTCCCAGGCAGACAGATACTGAATCCCCTTATAATGACACCAGAAGCTTAGCCAATTGTTGAAGTCAATCATTTTGTCCTTGTACTGCGGTATCATTCTGGGTGATGGCAGGATGCTACTCGGGGCTAGGGTCATACCTGCCTTGGCTACAAGATTGGAGAGCTCTTCCATGTCTCTTTTCATGTAGTCCAGGGAGGTACGTCTCAGGTCGTTCACACCAATATGGACAATGACAGAGTCATATTTGTACTTGTTGTCGAGTGACCTGTATTTTACCCATCATCATGAATTCTTGCATACCAAGGTTTCTTCCACAGACTGTCTAGCTGCAAACATACCACCAGTACATCGCATTTATAATAAAAAGCTAATCCACTTAACGAGAACGGGCCTTAGGAAAATCTGGCACCTTAAGTGAAAAGGCTCCATGGTGCCTGCCACCACTGCCCAGTCCATTCTGGCCTACTCACAACATCCAGATTACCTTTTTCTCCATTTTTGTTAGGTTCATAGGTTCATAGGTTAGTACTAAGCTAACTGCCCTTGCGAGCCATTTTAAGCCTAGCCAATTATCCTTGTGAGACTCAAACCCTGCACCTTGTGCTTGCAAGGCAAACACCTTAACCATTAGGCCACCCTCCCAACTTTGTATTCATTCAACATATTTGAACCAATCACAACTGCACTCTGATAACTGTGCTTAACAACTTCATTACACCATTCTTATTTTTTTTTCTATGTGCTCAGGGTGCATCTTCACTTTATAAACAACCTTTTTCTTCCAGCGATTGACTGAACAAAAAGCACAAGTGGTTTTCCTGCATCTCTTTAGTATTAACAAACTAAAACTAAATGCAATGGAAATAACTACTAATATGCAGGTCTGGGGGCTGTTAGGTCCCCAGAATACACAAGGTTTCTAGTTGTTTTGAGATTTCTTTTTTTTTTTTTAGACAACCTTTTCATCCAATGATGCCGAGTGAAAACAATATTTAAGGAAAGAAGTCTACTGTTCTGCTTCAGATATGCTTTTTCCTGCATCCTTTCAACACAGCCTGACACAGACTACCTTGAATTAAGCAAATTATGCTGGGGGTTGAGGCTGCTAGATACCCTGAAGCAATGGGGTTACAGATTCCCTGAGGTGCATTTTAGAACTTTTTGCCAACCTTTTGATCCAATGATGGTCTGAACAAAAATCATGCCTTCAGAAAAGAAATGCAACAACTGCTTACATTAGGACAAACCATTTTAATTTGTGCAGCTGTGAGGTGTGCTGACTTGACTGTCATCCCAATAGGCTGTCTGCTGTGTGTGTTTGCTGGTGGGATGATTTGTCAATTTAATTATTTTTACATTAAGGTGACCTAAAGTAAATAACTGCTGAGAGGACTACCAGGCAAGGGGGCTGCTGCTACCCCCCTGCACCCCCTGGTGTATTTCATTTTAAATGACTTGTAGTCCTACTGTAGAAAGGAATGGGGGCAATCCAATGTATGTTATTGTCTTTTTAATCTCTCATCTCCTAAAGCACAAATAATAATAATAATAATAATAATAAAATACCTCTGCCCCTTAAGTGGATGGCAATTATCCTGAGTCTTTGCAGCCTTGTCTCTACCCACATCACACATGGGGCAAAGTTTGCTACTGCACTTCCTGGTATGTCCTAAAGTAAACAATCACCAGAAATTCAATCCTACTTTTTTATTTCAACAAAGAAATAAGTTGTATCCAACTTTTCATGTTCAGTGACGACCAAACACCAGTTCACAATAAAATGAGAAGACAAATGCTTGCACAGATACATAAATGATACCTGGAAATAGTACCTCCTCCCACCAAAATAGTCACTTTCTGTGCATCCCCCTCTGATGTTAAATTGGGATTAAAATTACAGCACATATTTCTACTGTCATTTATAGGTTCATAGGTAGGTACTAGGCTATCTGCCCTAGGGCATTTATAAGCCCAGCCAAAATGTGTTGGCTTTCGCCTCTCTTCTAGACTAGATTCTTGGGCCTCTGTCCAGCAGGGCCGTAGAAGTGACCCCAGGAGTAAATTTACGATTTCCCATCCACTCATCAAGATTTCTCTTGAAGAGGGTCAGCGAGGGGCTCTGCCTAACATAGACTGGGATTCTATTCCAGAGTGAGGGAAGCCTTTGGGATATGAATCTATCCCTCCAACATGTCCTATTTATTGTTGTGCTAAGGTTTAAATCCCTGGAGCGTGTAGCTCTAATGGATTTGGTTTTCTTGAGGTGGAGCACGTCCAACAATTCTGGGTTAGACATGGTCTTGTATGTTAGGCAGAGATCGCCTCTGAGTAGGCAGTAAGCAACTGAGTAGAGCTGGAGTTTCTTTAGTCGAGCTGCGTAGGGCATCTTTTTGAGGCCCACGATCCTCTTGGTGAGGTATTTCTGAGGACTCTCCAGCTGTTGCAGGTGTCGGGTAAGGTACATCCCAAGTGGGGCATTGTACTCAATTATGGGCCTGATGAGTGATGAGTAGAAGGGTGCAATGACCTCTCTTGATCTAGATGTGAACCCTTTTGTGATTAGGTGAGCTATATAGAAGGTTTTTCTAACCACTTTGACAATGTGATTGTCAAAGGAGAGGTTACTATCTACTTGGGTCCCCAGATCCCTAATTACTTCTTCCGTACTTAGTGGATTACCTCTTATGTGGTAGTTTGTGGGCACTTTGTTTTTCCCAAAGGGGATGACTATGCACTTTTTGGCATTTAGCTTGAGGCCATGGTTCTGACACCAGGTATCCGTCTCCGTAAGGCCCTTCGGGAGGATGCTTGTGTCAACCGGTGAGTCGATTATGGCTCCCAGTTTGCAATCGTCGGCGAACTTGGTAAGCCATAGTCCTCCCGTGTTTGCCTGTACCTCAGAGAAGTATATACCGAACAAGAAGGGTCCCAGGACTGAGCCCTGTGGGATGCCACTTGTAACCGGTTTAGAGACGGACATGGCACCCGCGACTCTGACCATGTGAGTTCTATCCCTGAGCCAGTTTGCAACCCATCTTGTGACATATGGGTTAATATTTAAGCTGGTAAGCTTATTTATGATGCCAGAGTGGGGTATTGTGTCGAAGGCCTTTGCAAGGTCCAGGTAGGCTGTGTATTCCTTTCCCTCATCTATGACTTTGGTTACTATTTTGAAGAAGTCAACTAGGTTTAAGAGGCAAGATCTGCCTTTAACAAAGCCGAATTGGGTAGGGTACAGTGTTTGGAAATTCCCAATGTCTTTGTTTATGAGATCCATAATGATGGGCCTAGGCTAGCCAGGCTTATAGGGCAATAATTTCCGGGATTCGTTGTGGCACCACCTTTGTGGAGTGGGATCACTGTTGCTGTATGCCATTCTTTGGGTACATAACCTGTGGTAAGGCTGAGTTGGAACAGTGAATTTTTGTGAGGGTTTAGTTCATGTTGGAGCTCGTGTAAGATGCAGCCCAGGATACCATCTGGTCCCATTGATGCTGTGTTTTTTACCTTGGATAGGGCTGCTTTCACATGTGTGTCTGTGATGTCTGGGGGACTGCATTCTTCTGGGATAGACACTGGCTCTTTTGGGGGGGAAGGTGGGGTAAAGTTTGCACTGAACCTATCCGCCAGGATGTTGGCAATGTCAGTGGGTTCAGTGTATTTTGCGCTATTTTGCACCAGCTCAAAGCAGATCTGAGAGTTGCCACCCAGATTCTTGACGTAGCTAAAGAACGCCTTGTGATTATCTTTAGAGTCTTTGGTGATTTTTCTTTCAAAGCTAGCCTTTGATGATTTTATGAGGGATTGAAGTTCCTTGCTAGTACTGATCAGGGATGCCTTCCCTTTTTGGGATTTTGCCTTATCATGTAATAATTTCCTCCTTCTGTTGTATAGCTTATTTATGGCTGGGGACCACCAGACTGGTCTCCTGTATTTGGAGGAGTGGGTCTTAGGATGGCACGATCCATGCATTCCTGTAGGTGCTCATAGAGTGCATTTGTAAAGGATTCTGTGGTTTGGGTAGCATTTTCCATTTGCCCAGGGGCTTTGAAATATTCCACCTCAGTCTTGAGAAGTATGACATTTGCTTTTGAGAAATTTTTCACAGTGGTTTCCTTGGCTGGGGGTGGGTCGGGATGTGGATGTCCATTGTGATTAGTTTATGGTCTGATCTTACCAACGAGGGGTTTACCTCTGGTGTGGAACATTGAGCCCCCATGTTGGTGATGACCAAGTCCAATATGTTGTCCCCTCTTGTGGGAGTGGTGACCAGCTGTTCCATGGCATTTGAGTTTA